>NC_052160.1:128053198-128353198 GCF_902713615.1 Scyliorhinus canicula | reverse complement strand
GTGGCCATTCTCATTGAACTAGTCTTGGTGCTTCCTGGTTGAGTGACCAAGCGTCTCTTAGCAGGTGTTGAATATAGGACCTTGAGGCCAGACCAAGCCGATGAACACTGTCTTGGGGTCATCAGGAGTTGTCAGGTTGGCAATCAGGCACTGGTTGAAGAGAGCTCTCTTATCAGGGCCTTTGAGTGCCTCAGTGGTGACTTTCCTGTGACATTGTTTCAGTTACCGTCGCTGCTTGGGGCTACATTGATGTTGATCACAGAGTGGATTATACGGTGGTCCATCCTGCAGTCGTCAACTCCTATCATGGCATAGTTGATGCGCAGGTCCTTGTGGTCCCTTGCTCAGACAATGACGTAGTTGACTCGGTGCCAGCGTTTGGAGTGAGGATGTTCTTGTCTGATGGAACAAGGCGTTGGTAATGACAAGGCCGCGTTCTAGACAATTTGTCAGGAATAGGCTACGGTTGATGTTGGATTTCCCTACCTGCTGTCTGCTGATTGTGTAGAGATCTGTGTTCTTTCCAACTCTGGCATTGAAGTCGCCAAGAAAGATCAAACCAAGGATTGTTTGAGGCTTGAGTAAAATTCCTCTTTGGACCCGTCTGTAGCTTCCAGTGTTGGGGCATGTGTAACTGCCACCTTGTTCCTTGAACTGGTCTTTGCCTTCCCGCCGGGTCTGTCTGTCCTCCAGTGTTGGGGCATATGTAACTGCCACCTTGTTCCTTGAGCTGGCCTCTCCCTGCTCGCTGGATCCAGTTTAAGATGAGGGTAATGTTGCCCTGTTCTGTTGCTTTGGGATTGTCTATGAGAGTCCTGGGCAGTAACAGCAGTACGCCATTCCAGTCTGTCGTTGTTGGGGCTATTCATGAAGACCTTGATGTTCCACATCCTGAACTTTATTTTAAGGGATGGAAGATACCTCTGCGTGTGTCCTTTTAACGTAGGATGGTCGTTGCACACCAGCTACTATTTAGATTTTAAAAAATAAATTTAGAGTACCCAATTATTTTTTTCCAATTAAGGAGCAATTTAGCGTGGCCAATCCACCTAGCCTGCACATCCTTTTGGGTTGTGGGAGTGAAACCCACGCAGACACGGGAAGAACGTGCAAACTCGATGGACAGTGACCTGAGGCTGGGGTCGAACCCGGCTCTTCAGTGCTGTAAGGCAGCAATGCTAGCCACTGTGCCGACCTCCTGTGGAGCCAGTTAGGAGACATTGTCTGGAAAGGGGAACAAGGTAGTTTGGGATATTGAATTTTCCTTCTCTGGTTCTGGATTTGTTCCTCCCAGCCAGGAATGAACTCTGTCCAATGTCCCGGGATGGTATTGAGCAGAAGGGCTTTTGAGAGTTGAAATCTGGCAGATCGTTTATTGAGCTTGCATAATCAAACTAGAGTATCTGTGCAAGCCCTGAAGTGAAGGCCAATTACTGCAACTGTACAATAGGATTCCCTTGGTTAGAGGGTTGGTGGTCTTCCAATTGAGGTCTTAATGATACAAAGGAAAAATATCACAGTTGCTGGAAATCTGTGGGCGGTGAAGGGGAACAAAATTGCTGGAAACACAACAGGTCAGGCAGAATCTGTGGAGAACAAACGGAGTTAATGTCTCCGGTCGAAATGACCTTTCATCAGAACATTGGAACAGATGCTGCCTGAGCTGAGTATTTCAATCATTGTTGATTGTTAGCAGCTTTAATGATAATAGGATGCAACAGGATAGGTGCAGAGAAACTATTTCCTCTAGGAAGTTCAGAACAATGGAGCCAAGCTGTTTAGGGCTGATGTCAGGAAGCAACTCTTCACAAAATAGTGGAAATCTGGAGCTCTTACCTCAAAAGGCTGTGGATGTTGGGGATTCATTGAAATCTTCTTGTGGAAGGATTGCTCTGTATTTGGGTGAATGGTTTTGAGTTTCAGATTGACCATGATCTCATTGGCAAAGCTCACTTGAGGGGCTAAGCGGTCTCTTGATCTTATGAGCTGATGTCAATAATGGCCTTAGTGTGTGCGGCGTCAGCGCACAGGCACGGGCACACACGTGTAATCCACCCACTCTCAACAACTCACAGCCATGTGTTTGGGTACAAGAAGCAGAGTTGAAATGTGACTGGTCAGACGCAGCGGTTTGTAACCTGGATTAGGCTGGTGACCCTAGACTAGCGAGTCTGCCAGGGGAATTTTCCGTGGGGCAGGAGGAGAAAGTGGGCAAAATAAATCTTGCAGCAATATCATTTTTAAATTGTTTCCTTAAGGTGATTATGGAATTAGACTTTTTAAAAATGCCACATTTGTTCCCAACTGGCGAATTGCAGAGCGAAGCATGACCATGGGACACATAATGTCCCAACTTTGCTGCAAAGCCCTCTATCATTGGGATATTTTCTCACTCCATTTTTATATCTTGGGTCAATATTATACAAAGCGCTGGTTGCTGACTTTAATTTGATTGCATAATTCGAGGCTCTGATTTGAATCAATCTGTCGGATTCTAGGTATAGCACGAAGGAGCTTTTGTAATTTTAATAAAATGATTTTACAGGATATGGGCATTGCTGACCAGGCCAGCATTTATTGCCCATCCCTAGTTGTCCTTGAGAAGATAGTGGTGAGTTGCCTTCCTGACTAAAATCCCTGCAGTGCACCCACAGTGCTGTTAGGGAGATAGTCCCAGGATTTTGACCAATGACAGTGAAGGGATGGCAATATATTTCCAAGTCAGAATGGTGAGCGACTTGGAGGGGAACCTTCAGCTGGGGGTATTCCCAGGTATCTGCTGCTCTTGTCGTTCTTGACGATGGTCGTGGATTTGGTAGGTGGTGCCGAAGGAATCTTGGTAAGCTTCTGCTGTGCATCTTCTAGACGGTGCTCACTGCTGCCATTGTTCTTCAATGTTGGAGGGACTGAATGTTTGTAGAAGAGGTATCAATCAAGCGGGCAGTTTGTGTTGTATGGTAGTGAGCTTCTTGTGTGTTGTTGGAACTGCACTCAACTAGGCAAGTGAGGAGTAAGTATTCCTTCACACCCCTGACTTGTGCCTTGTAGATGGTGGGCATGCTTTGGGGATTCACTCTACGCAGGATTCCTAGCCTTTGACCTTCTCATGTAGCCACAGTATTTATATGGCGTGTACAGTTCAGTTTCTGGGCAATGATATTCCCAGAATGTTGATAGTGGGGGATTCAGTGATGGTATCGCTATTGCATGACAAAGGACGATAGTTCGATTCTCTCGTTGGGAGGAATGCTCCTGACAGCTCCTAGTTTTTAGACTGCCGGTTCCCATACAGTAAGAAAAATGTGATAACTGGCATCCGTCTGAATGGCTCAGATTTCAGTTGAAGGTTTTATTTAGCAAATGATGTGAATGGGGATATTGAATCATGGTGCACCTTCTAAACAAAGAGGCAAATGTGGATGAGAGTCTTGATTGTTTTTAGGAAGAACAGAAAAAAACAGTTTTGTTATTTTGTTAAATGAATGTTTTGTTCGGAACGAGAGTGGTGTGTTCACTATGAATGTAGAATATACCAGTGTGTTTCATGAAGAGTTACAGGCTGGAATCTAATCAAAGGGCTCACATTTCACCATAAATCACAAGAACAGTGTGAGATTCAGAAATTGGAACAGTTCCAGAATTGGGAGAGAGAATGTGGCCCTTGTTCAAGAGAGGGTCAGGCTCTGGGGACTGTCTTGCACGGATTTGTTATCTTAATGTTTATCTGAACGTTAGCTGTTGCTGCATTTTATTGTATGGGCAGGACCCAAGAAATAGAGAATGAATTATAAAGAATAGGCATTGGTTTCTTGCTGCTATGTTCAGCTAAACTACAAAGTAGCCAAAACTTCATTGATGGGGAACAGCTGCGGAGGGGTTAAAAATGCTTGGGTTGCACTGGGTCGTGATTCCTAAGTCAACTGAGGCCAAGTGGGTACCACTCAACTGAGTCAGAAGATTGTGGATTCAAGTCCTACTCTGGAGACTTCAGCACACAATCCACATAAACTCGCAGTGCAGTGTTGAGGGAGTGCTGCACTGTTGAAGGTGCCATTTGATATTAAACTGAGGCTCTCTCTGCCCTCTGCCATAGTCCTTAGACTCCCATCAATTAAAAAAAATAAATAAATTTAGAGTACCCAATTCATTTTTTGCAATTAAGGAGCGATTTAGCGTGGCCAATCCACATACCCTGTACATCTTTGGGTTGTGGCAGCGAAACACAGAGAATGTGCAAACTCCACATGGACGGTGACCCAGAGCCGGGATCAAACCTGGGACCTCCGTGCCGTGAGGATGCTGTGCTGTGCTAACCACTGCGCCATCGTGCTGCCCGGCCCCCATCAATCCTTGGTTACCATCTTAAGTCTAGTCCGGGTGTCAGCTGTGACTTGATGGTACTCTCACCTCTTGAACCATAGATTGCGGGTTCATGTCCCACTCCAGTGATTTGAGCCCATGATCCAGGTGACATTGTCTGTGCAGTCCTGAGGGACTGCTGGACTGTCTGAGGCAGTATTACAGATGAGACATTTAAATATGGGCTCCTGTCTGCTCCTTGTTCCATGCTGTGCCCCTCATTGTGGATATATTTTTTTTAAATTTTAAAAATAAATTTAAAGTGCCCAATTCATTTTTTTCCAATTAAGGGGCAATTTAGCATGTTCAATCCACCAACCTTGCACATCTTTTGGGCTGTGGGGGCGAAACCCACGCAAACACTGGGAGAATGTGCAAACTCCACACAGACAGTGACCGACTGCCGGGGTCGAACCTGGGACCTCGCGCCGTGAGGCAGCAATGTTAAATACTGCACCACCGTGCTGCCCCCATTGTTGGATATGTGCTCAACTCCTCTGCCTACATAGAATCTGCATCTCCCTCTCAACATAGGATTCTCTGGGAAGCCAGGGAAGAGATTGCTGAGCCTTTGGCTTTGATTTTTAGGTCATCATTGGCTACAGGAATAGTGCCAGAGGACTGGAGGATAGCAAATGTGGTCCCTTTGTTCAAGAAGGGGAGTAGAGATAACCCCGGTAACTATAGGCCGGTGAGCCTAACGTCTGTGGTGGGTAAGGTCTTGGAGAGGATTATAAAAGATACCATTTCTAATCATCTAGATAGGAATAATATGATTAGGGATAGTCAGCATGGTTTTGTGAAGGGTAGGTCATGCCTCACAAACCTTATCGAGTTCTTTGAGAAGGTGACTGAATAGGTAGACGAGGGTAGAGCAGTTGATGTGGTGTATATGGATTTCAGTAAAGTGTTTGATAAGGTTCCCCACGGTCGGCTATTGCAGAAAATACGGAGGCTGAGGATTGAGGGTGATTTAGAGATGTGGATCAGAAATTGGCTAGTTGAAAGAAGACAGAGAGTGGTAGTTGATGGGAAATGTTCAGAATGGAGTTCAGTTACGAGTGGCGTACCACAAGGATCTGTTCTGGGGCCGTTGCTGTTTGTCATTTTTATAAATGACCTAGAGGAGGGCGCAGAAGGATGGGTGAGTAAATTTGCAGACGACACTAAAGTCGGTGGAGTTGTAGACAGTGCGGAAGGATGTTGCAGGTTACAGAGGGACATAGATAAGCTGCAAGATAAGCTGCAGAGCTGGGCTGAGAGGTGGCAAATGGAGTTTAATGTGGAGAAGTGTGAGGTGATTCACTTTGGAAAGAATAACAGGAATGCGGAATATTTGGCTAATGGTAAAATTCTTGGTAGTGTGGATGAGCAGAGGGATCTCGGTGTCCATGTACATAGATCCCTGAAAGTTGCCACCCAGGTTGATAGGGTTGTGAAGAAGGCCTATGGTGTGTTGGCCTTTATTGGTAGAGGGATTGAGTTCCGGAGCCATGAGGTCATGTTGCAGTTGTACAAAACTCTAGTATGGCCGCACTTGGAGTATTGCGTACAGTTCTGGTCGCCTCATTATAGGAAGGACGTGGAAGCTTTGGAACGGGTGCAGAGGAGATTTACCAGGATGTTGCCTGGTATGGAGGGAAAATCTTATGAGGAAAGGCTGATGGACTTGAGGTTGTTTTCGTTAGAGAGAAGAAGGTTAAGAGGTGACTTAATAGAGGCATACAAAATGATCAGAGGGTTAGATAGGGTGGACAGCGAGAGCCTTCTCCCGCGGATGGAGGTGGCTAGCACGAGGGGACATAGCCTTAAATTGAGGGGTAATAGATATAGGACAGAGGTCAGAGGTGGGTTTTTTACGCAAAGAGTGGTGAGGCCGTGGAATCCCCTACCTGCAACAGTAGTGAACTCGCCAACATTGAGGGCATTTAAAAATTTATTGGATAAGCATATGGATGATAAGGGCATAGTGTAGGTTAGATGGCCTTTAGTTTGTTTCCATGTCGGTGCAACATCGAGGGCCGAAGGGCCTGTACTGCGCTGTATCGTTCTATGTTCTATGTTCTAACACCCTTCAGCTTCCCTCGCAGCTCTCAAATGACCCCCTTGCTTGGGGTCTGCATTTTTTGAAAGACTCTGAGACATTTCTGTTCAGAAAAAGAGTGGTACATAAATGTTAGCTTGTCCCTCATTACCCCTGTCCTTTGTCCACTTGCTCTTTGCTCCTTGTATATCCCTCTTGTCTCTTATTTGTCTGTACTGCTTTCAAGTGCTAAACTGAGCAAAACAATCCGGATTCAATTGATGTTCTGTTTGTCAATTTACATTTCTCTCAGCTGATCTGGCAATGAGAGCAGACAGCTTTTAGAAGTCATGTAATGGCCGTTTGTACCACCCTGTGCTAATCCAAGGTTCACACAATGTGTCTCAAGTACCAAATCATTTCTATGTAATGTCGCCTGTCATATTGATGGGATTAATTCCCACTGGGTTTGCTGGTCAAACTGGTACAGAGTTACCACTTATAGGAATGGTTCTGATGCCTAATGGATTATAAACCTTTCCTTTGGCGTTACCACTACCCTTGATGCACAGCCCAGTATTGCACCCTCGAGTAAACTAAACCATTTCTCAGCCTGGGCAAACTAGTGGAACATCTTGTGAAGAATAAATCTACACGTGGCTTAATGAATGAATGGTATCACTTGTATGTAGCACTAAATAGGGCAGCAACTAATGCTTTGACCCTCGCCCACTCACGCAAAAATGGTGAGGGTGGAACTTGGGTAAAGGTGGAGAGAGAGAAGGCAATTTGATTGGAAGGTGAGAAATACCTGAGCAATGATGGGTCTGTTTGCTTTCCAATTGATGCAGGTGGCCATGCATTGCTCGGGGGGGGAGAAAAAAAAGGAAAACTTGCCTTTAGATATGCTCTTCATGACCACTGGAGACCCCAAAGTGCTTTACAGCCAAGTACGGACACTTCTAATGTAAGAAATACAAGCTCCAATAAACAGTATTCACCAGATCATCTGTTCTTTCTGATGTAGATTGAGGGATAAACATTGGCCTGAACACAGGGGATGTTATCAACTGAGCAATGGCTGACTGAGGATGGATGTGTCGGATGGCCACTGGCAGGGGGAGTTGGCAGGAGACCTTGTAATGAAATCAACTGGAATGCAATTAAACACATTAGGTGACCCTGTATTGTACAGCAAGGCATGCAGCTCTCCCATGCAGTTTACTCCTTTGCTCTTGGTTTAATGCTGTAATTTTTGGGGCAATTGTCTGATTAGCATTATGTTGCTCATATTGCAGGATGAGCAGAGTTTTCCATTGTGTTGCCTGGTCCAGTTTAAAAGCACGCTAATTACCGAAAGCGCTGGCAGATGCGTTGCAGATGGAGATAATTCAGCTTCTCCCCGTGGTAATGTCATGAGTAAGTAGAGAAAAATCAGTGGTATTCAAAAGAATAAACTGGGATGAGGGAGCAAAGAGAATTTAATTAACAGGCACAACAAAATATATGATTTGCTAATGAAAGGCATCTTTTCTTCCCATCGATGTAGTTGGGGATGGGTAGTGAAGGGTGGGGATGTGTCAGATGGCCAGTGGTGGGAGAGTGCGGCTGAGTGCATTTGTAGGTAACATAGTTTAGCTATCCTGCTGGATCGGTAGAATGTGGGTTTTCAGCATCATGCCCATATCGTTGGAATTCCATCCTGCCTACTCTCAGTTTCTGGGTGTTTTTCTGTTATCTTTTGAGTAATAATTCCATTATATTTCCTCCAACCATTAAGCTAATTGGTTTGTAGTTCCCTGAATGTGTTCTCTCTCCATTTCTTTTAGTGGCAATTACATTAGTTGTTCACCAGTTCTTTGGCACTATTCCCTTTTCTAATTAATTTTTTTATATACGTGATGGTGCCTCTGCTAATTCTTATGAACTTTTCATATGATTGGGTACAATCTCTAGACCAGGGTTTTATCCTCTTTGATTAGTTTCTCAATTCTCTCCTACTGTTCCAACATAAATGTCTTTAAATCCTTTTAATCTCTTCTAATGTCACGTCCACCTAGTTAATTTCCCTGGAAAATGCTGAAACGAAGTAATGATTCAATGTTTCTACTTTTTGCTGCCATTACTGTTTTGTTCATCCCTTAGTGACCTTTCAATTCATTCACTAGATGTGAGCGTCACTGACCAAGCCGGCATTTGTTGCCTTCCCCTCATTGTCCTTGAAAGTGGTGGTGAACCAAATTCTTGAAGCTGCATTCTTAAACAGTCCCGTTAAGTGTGGGTACAGTCTGAGTGTTATTAGGACGAGGTTCCAAGAATTTGACCCAGTGACAGTGAAGGAACAGCAATATAGTTAGAAGTTGCGGGGTATGGCTTGGAGGGGAGCTTGCAGGTGGTGGAAGGTGTTATTGAAAGAACATGTATGTAGAAATTTTTTTCACAAACTATCACACACAATAGCTGCCTAACACCGTTAAAGGTTCATGTAATGGTTTTGCATTCTAAGAATGCAGTCATATCTATGCAATGTCATCTGCTGGAGTATCGGCATTAATTCTTGTTGGCTTAAATGACCAGTTCTTGGTGGTGAACAAGTAGAAAGTTGGAGCTGATGGGAATAGTTCAGATACTCGATGGATTGCAAACATTTTTAATGCACAGCCCATTGTCCCACCTGTCCAGTAAATTCAATCCTCTCACACACAGTCTCAGCAACTAGTGAGTGGGTTTATCTCTTTGTGGGAAATTGGAGGCTCTGTAAATGAATAGGAGCAGGAGTAGATCACTTGGCCCCTCGAGCATGGCTTCCCCCATTCAGTAAGATGATGGCTGACCTGCTTTACCACTTGGTTCCTTCAGTATGCAAAAACCTATCCGTCTTTGACTTCAGCATACTCATGAAATGTCTTGCCTCTAACACTAAATAGGGTAACGCTTAATGACTTAATCCCCATACTACCTTGAAAAACAGTTGAGTGGGGAGATGAGACTTGGGCGGCACGGTAGCACAGTGGTTAACACAGTTGCTTCATAGCTCCAGGGTCCCATGTTCAATTCCCGGCTTGGGTCACTGTCTGCGCGGAGTCTGCACGTTCTCCCTGTGTCTGCATGAGTTTCCTCCGGGTGCTCCGGTTTCCTCCCACAGTCCAAAGATGTGCAGGCTAGGTGGAGTGGCCATGCTAAATTGCCCTTGGTGTCCAAAGAAAAGGTTGGGTTGGGGACTGGGTTACGGGGATAGGGTGGAAATGTGGGCTTAGGGTACTCTTTCCTAGGGCCGGTGCAGACTCGATGGGCCGAATGGTGGCCTCCTGCACTAAATTCTATGAAAGGTAGAGTGAAAATTTGAGTGTTGGTCTTCTATCTAACTCCCATAAACCCAGCCCAATGTAGCTGAAGGCTGTGGCTCATTCCTTTTCCTGGAGTGTTCAGGGATTGGAGATTTCTGTCCTGGCAATTTTATGAGCAAGTAGAGAAAAATCAGTGGTGTTCAAAAGAATAAACTGGGATGATGGAGCGAAGAGAATGCATGGCATTAAGGGTAAAGTAGTAGCATGGAAAGAGGATTGGTTAATTAATAGAAAGCAAAGAGTTGGGATAAATGGGTGTTTCTCTGGTTAGCAATCAGTAGCTGTGGTGTCCCTCAGGGATCCGTGTTGGGCCCACAATTGTTCACAATTTACATAGATGATTTGGAGTTGGGGACCAAGGGCAATGTGTCCAAGTTTGCAGACGACACTAAGATGAGTGGTAAAGCGAAAAGTGCAGAGGATACTGGAAGTCTGCAGAGGGATTTGGATAGGTGAAGTGAATGGGCTAGGGTCTGGCAGATGGAATACAATGTTGACAAATGTGAGGTTATCCATTTTGGTAGGAATAACAGCAAACGGGATTATTATTTAAACAATAAAATATTAAAGCATGCCGCTGTTCAGAGAGACTTGGGTGTGCTAGTGCATGAGTCACAGAAGGTTGGTTTACAAGTGCAACAGGTGATTAAGAAGGCAAATGGAATTTTGTCCTTCATTGCTAGAGGGATGGAGTTTAAGACTAGGGAGGTTATGTTGCAATTGTATATGGTGTTAGTGCGGCCACACCTGGAGTATTGTGTTCAGTTTTGGTCTCCTTACTTGAGAAAGGACGTACTGGCGCTGGAGGGTGTGCAGAGGAGTATTCACTAGGTTAATCCCAGAGCTGAAGGGGTTGGATTATGAGGAGAGGTTGAGTAGACTGGTTTTGTACTCGTTGGAATTTAGAAGGATGAGGGGGGATCTTATAGAAACATTTAAAATTATGAAGGGAATAGATAGGATAGATGCGGGCAGGTTGTTTCCACTGGCGGGTGACAGCAGAACTAGGCGACATAGCCTCAAAATAAGGGGAAGTAGATTTAGGACTGAGATTAGGAGGAACTTCTTCACCCAAAGGGTTGTGAATCTATGGAATTCCTTGCCCAGTGAAGCAGTTGAGGCTCCTTCATTAAATATTTTTACGGTAAAGATAGATAGTTTTCTGAAGAATAAAGGGATTAAGGGTTATGGTGTTCGGGCCGGAAAGTGGAGCTGAGTCCACAAAAGATCAGCCATGATCTCATTGAATGGCGGAGCAGGCTCGAGGGGCCAGATGGCCTACTCCTGCTCCTAGTTCTTATGTTCTTATGTAATTAACAGGCACAAAAAAATGTGATTTGCTAATGAAAGGCATCTTTTCTTCCCATCGATGTAGGTGGGGCTGGGTAGTGAAGGGTGGGGATGTGTCAGATGGCCAGTGGTGGGAGAGTGCGGCTGAGTGCATTTGTAGGTAACATAGTCAACACATTTAGTGACCCTGAGGTTTGAGGCGGATATTTTAACTTGCAGGACAAGGAATTCTGCTTTCCCATGCAGTTGACCCCTTTGGTCACAGCTCCTGATTCAATTTAGCAGACATTTGTCAGATTAGCACTGTGTTCTCCATGTTGCTGGATAAGCAGGGTTTCCCACTGTGCTGTGTGGTGCAGTTTAAAGGCGCACTAATTATCAGAACAACAGGCAGATTGAGATAATTCAACTTCTCCCAGTGGGTGCTTCCTTTTAATCATCAAGATGGGGTTTTTTAAACCCTACAAACAGGATTTGAGCACGTGGCCATCTGACACATCCCCACCCTTCACTACCCATCCCCACCTACACTGATGGGAAGAAAAGACATCTTTCGTTAGTAAATCATATTTGCTTTCTTGCTGTTAGTGAGATCTTGCTGTGTGTAAATTGACCTTGCTGACTTGTCTCTCCAACGTCAAAAGAATTTGATTGTGCCTGGAGCAACAAGCTTGTGAAATGGGGCGTCTTGCAGCTGCTGGCCTCTACCTCTCTTTATTTCTCCCTGCCTAGTGGTGATGGTATTTTTGAGGAAAATGGATTGCCTTTCGCTCTGGACAGTAGGCTCTTCTTATGATAGCCCCATTTCCTTTTGAAGACCATTGCCTGACTGAGACCCCGTTCTGTGATTATAGTACGGTGATCTAACACACATTCAAAGTATTCGATAAGTAAGTGTAGAAGTAATGTTTCCACTTTTGGAAAGTAGGGTCATCGATATAAGACAGCCACTAATAAAATCCAGACGGGAATGCGAGAGAATTCTTTTCAGCCAGAGAGTGGTGAGAATGTGGAACTCACTACCAAAGGAAGTCGTTCTGGCGAATTGCAAAGATGTATTGATGGGGAATCTAGATGACTACACGAACGAGAAAGGAATAGAATATCTTGCTGTACTATACTGTAATCAGATGGTATAGGGTGGGGGAGGCTCTTGGGAAGTATAAACACAAGTTGGACCGCACGGTTGTGCTGCATTTCTGAGCTGATGGCTGCTTATTGGAATGTGCTGTCATTTTATAATTGTACATTCCACACACTCCCCACCCTCCTGGATGGGATGACTTTTTATTTCTAAGTTTAATAAAATTACATCCTCAGATTTTCCGGGCATTTCTGTCAATGCTCTGCTGCTCCGCTCCAGTGTATTTAACATCGATTTTCTTGGAGTCCATTTCCTTCTCACAGCTGCTGTAAACAGTTATGTTGGCCGGTGTCCGATCTGGGTAATTTTTGTTTTAGTGCGGGGCTGGCCAAAGAGAAGGTGGAGTTGGATTCCTCACTCCTGAGAATATGGAAGGTGGGTATGTAAGGTAAAACATGAAAGATTCTGGAGCGATGAAAATTGCACCCAGCCTTAGGTGACTGTCTGGAGTTTGCATTTTCTCCCCGTGTCTGCATGGCTTTCCTCCAGGTGCTCCGGTTTCCTCCCACCGTCCAAAGATGTGCAGGTTAGGTGGATTGGCCATTCTAAATTGCCTCTTAGTATCCTAAGATGTGCAGGTTGTTGGGGCTTACTGGGTTAGGGCGGGAGAGTGGGCCTGGGTAGGGTGTTCTTTCAGGGGGTCAGTGCAGACGCAATGGGCTGAATGGCCTCTTTCTGCACTGTAGGAATTCTGTGGTTCTATGTGCCATTTAAGGTGTTGCCTTGTGACTTGCTGTTATTCCATACAACTTGAAACGTGGTTGTGCATTGTGAAGTGCTATCCTGTGTTTGCATCTGCCTTTGTAGCAGATACCCACCAACAGTGGTGCCTATCATTCTATTTTGTTGACTTCTGCATGAGAGGGGGGGGGGGGGGGGGGGGGGGGGGGTGGGGGGGGGGGGGGGTTTCTCTGAGCCCCGCGTCGGGGCGCGATTCTCTGCGGTGCGGAGAGTCGGCGCCATTTGCGCCGGCGCGTTTGACGCGGCGGCGGCCGTGGGCTACTGGAATCGGCGGGCCCCCCAATTCTCCGGCCCGGATGGGCCGAGCGGATACGACAGAGTCCCGCCGACGCCGTTCACCCCTGGTCGCTGCCAGCAGGGACTCTGCGCGAACGGTCGGGGGGTGGGGGGGGGGGGGGGGGGGGGGGGGGGGGGTGCGGGGGGGGGTTAGTTCAGATGAGGCAAACCGAGGCGCAGTCTTGCCCTCGAGTGGTGCGGGAAAAATATCCCATGAAACCATTTGAAAAGCAGCAAGTGGGGTGTTCTCTGTTCCTTGCCTAATTTCCCCTCAACCATCATAACTAAATCTGGTCATGTCGTTATCCAATTTCTGTTTGTGAAACCTGACTGTGCATAAATTGGTGACTGCTAAAGTACATTATTGGTTGTGAAGTACATTGGGATGCATTGAGGTCATGAACGGAGTTGTTAAATATAAATGTAGGCTCATTGTCCTGTTTATTTTCAACCTTCCAAAGCTGCACATTTCCTGACCGGTGAGTCTCTGACCAGCCCTGTACATTGAGATTTGTTCGTGGTGAAGACTTGCAGATGGTTACTTCAGACGTTAATATAAGCAACACCGTCACCATGGCAACGAACATGTTGCACATTTCATTTGAGGTCTCAAGCCATTTGTTGGTCGTCTTGAGGGTTCCCTGGCTACTGGTGCATCAAGTTCATGCAACACCTAATGTGTGTGTAGCACACAGAGTCTCTAATTCTAAAATGTACCGCTTCATCACCGATTCTAATGCCTTTTTGAACTGAAATACGCCAAGCGAGACTTCAAACATTCAAAGTGTAAGCGTTAAGGCAGTCTAGATTGATGAAAAATATTTGGGGTTAGACTTTGAACTGGTTTAAGACTGGTGCCTCATGCTAGTGTGGTTGCTGGCACTCGGGCCCATTTATGCAAAGCAGCTGCTGTTGCTGAAGCCTTGAATTGCTGCCATACTCAAGGTCTGCCATTCTGACCGGAGCCTGCAGTATATGAGAAGATAATGTTAGGGAGGTGGGTGTGCATGATGTGTCTCAGACATGCCCTGTCACCTAAGCAATCTTGCTGTCCCTGGAATGCCGCAAGGGTTTTTTCCCAACAGGCTCATCTTGCAAGGGATGGCAGAGATAATTTCTGCTATGTAGATCCAGTACATTTAGATATTCCTTTGAGCTCCTCTGTTCCATATGCTGTTCTGAGATGCCAGGGCCAGCCATTTTGCACTTCTAACTCAGATTCTGAAATGTGTGAAGTACTCAGTAATTGGAACATTAACCTTTCTCAACAGTCCAATGTTGTCAGGGCACTGACATGTTTTGGGACACGGTTTCAAAAAAGACTTGCATTGCTGTAGCACCTTTTATCAACTTGGGATGCCCCACAGTGCTCTACTGAAGTGTATTCGCTATTGTAATGTAAGAAATGCAGCAACTAATTTACGCATATCAAGGTCCATATGCAGCAATTCTGATGGTGATCAGATAATTTTGGCACTGTTGTCTGAGGGATAAACATTTGCCAGCGCACCAGGGAAGAGCTTCCCATACATGGTTGAAATTGGGTCAAGGGATCTTGTATGTCCAAAGGCCTTATCTGAAAGATGGTGCAGTGCAGCATTCCCTCCGTGCTGCATGACCTGGATTTTGTGCTTGGATAAATATACTGAAGTGGGGTTTGAACCCACAACCTTTTATCTCTCAGGGGGAAGTACTGATCTGTAGTGGACAGCTATTGAGTCTGCTCTGCTGATTCTGTTGGGACATTTTGCTTTTTTCTGTGTCTAACTTGAAATGTTGATGTTCACAGACCAACGATTGCATTTGGAAAGCAAAAGGTCTGATTTTACCCTGCATACAAGACAAATTCTCATTTTGCGAGCAGCTGTGTGACTGATGCATGGAAATGCTAGGTTTGGCTGTGGCTTACTGCGGTGAACACAGAAACCTATAATTTATGTGTATTTTAAAGCTGCCACTTAGTGATTTGATGACTGGTATTTTTGTTGAGGTGTGCGTACTTGAATCAGTTCTTCTGGCTTGTCTGCAGTTCTTTCTATCAAAAGAACCCTCTTCCCTCCCTGATTTTTAAAAACATCGTTTCAAGCTTCCTAGGGGAAATTGATCTCAATACACGAGTAAAATACTGTGGATGCTGGAAATCTGAAATAGAAACAAAAATTGCTGGAAACACCTGAGCAAATCAGGCAGGTCTATGGAGAGAATCACAGTTAATGTTTCAGGTCAATGACCCTTCCTCAGAACTGCAGCATAAATACTGACAAAATGGGGACAAATATTTTTTCTTTTAATTTAGAGCACCCAATTCATTTTTTTTCCAATTAAGCGGCAATTTAGCATGGCCAATCCACCTAACCTGCACATCTTTGGGTTGTGGGGGTGAAACTCGCGCAAACACGGGGAGAATGTGCAAATTCCGCACGGACAGTGACCCAGAGCCGGGATCGAAACTGGGACCTCGGCGGCGCTGAGGCGCAGCAGTGCTAACCACTGTGCCACCGTGCTGCCCTGGGACAAATATTTTGATTATTGAACCTGTCCACTCTGAATTTCAGAGTTCTGTGCAAGGTTTTTAAAAAATCCTGTTTGGGCTGTGGTGTTTATGTGACATATTGTATGGAAATTATCTCACCTTTTGGTTTACTCTGCAATTAATGTGATACAGAGGCTTCTGGTTCAACACATCCAGACAGATGCCTAGCAAACAGCTCCTGTGAAAGTTTCATCATGTAAACAATGAAAGCTGGAAAGCATGTTGTGTTTGTGAAGGATTGATAAGTTTGGTATCCTGGGCCAATTAGTAAAATAAATGTTGCTCATTGGATCCACTGCACAGATCCTGAGGTTTCTAGTCTTAATGTAAAAAAAAAAGCAAGAAGACCTGATTTCAGAAAGTGTCTGGGTGAGAGGGGGTGACTGGAGGTCAGTTGATTGATTGAGCAATTCACACAAGAGCTTTTAGTAACCATATACCAGACCAACCGGTTACGTATCTCCGTGGAATACATTTCTTGCATTGTCCTCTTTGTCATTGGAAGGCGTGTCACTAGCACATGACCTCTGTTTACAGAAATAAATCCTAGTAACTAGTTTTCTTTAGGTGCTCTGTGTACTTTGCTGGTGACAGACCTGATACTGTGACAACTCGAGCTGTGATTGTGCCCTGGTGGGTGCGCACACCTCTACATCCAGCAGGGGGCGGTCACTCACCTCGATGTGGGGTATGTATGGGTAATTATAATGGGGAAGAGCTCCATATCCATGGCAATCCACCTGCGGCATTTCACACACACAGTGGGTCGGGATCCAACACGGCCTGTCTATGGCATTCCCACTGTAACCTAGCAGTTCTGATTTAAATGTTGAGGGCACTGCCTTTCAGGTTAAATGTCAAATCAAGTTTGCTCTTAAGGCGAATGCAAAAGCCAAGAGAAGACTGGTCTTCTCTCCATATTTGTACATTACCCCCTCGAGCGCTGCAACTGGTGCAGCTTTTTATCTGTGGACCGTAAATCAAACTGCATCTGCACGACCTCCTTACCAGCCAGGAGCTCTGAGGTGACATCACTAAAGTACCTACAGGTTGAGCATCCCAATCCCCAAAATTCCAAAATCTGCACTTTTTTTTGAGCATCGATGTGAACATCATGAGTGGGAAATCACACAAGGCTCACGCGTGCCGCACAGGTGCAGTTCCCAACACGCGGCGCGCTCGCCACTCCCAGCACGAGCCACTCCCCGCGCGTGCCGCACATGCGCATCCAAAAGAAAGTCCAAAATCTGATGCATACTCGGCCCCAAGCATTTTGGATAAGGGCTTTTCAACCTGTACCATCTACCGCCAAGATCTCATCCACCAATCTTTGTTGTTCTTACCTTGCCTCCTTATTTATCTTAGATTAGATTTAGATTTATTGTCATGTGTACCAAGGTCCAGTGAAAAGTATTGTTCTGCATACAGTCCAGGCAGATCACTCCATACATGAAAACAGAAATACATGAGGATATATAATGAAAATACATAAACATAGTCAGCGGGTGAAGTATACGGTATGTGCTACATGAGTAGAGAGATCAGTTTAGACCTTAGGAGGGTCATTCAGGAGTCTGGGAACAGCAGGGAAGAAGCTGTTTTTGAATTTATTGGTGCATGTTCTCAAACTTTTGTATCTTCTGCCTGAAGGAAGAGGTTGCAGGAGAGAATAACCCGGGTGGGAGGGGGTCTTTTATTATGCTCCCACTTTGCCAAGGCGGTGGGAAGTGTAGACAGTCAATGGATGGGAGGTGGCCTTGCTCGATGGACTGGGCTGTGTTCACAACTCTATTTTCTTATGGTTTTGGACTGAACAGTTGCCATACCAAACTGCGCATATGCAGGCTTTCCTCCCCCCTCACCACTGCCGAATGGCAAAACCTCCCCATTCTTATTAAACTTCACATACTCATCGATTGCCCTTGATATAGGAGAGTGGCCAAAGAAGTGGCAGATGGAATACAATGTGGAAAAGTGTGAGGTTATGCACTTTGGAAGGAGGAATGAAGGCATAGACTATATTGTAAATGGGGAAATGCTTAGGAAATCAGAAGCACAAAGGGACTTCAGAGTCCTTGTTCAAGCTTCTCTTAAGGTTAACGTGGAGGTTCAATCGGCAGTTAGGAAGGCAAATGCAATTTTAGCATTCATGTTGAGAGGACTAGAATACAAGACCAGAGATGTACTTCTGAGGCTGTAAAAGGCCCTGGTCAGACCCCATTTGGAGCATTGTGAGCAGTTTTGGACTCTGTATCAAAGGAAAGATGTGCTGGCTTGGAAAGAGTCCAGAGGAGGTTCACAAGAATGATCCCTGAAATGAAGAGCTTGTTGTATGAGGAACAGTTGAGGACTCTGGATCTGTACTTGGAGTTTAGAAGGATGAGGGGGGATCTTATTGAAACTTACAGGATACTGTGAGACCTGGATAGAGTGGACGTGTAGAGGATGTTTCCACTGGAGGAAAAACTAGAAGAGGACCCAGTCTCAGACTAATGGGACGATCCTTTAAAACTGAGATGAAGAGGAATTTCTTCAGCCAGAGGGTGGTGAATCTCTGGAACTCTTTGCCACAGAAGGCTGTGGAGGACAAATCACTCTGTCAATACCCTTGCTACCCCCAAAGGAGCCAATGACTTTGGCTTAGACCTCTAACATGGGATTCAAAACACAGTCCCCCCCCCCCCCCCCCACACACACACACACACACACACACACACACACACACACACAAAATGAGAGAAAATTCTCGCTCGCTTCACTGCCCAACCCACTCTCTGCATATTCCCCATGACCAATCTAATCGGGGATCTCTTTCCCACCCTTCAAGTCTGCCGTTTCCACTGAGAGGGATTATCCCCTCCATCTCCCAGACACCTGATACTAGGTCCCACTTGAGGTGGAACCGAGCCCCACCCACTGGATGAGACAACCAGTCAATCTCCCCTATCCCAGAAATCCCCCAACACCTTTCTCTCAAACCATTATCTCTCCTCACCATCCCCTTCCCCCACCCCCCAACATTCACACCTTCTAGGCTCATCAAAACGTGCCTAAACAGCGCCTCCACACACCTCGCTCCCGTTTACTAGCCACGTCTGCCTGTTAGTGAGGTAGCCCAGGGCCCACATCAAAAGAGTAACAGACAAGAACCAAAACTCCCACGCACCCTCGCTAACCCACAAAATATCCGAAACCCAACCCCATCCTCCATTTGGGCCCACAAGCTACCCTGATTCTTTCCTTATTCCATATCCCAACTCTTTCCCCCCCCCCACTTCCAAAAACATATACTCCCTCAATACAGAATCATAAATTACAATTAACCATATTATATACAAAAAGCAGAAACAGTGTTCCCCAAACAGTCCCATACCAACCACCATCAAAGTCCCATTCAAACCCCCTCGGCTCAGTCCAAATCCTTGTGCTTTAACAAAAGCCTCCACTTCCTCTGCCATTTCGAAGAGATGAACCCTGGAATTGTGCATGACTCTCCGACTTGGTGGGTACACCACACCAAAACACTCTTATATAGCGCTGACTTTGGCCCGTTGATGGCCGCATGCCACTTTGTCAGCTCTGCCGCAACATCTTGGTGGTATATTCAAATACTGCTGACTTTGCACCGCACTGCTCTATTTTCTTTGACCCATTACAGGACCCTCTCCTTTGTTTGATAGCTATGAAAGCGCGCTATCACCGCCCGTGATGGCTCTCGGGGGGGGGGGGGGGGGGGGGGGGGACGGACAGCTGATCATCCTCCCTCAACAACTTTGCGAACATCGCAACAAATTATTCAGTCCGCTTCGGGCCCTCCAACCCCTCCAGAAACCTCATGATCCTGTGGTTCTGCATCCTCGACTTTAGTCCTTATACCGTTGTTCCTGTCCCCCACCATCAGCAGCTCCACTTCCAATAAGGCTATCAGGTTGCTGTGTCACGTCAGTGTCGCCTCAACCCCTTCAGCACCTCACTATGCTCCTACACTGTCTCCGAGGTCTTCCCCAATGCCTCCTTTATCGGGCACAAGGCATCCTCCACCAATTATTTGAGGGTCTCCATCACCTCCCTCGCCTACCTCTCAAAATGCTTGCCAAATTGTCTTTCAACTTTGGCCACCATTACCTCAGCCAGCTTATCCACCGTGATAGGTGCAGCCCCACCCAACGAGTTTGCCTCCGCCATATTTGCCTCAACGGACTCTGCACCTTTTCCAGTACCACTGAACGGCTATCGCTCATAATCTTCCTGCCAGTATTCTTTTTGTGTTCTTTGACATCTTCTTATAATGGGATGGACCTGTGCACAAATTACCCCCAGGAACTCGGCTAAAATGACTAAAAACCGAGGAATCTGGCGGGAGATACCTTGCGTGCGACCTTCTACATGCTGCCACTGGAAGTTCAGTGTCCCAGGATTTTGAACTAGTGACAGTGAAGGAACAGTTGATTATTTGACCAAATTAGATATTGTGCAACTGAAGAGGGGATGATGCTGCTGTATCTGAGGTGGTGGAGGTTGCATTTTGGAAGGTGGTGTTGAAACCATGATGAGTTGCTGCGGTATCTGTGGCCCATGTGAGCCACAATGACTGTGAGTGGGTGAACTTCTTGGTGCACCCGCTATAACTTTGTGAATGATTTCAGGAAGTTTATCCCTGTGGTGAGGAGGAAGGATTGTGTCAGCCGTGATTCAATGGGCAGCATACTTGTTTCTGAATCAGAAGCTTGTGTATTAACGACTCCAGAGACCTGAACACAAATGCAGGTTGACATTCGAGTGTAGTACTGAGGGAATCATACACTTTCACAGATGCTGTCATTTGGGTCACACATTAAAACAAGGGAATATCTGCTGTCAAATTCGTAGAATCAGAAAATTTACAGTGCTGAAGGAGACCATTCGGTCCATCGAGTCTGCACCAGCCCTTGTAAAGAGCACCCTACCTAAGCCCACACCTCCACCCTATCTCCGTAACCCAATAACCCCACCTAACCTTTTTGGACACGTAAGGGCAATTTAGCATGGCCAATCTACCTAACTGCACATCTTTGGACTGTTGGGGGAAACCCATGTCGACCCGCAGGGAAAACTTGCATACTCTGCCCAGACTGACCCAAGCCATGGATCCTGGAGCTATGAAGCAACAGTGCTAACCACTGTGCTACCGTGCCGTCCATACCCACGCCCCTAGAATGGGACGAGAAATCACCAGGCTTAAACAAGTCAATGAAACTCACTTCTTGAGTCTGATTGATCTAAGAAAAACCTCCTATGGCATTATTTGAAGATGAGGAGCAGATGTTCTCACTGACTACCAATATTTATCCCTCAACCAACATTGCCAAAACAGACTCTCTGGTTTTTATCACTTTGCAGTTTGTGGGAGCTTGCTGTGTTCAATTTGGCTGCTATGTTTCTTATATTAGAACACTTGACTGCATTTTAAAACATCATTGGCTATAAAGTGCTTTGGGATGTCATAAGGTTGTGAAAGGTGCTATAGAAATGCAAATCTCTTTCTTTGATATGGCCAGTATGTTTGGACTTGCTCAAATTCGTGGCACTCGGAGAGTGATGGGGCGGGCATTCATTATTGGGCTACAGAATCTGAAACAGCGTGAAGGTGACCAGCAAAATAGTTTGCTTTACAATATACAAATGTTTGGTGATTCTCTCGACCTGGGTTTGAGTGTGTATCTTGTGTTTCTGCTGTTGAAACATGAAGCAAACACGTGGGCAAGATCCAATACTTGGGTTCATTATGCCTGCACATCTTTCTTCAGTTAAGAATTATTCCCAACAATGCTGATTTCCTCTCCCCTCATCTACCCCCCTTCCTAACGCTTTTAAGTTCTTGTGTAGTGGTTTTGTTCCAAGGACGTCTCCTCAGAATACCTCTGAAAATCTGCAGGAAGTTGAATCCCCGCGGTTGACCGACCAAGCAATCCCTTTGAAAGCTTCAGAATTCACCAGACAAGGCCGCTCCTGTGTCTGCACAGAGTCTTTGAGCTTGTTGAGAACCAGTTCCTGTAGCAGAGCCAGAGAGAGAAGCAGGCTGAGACATCCCTGGACACAGCACAAAACACCCTGCATCACCCACCCCTCGATTGTGCTCTCACAGGCATTCACACTGGTGAGGAAGGAATGATTTGTATTTGGAGCGAAGCTAGAGAGGAACATGCAGATTTAGGGGCTTCACAGCGGCTTCATTGCAGTGTTAATGTAAGCCTACTTGTGACAATAATAAAGATAATAATAATTTCGATTTAATGGACCAGTAGAAAAAGTAATTTTAAAGGCTACTGGGATGTTACTTTTTGCCTTGGAGGTTGGAATGAAATGGGGTGAAGTTGTGTAAAGCTCAGGTTATACTGCGTCTGGGCTATTGGTCTGGATTCCAACCCCGAGTGTCTTGGAATGGTCTTAACTGTATCCCAGGTTGTGCCCTGGAGGCAATTTTCCATGATAAATGGTTCGTTCATCTTTACTCCCTGGCTGTCTTGGTTTTTAGTTGACTTGTGCGTTTGCTGGTCACCTCCCTATTCAGAACGTTTTTGAGGACGATTGCATTTGCACCACCATCTGGAAACTCCAAAGAATCCTGCGCAATGGTTACTGTGGAGAAGGAGGAGAGAGATGAGAACACAAATTGGGGAGGAATCATGGTAGCACTGTTACTTCACAGTGCCAGGGACTCTGGTTCGATTCCGGCTTGGATCTCTGTGCGGAGTCTGCACATTCTCCCTGTGTCTGCGTGGGTTTCCTCCGGGTGCTCCGGTTTCCTCCCTCAAGTCCCGAAAGATGTGCTTGTTAGGTGGATTGGACATTCTGAATTCTCCCTCTGTGTACCCAAACAGGTGCCGGAGTGAGGAGACTAGGGGATTTTCACAGTAACTTCATTGCAGTGTTAATGTAAGCCTACTTGTGACACTAATAAAGATTATTATTATTAGAAAACACGAGCTGAAAGGAGTTAGCCTGTGAAGTGTTGTATAATACATTCTACTCTTTTTGCTGAAGCTAAACTCGGAGTGGAATTTGTAAGCCAGTGAATTGAATTAGGATTGGTTTTGGTCTTATTTACCTTTAGCTTGCTGTGCATTGTAAAAAGTCAAAAAGATATAATGGTAACACCTATTGACAAGTCAAAGAAAATTACTCTTGTTGCATTTGAGGTTTCAGAAATATACTTTAAACATATTCTTGAGTTTTCTGTTAGGTAGTGGTCCTTTGATTTGCATGTTATTTATTTTGCTAAATAAACATGACTAATGTGTAATAACGATAAACAGTGGCAAGTATCGTGGGAAAATCTCCAGGAAGAGGTGAAACCAGAGCTGGCAACCCAAGTACTTTTTTCATTCATTAGTAGAATGTGAGCATTGTTATCAAGACTGGCATTTATTGTCCATCACTTTGTTGGTGGTAGTGATGAGTTGCCTTCTGGAATCACTGCAGTCGTATGCATCATGGTTTTTTTTGTATCCCTTTTTGACACTTACAAGGCTATTTCAGAAGGCAGCAAACTTTCACCTACATTGGGCCAGGAGTCATATGTAGGCCAGAAGAGGGTGGCAGGTTTTCTTCAGTCGTTGCAGAGTCATCATTACTGATGCTAGCTTTGTTCCGATTTATTTAATTAAAAGGATTTGAATTTCCTAACTACTATGGTGGGATTTGATTCCCCACCTCTGGATTATTACCAGAACCGTTCTGCACATTCAGTTCTGGGCACTGCACCTCGGGTTGGATATTTAATAATCTTTATTGTTGTTGCAAGTAGGCTTACATTAACACTGCAGTTAAGTTACTGTGAAAACCCCAAATCACCACACTCCGGCGCCTGTTCGGGTACACAGAGGGAGAATTCAGAATGTCCAATTCACCTAACAAACATGTATTTCGGGACTTGCGGGAGGAAACCGGAGCACCCGGAGGAAACCCACGCAGACACGAGGAGAACGTGCAGGATCCGCACAGACTGTGACCCAAGCCGGGGATCGAACCCGGGATCCTGCTGCTGTGAAGCAACAATGCGAACCACTGTGCTACCGTGCCACCCCTCGGTCTTGGAGGGGGATCGGGGCAGATTCACCAGCTAGGACTGAGATGGGTAAGTTGTGAGGACATGGTTGCATAGGCTAGGTTTGTATTCCCTTGTGTTCAGAAGATTAAGTCTTCCCAAGTGATATCGGCCTATGGGGCAGGAGGAGGAGTAGGTTTTCCCCATCACTGCTTGTTATTGTGGTTGAATTA
The DNA here is from genome assembly GCF_902713615.1 of Scyliorhinus canicula. Lineage (NCBI taxonomy): Eukaryota > Metazoa > Chordata > Chondrichthyes > Carcharhiniformes > Scyliorhinidae > Scyliorhinus > Scyliorhinus canicula. The sequence continues at coordinate 128,329,226 of NC_052160.1, read as the reverse complement.
CAATCATGGTAACATTCTGTCAGCAGCAGCATGGGAGAAACTTAAATATCAACCCCTAATTCAAAAGGTAGAAAGAAGGAACAAGGTAAGGAATAAGGTGGAAGCAAAACACCCCCCAGTAGTTTGAGTCAGTGTATGAAGGCTTGCTTTATCATTCAGTTTGGTTCACTACTCGAAGGGATTATCTGTGGCACTGTATTTTGAGTGGGATGGAATTTTAAACTAGTTCAGTGCCACCAGGTGGAGTAGTGTTACTGACTGCGTTTGAATCATTGAGCTCCTACCCAATGGGGACTTTGAAAAAAATTATCACTGTGAGTGAGAGTGGCTGATGGCCAGGACTGTGAAATCCTCATGGCTTTCACTATATTGCTGGCTGACGGTGCTGCACACCGGCAGCTGGCCGACTCATTGGGGATCTCCAGTCTTGCATGTTTGCTTGATGTATAATGTAATCTGAGGCTTACAGAGAAATAAGATTAGAAAATGCTATGAGCAGCCTTCCACTACTGGAGAACACTTAGCTCAAGGAGGCTCCAGAATTGATTTCTGATGGCTTTGTGTTTGCTTGGCTCAGCCAACTCAAAATCAGACTCTAGATTAAGGCAACCTCTGGTCTGTCATGAAGATAGATGGTTGCATTGGCAGGGAGAAATCTCTGCAAGAGCGAGCTTTTCAATAGTACTTTTAAGTGCATTGGATACCCTTAACCTGCCAGATGATACTAAGATTGGTGGAGTTGCAGATAGTGAGGAGGACTATCAGAGAATACAGCAAAATATAGATAGATTGGAGAGTTGGGCAGAGAAATTGCAGATGGAGTTCAATCCAGGCAAATGCGAGGTGATGCATTTTGGAAGATCTAATTCAAGAGCGGACTATACGGTCAATGGAAGAGTCCTGGGGAAAATTGATGTACCGAGAGATCTGGGAGTTCGGGTCCATTGTACCCTGAAGATGGCAACGCAGGTCGATAGAGTGGTCAAGAAGGCATACAGCATACTTGCCTTCATTGGACGGGGTATTGAGTGCAAGAGTCAGCAGGTTATGTTACAGTTGTATATGACTCTGGTTAGGCCACATTTGGAATACTGTGTGCAGTTCTGGTCGCCACATTACCAGAAGGATGTGGATGCTTTAGAGAGGGTGCAGAGGAGGTTCACCAGGATGTTGCCTGGTATGGCGGGTGCTAGCTATGAAGAAAGGTTGAGTAGATTAGGATTGTTTTTGTTGGAAAGACAGAGGCTGAGGGGGGACCTGATTGAGGTCTACAAAATTGAGGTATGGACAGGGTGGATAGCAACAAGCTTTTTCCAAGAGTGGGGGTGTCAATTACAAGGGGTCACGATTTCAAGGTGAGAGGGGGAAATTTTAAGGGAGATGTGCGTGGGAAGTTTTTTACGCAGAGGGTGGTGGGTGCCTGGAACGCTTTGCCAGCGGAGGTGGTCGAGGTGGGCACGATAGCATCATTTAAGATGCATCTAGACAGATATATGAACGGGCGGGGAACAGAGGGAAGTAGATCCTTGGAAAATAGGCGACAGGTTTAGATAAAGGATCTGGATGGGTGAAGGCTGGGAGGGCCGAAGGGCCTGTTCCTGTGCTGTAATTTTTTTTGTTCTTTGTTCATTTGCCCCAGTGCAGCTCCTACTGTTAGTGTCTGTATTTTTGGGAGAAGGGTCCTTTGCAGGACATTAACATCCTGAAATTTGGAGGGACGATTGACATGTAAAAGGGGTGCTGTACCAAACCCAAAAGCACGATGAGCCAATCCTCTGTTTCATCCTCTGATGTTGCTGCGTGAACCTTTCTGTTAATGACTAGCTTTATCATCCAGTTTGGTTCACTACTTGAATTTCCCATTGTTCAAGTTCTGAATGTACCTTATTTCTTTAAACTCCAGCAGTTTGGATGTGGGAGAGGCGGAAGAGGGTTTTCGGAACCATGCCAAGTATTGTGGTGGTGGTGGTGGGGTTGAAATTTGTACGCTTAATTTCCTGCACTATGTTGGAGTCTTGATATGAAGAGTGCTGCAGTGATAGCAAACAGTGCTACCTCTGTGGCACTTCTCACTGTAGTCACCGAGCACGGAGAGAGGCAGTCACTCAAAATCTTACAGAGCAAAATGAGGCCACTTATTCTGGACAGCATTGTTGGTGTACCTTTATCACGTGGAGTTCAGTGGGTCAAGAAGAATATCGACCACGACCTCAAAGCTCAGGGGCATCTTGGAATGGGCAATAAATGCTGGCCTTGCCGTGACAGTCACATCTTGAGGGGGAAACGGGCACATTTCCCAGCATGCCTGATCCTGAACTGTTGAGCCTGGTGTGCACTGTGCAGAGAGACCTGTCCCTAACTCTATAATCTCATGGCTCCAAGCAGCATGTTGGTGGGCCAGGAAGCCGCTTAGTACACTATCTCTAAATGGAGTCACAGATGTGTCATGAAATGATAGTGGAACAGACTCGAGAGGCAGAATGGCCACCCCTTGCTGCTATATTCCTATGAACTGGTAGCACATGGCTTGCAATACAAGAGAGTGTGGAGTTAGGAAAGAAAAGTACTTTCATGTAAACAAACTAATGTAGAGAAAAAGTTTTGTGGTGTTTCACAAGTGTTAAGATAGATGCTGAGCCTAAGGAAATGTGAGGAGTTTAAACTTGATAGGTTTGAAGGAACACTTTTTCAAAAAAGTGTTGAATACCCAATTGTTTTTTCCAATTAAGGGGCAATTTAGTGTGGCCAATTCACCTACCCTGCCCACGTTTAGGTTTTGGGCTGAGACCCACGCACATGGGAGAATGAAGAAGATGGAACACTTGGATCAGCACAACTTTCTAATGAGCAAGATCTAGAGAACAATTAAAAAGTTGGGCAATGTAGCAGCAGGCCCTGGGATTGGAGAAATTGAGTTCGGGGGGTGTGGGGGTGTGTGTGGGCGGGGGGGGGGGGGGGGGGGTGTGGGGGGGGGGGGCGGGTGTGGGGGGGGGGTGGTTCTGGGGCAAGGGGTAGTTAGAGATCTGATGGGGTGCTGCCACAGGGCAGTTTAAGCACAAGATGAGAAATCCCTATTTGAGGATCGGGCTGGTGGACACTGATACCATATCAAACATGTCCCTTTGCCACTCCTCCCCTCTAACAGCTGATATTTCTATCTAAGTGTACGGGCTGTTTCGAGAGTTAATGTGTGTAACTGAATGTCTGATTACTGCTCCAGGGGACGTCTGGTCGGTCCTCTGTGTAATCGAATCCCATTACAGCAATTCTCTTGCTGCATCACAACCTGGCAGAGCTCAGTTTGACTTCTGTTCAATCCAGTGACATTATAGTGGAAGTATTTATTGCTTTTAGAAGCTGTGTAATGTTATAAATGGAATCGTTTGTTCAATATGTGAGATAAATCCAATGACCCTGGTGACGGGTGATTTCTGCGCTGAAGCAAACGACCGTTGTCCTTGCTGCAAATTGTCCTTTCTGTGCCTGCTGTTGCTCCTTTTCACAGGGTGTGCTGATGGATGAGGTTGTAAAAAAAAATAAAAAAATTAAACCATTGATTGCTTTTCTTTACAGGCAGAATAATAAACAAGGAGCTTCGCCACTACCTCAGTCTTCAATTCCAGAAGGGATCGGTGGACCACCAGCTACAACAGGTGATCCGGGACAATCTCTATCTGAGAACAATCCCATGTAAGTGCAGTCTGTCATGTAACTAAATGTGTGCGCGTGCGTGTCCATTGCTTGCAGTCCAGTAACATCACGGCGACACAGCTGAGTGAAGTTCAGCTTTCTGAGATGTGGCTGGAAAAAGAAAGATTGGTTTTCCAACAAGCAATTCTGGCCATGAGTGCGAACCCCAGGGCTATAAACATAAGACAGTCACTAATAAATGCAAAGGCTCGTGCTCCGCAAGGAGTAATTGTGAATAGTGTGGATGCATTTAAGGGGAAGCTAGATAAACATAAGGGAGAAAGCAATAGAAGTTATCCTGATCGAGGTGGATGAAAAGTGGTGGAAGGAGATTCAAGTGGAACATCACCAGCATGGGCCAATTGGAGCGAATGGTCTGTTTCTCTGCTGTAAACTCAATGGACTAGCTTCATGAGTAAGTTCATTGGTATGCGGGCGGCATGCAGTGCAGTGGTTAGCACTGGGACTGCGGCGCTGAGGATCTGGGTTCGAATCCCAGCCTTGGGTCACTGACCGTGTGGAGTTTGCACAATCTCCCCATGTCTGCGTGGGTTTCACCCCCACAACCCAAAGATGTGCAGGGTAGGTGGATTGGCCACGCTAAATTGCCCCTTAATTGGAAACAAAAAATAATTGGCTACTCTAAAAATTAAAAAAATAATAATTTAATTGGTATTGTCTTGAACCTGAGACACCAGGAGGGTTAGGTGATTTTGTGGGGCACCATTGACCTTTGTACCCCTGGGTTAAAAGGTGTAAAATTTAGGGGGATGCGGGGGTGGTTCCCGACAACAGTCTGAGGATCTTTGATGGAGAGTGCACATGCGTGACTGATATTTCAGGACAGCGTAGGATTGATTTCACTGGTGGTTTCCTCTGCTCAAACGGCCCAATGTTAGTTTTGGTGTAGGTGCCCACCGGAAAGGTTGGGTATTTACTGAGCTGTTCTAGGGCCACTGTTGCCTGTGAAACCTTTCATACTGGCTGTTAACTGTTCAGGAATCAAACAAACAAAAGAAAGTCATGGATTTATATAGCACCTTCGAGGGGCTGAGGGTATATCAAAGGTCATTCACTACTGTGATGTAGGAAATGCAGCAATCAATTTCTGCACAGCAGGATCCCACAAACAGCAACATGATAGTGACCAGATAATCTGTTTGGTACGGTTAGTTGAGAAAGAAATACTGGGCTGGGCCCCAGGAGGAACCTTCCTTGCCTCCCTTCAAAATAGTGCGGTGGCATCTTTTACATTGATCTGAGGGAGCAGATGTCTCTTGCACCTATAACATTGCAACGCTCCCTCAGTATTGCGCTGGAGTCTTCGTCCAGTTTCAATTTAACGCTCTGGAGTGCAACTTGAACTCTCAACATCCAGAGGTTAGCGTGTTATCCATTGAGGCAGGAATAAAGAATTGGCCAGTGTGGAGGTGCTGGTTATAGAGTTGTTCCTCAAATAGATTTTCCTGGCAACATGTTCGCAGGAACTTGCTCACCTGATGGGTGCTTTGAATTGACTCCTGGTTAGAGAAAGCCAGACTGATACCAATGGTGAGAAATGGCCAGATCGAGTCCCAAAAACAGGAGCTCACCGTTGATTACAGAATTAGCAGCACAACTGGAGTTCTCAGCTCCAATCCTTGTTAATTCATCACATCCTGTCTCAGCCAGTGCTTCGTGGCTAGCACTCCAGTCTCCTGAGTTAGAAGGACATGCGTTCATGCCCTTGCTTGAGCACAAGATTCGATTGATACTCAGTGCTGTTAGTGGTACCGTATTCCAGATGAAATTGAGACCCTGCCTGCTCTCCCATACGAGCTTCTCACCAGTGTCCCTGTCAATATTCAGTCTTCAACCAGCAACTAAATATAGATCACCTTGTCATCATCGCCTTGCTGTTTTTAGGGAACTTACTGTGCAGAATTTGCTGACACATTTTCCAAGGTTGCAACAGTAATTACACATCACAAGTGTTTAATTGCTCTAAATCCACAAAAGGTGCTATATTAATGCAAGTCTGTCTTTATCTGTTTTTAAAATTATTGATCCAACTCTTTTAATATTCTAACCTCTGTCTTATCAATCCTCTGTGGAAATGTTTTTCTTTGACTCTGTTAGTGATTACCCTGCGCCTTTGCTTCCTCAACACTGAATTATTTTTCTGCTCTGCAAACAGACAAACGCCTACTGAATCGCGGCAATATTGAACCTGAGCCCTTTCACTGCTTAAATGTCTTTTTGGCTGTTTGTGTCCTCAGGCACTACAAGGCCACCCCGGGAAGGTGAAGTGCCAGGGGTTGATTATAACTTCATTTCCCTGGAGGAATTTAAAGCACTCGAGGAGAGTGGAGCCCTTTTGGAGAGCGGAACGTTCGACGGTGAGTTTAAATCATCCTCCTCACTTCACCCGCCTCCTGTTCCAGAGCTGCTGTCCTCTGGAAAGCTCTAAGGTAAATGAGCACTCACACTGATACTCTAACTCCAAAGGTCACTTCTGCACAACTCACCCAAAACTCTTTGAAGTCACTAAAAGCAACTTGCATGCACATCACTTTTTATCATTTTAGGACATCCCAAGACACATCACAAGAGTCAAACAAAATTTGACACTTGAGTTATTGTCCAAAAGCTTGGTCAAAATGTAAGTCAGCATAATTGGTGCAGTACCCTTTACAAAGCTGCAGCGGTATTTGAATACGCAAAGAGATGAATATGTTTTACTTTACGTTATAAAAAATGTACTGTTAACTGGCATATAAATTGACCCAGTGTATAATACTACCCTGTTTATCTGGTGCCAAGATGCATGTTTAGGTCTATACTTGGTGTATAAGGTGTGTGTGTGTGTGTGTGAGTCCCTGATCTTCAGATACTAAATGCATGTTTAGGGCTCTACCTTTATTTGAAGTTGGCCTTGAATTTTCAGCTCAGACGTACATGTTTAGGGTTATACTTGTAAGTCGGTGCATGGGTCAGGCGGGTGTTACAGGCCAAGAGGGTGCACAGGATTTTAAGATGCCTCTACATAGCAAACCATGCATGGTGACTGACAAAAATGGGTCATCTTGCACCAACGCTGGTAGATCACATTTTATACTCTGGATAAAGTCAATCCCATTAATGGAAGGATTCTTCTGAAGCTTGAGGTTTAGTTAAACAGCACGATCTCTGGATGAGAGAATGATTTCTACCTGACTGTTAGTCTGCCTGGAATAACACAGCATTCCGTCTTACAACCAGGTTCCCTTAGTGCATGAAATGGAGATTGCACTCCATTAGTGAGATGGTTAAGTTTTTTAATCTGCTTCAAGTACTGTCTACTTATTCTGGTTATAGTGCTCTGGTCCAGTTACGACAGCTTATTATGGCAAATGTTGTCTAGTCGCTTTAGAATCCTAAATAAAGGCAGTCATATTACACCTCAACGTTATTATTCCTCGTCAAATTTTTCCGGCCTCAAATCATTATGGTTGTTCTGGTCTGTCCCCTTTCATTAACTGCAATATCCTCTCTGTGCTAAGGTGTCCAAAACGGTACACAATATTCTATGTACTGTCGCACCAATAATTTATAAAGTAGGAAAATCACCTCACTATTTCAGCGCAGTACTGACCTTCTAATGCATCTCAATATTTGATGACTCGCTGCCCTTGAGCTTTGTAACTAGTTAGTCGATCAGAGCCATCATCTTTCATTTTCTATGCATATTGTTCTCTTTCCATTTTAAGTAATCTCCCCTCTCTAGATCTGTAATTTCCTTCAGTCCTCAGGCACAAAGTGTCTAGTTACACCTCCATAACATTGAACTACATCCCTGCATCAGCTTATTGGCCACGAAGCCCATATCCAATTCCTGCCTCTAATCTTGACTATTCCAACACAGTCCTGACTGGCCTTCCCAAGTTCAATTTGCTGTCAACTTCAGGCCATCCAAAACTCAATTTCCTGTGTCCCAACTGGCCTTCACGCACGGTTCACATGCTTAGATGTACGTGGGCTCTCATAAGATAGGTGGCAGAAGGTGTAGAGGTGACTTGTGGAAGAACGTTTTTGTGCAGAGGGCAGTGGGAGTCTGGAATTTGCTGCCGAGTTGGTGAAGAAGGCAGAGTACCTAAACACTTTTAAAAGGGTTAACCTGTACCTTAAGCGCTCTAAGCTACAGGGCTATGTACCAGGTGCAGGAAGGAGGCATTAGAAAGGGCACCTCGGTGTCCTAGGGTTGGCATGGACTAGGTGGGCCGAATGGCCTCATTCTGTGCTGTACCCTTTCTATGATAAGAAATAGGAACAAGAGTAGACCATCTGGCCCATCAAGCCAGCTCTGCCATTCAATGAGATTGTGGCTAATCTGATTGTGACCGTACCTCAATTGTCCTGCCTGCCCCTCCCCATAATCCTTGACTGCCATATTGATTAAAAATCTATCTAACTCAGCCTTGAATATATTCAGTGACCCTATCTCCACTACTCTGTTGAAGAGGATTCCAAAGGCTAATTACCCTTCAAGACAAAAGTTCTCTTCATCTCCGTCTTAAATGGGAGATCCCGTATCTTTAAATCGTCCAGCTGGCCTCGGGTGTTTTTGCTTCACACAAGCCTTTTCCCGCCCATCCTCATCTCGTATCCAATCAGCATATCCTTCTGTATTTTTCTCCTTCATGCACTTCTCTATCTTAATTGTAGCTACACTATTCACCTCACCACTTCCTATGGTAGCGAATTCCACTTTTTGGGTAAAGAAATTCTCCTGAATTTCCTATTCCATTTATTAATTAATGTCTTACTTTTATGGCTCCCAGTTTTGAAGTCCCCTACACGAAACATTTTTCTGCGTATACACTAGCAAGCACTCTAACAACAACCCGCAAATGCCCACGCTTACTGATGACGTGCATATACATCTTTGTGTGCACACTATAACATTTCTCCCCCCCCCCCCCCCTTAATTTTGATCCCCCTTTTACATTCTGTAATCCAAACATTCATACATAATGACTCTCATGTCTCAGCTGCACTCAGTCTTTCAGGAGCTTTGCAACTACACTGTCACCTGCGAGTACCCCTGGTGTCTCCATTGACATTGGTGAGTCTTGCCCTAATGGAGCTGCGTTTGAGGGCGCAGGAGTGGGTTGGTGTCTGTGAATGAATGTCCCTAACCCTCCTGGGGCAGAAACCACTAGATGCCCCTGTTCATCAGGCACCATTTTCTGTTGGGTTTCTACAGTAGCATTCCCTTTTGCCCGTGTGGTCTGGAAGCTTGGTTGTTCACCTTGGCACTGACGAATGCGATCGTGGCGCCTGTGGATGACTCTTCCATAAATTACTCCAGGCAGCCAGCATTGGTTACTGCCGAAACTTCTCTTACAGATGCAGTTATTTGATTTGAAATCTCTCTCCCCATGATTTGTGGTCATGTCTCTCTTTCTGCATTTCCTGTCTCCTCCCCACTCTCACTTTGACATCCGGATGAAGCAGCTCCAGGTGAGATTTTGGACAGGCCCCTTCGCCTGTCATCCTTTTTTCAATGTCTGCACAGCTCTCTCTGCTAAACCATTTGAGGTGGGATGAAAAGGAGCAGTGCGCACCTTGCGTTTTCCATTTCTCTGCACAATCTCCTGGAACAAGTCACTTGTAAACGTTGTGCCATAATCGGAGATGAGGGAATCCGGTAAGCAATGAGTGGCAAAAACTTGGCGCAGTTTCTCTATCATAGTAGGAGCATGTTGGGTGCTTCCAGTGCTTCCAACCACTTAAGAGGGTGTGTACATTCACCCTGTCTGCGTGGGTTTCACCACCACAACCCAAAAGATGTGTAGGTTAAGTGGATTGGCCACACTAAATTGGAAAAAACAAATTATCGCGTACTCTAAATTGAAAAAAAAGAGGGCGCTCCAGAATTATTAGAAACATCCAACCCATGAAAGGCCCTGCAATGTCCATGTGAAGCCTGGACCAGGGACGGTCAGGGCACTCCCATGGATGTAGTTATGCCGGTGGCGCCATCTTTTGGTCAATCTGACACAGAACAGGATTTTACCTTTTTCTCAAAGTCCTGATCCATGCTGGGCCATCAGACATATGACGTTTGATCCGGGAGGCACTGGGGTGAGCCTTATGATCTCATCCAAGACCTGTGAATGCCCAAGGGGTGGGACGACCACTCTGGACCCCAAAGAATGCACACTTAGTTCAGCTTTCCGTCTTGCAAATGGTCTCAGATCGTCATCCGCTATAACAGGAGGCCAATCCTGCATAATGAATCTTTTCAGCTGAGACGTGACGGGGTCGTGGTCTGTCCACTATTTGATTTGCTTTGCATTCACAGGAGAATTTGAAAGTCTCGAGCAAGAAAATTCCCGTTGGAGGAAACAGTGTTGTGGTGGGCATTCTGGTAACGGAAAATGACTCAGTGGGTCTACGTTTGCATTGTCCTTCGTGGCATAAGGCACTGTCCTAAGTTTGAAAAAGCGAGGTATAGCCTGAAGGTGTACAAACACCTTCACTGTAGTGCCCCACAATTTGCCCAGTTCGTCTTTGAAAACCTCCGGAAATTTCTAAATAACATCCTCTGTCACCCGTGTGTGCTTTTTATCACCGCAGTTTAACTAGATTTTACTGAGCCAGTCATGCCCTACCAGACTAGGCCCATTCCCTTCTACTACCAGCAGCCGTGTTCTTGCTTATTTATTGTTGTATGCTATGTCCCAAGAAATAAATAATAAATGGTATGTACTCTCTGGTGTACCTCCATAGTTTGATCTCTGTCTGAGTGAGGGTGGGTACTTGCTTAGAGTACCAAGTTTTTCTGTAGATCTCCTCACTACTGACAGATACAGAGGCTTCCATGTCCACCTCCATCTTTTTTTCCACCGACCTCCACTGTAGTATAGATTGGCTCGCACATGCCTCACTCACATTGATCATGTTGTAGGAGCACTCCTCTTCCTGCCCTGTGCTACCCAGGTGGTGCGCAGCTGACTGAGACTTCTTTGAACTTGAGTTTGCCTGCGCAGCCTTTCACTTGCTCTCAGCACCCCTGCACTTTCTATCCAAATTTCCCTTTTTGTCGCAATTGTGACAGACAGCATCAGGAATTTGCAGTTATTTGCATAGTATGCTCCTCACACCTGAAACAATACACCCATTAGTTTGCTGTCTCCTTGCTCATTTGATGCACTGCAGCCCCCTGTGCCCCACCATTTTGAATATCTTTGGCATTGTTTGCAGCCATTTCCATTCCTTGAGAAATTTCCAGGGATTTCTTGAAAGTCAGTGTGGCTTCTCCGAGCAGGCGGCGCTGTATGCTGCCCTCAATGCCACAGACTTATCTGCCCGGATTATGTTCTTTAACACGACCCCAACTCTCAGTGCTGAGAGAGTTGACATAATTCAGCAGCAAAGTTAGCTACTGACTTTCCTGCCTTACAAAAATGACTATGGAATTTAAAACTTTGGACAATCACTGAGGGTTTAGGATTGTGGTGACCCTGAGCGAATGCAACTAAATCCCCAAATGAAATGCCCGCCCAGTTTCTGTGGTATTGCTAAATTCCCAGTTTCTGTGGTATTGCTAAATTCCTCATTAGCTGATCAGTTTGTGCACACACACACACACACACACACACACACACACACACACGAGAATTGATCACTGTTTATCTTCATCTGAAGTCCATTCGCCAAGTTCAGTCCAGTCCTCGGCCCCTCCACAAACTCACTGACCGATCTCGAGCATAGCCATGGTGCCGCTGACTTATTTTTCATTGGCTTACTTTCATAGCTGTGGGTCAGCGCCCACTTCACTGCCGCACACGTGACAAACCAGCTCAAACTAACTGTATAAAATATACAGTGCAGCAGGTGCGCACAATCTGGCAGCAGTGATGAACAGGTCCTTCAACCAGCCTTCATGAACTACAACAGCAACTTGGGCATTACCGTGCTTACTGATGATGTCACGCTTTTACTAATGACGTCAGATACCTTTATATACATATTAGTGGACACAGTATAACAGGTTAGCGTTACTTTGTGCAGTGTATGCTCTGGTTGATTTTGAACTTCTGTAGCTCCTCTTACTGAGATCGAACTCTGCATAGACCCAGGATCACACTGAGCAATCTGGCTGCCGAGCTGAAGGGAAGCTTTAGCTTTGAGGAATTTTTAATATGTGGGAAATGTGTAATTGAATCTTATTTATTTATTGAATATAAATTTCAAAAATGTGAAAAGTGTGATATAACTGAGAAGCTCACCTGGTCTTCGTGTCCCTCCTTATCCCTCCTGATATTTGACAGGTAATTTCTATGGAACGCCAAAGCCTCCCGCAGAGCCCGGTCCCTTTCAGCAGGATGTAGTGGATCAGGTTGTTCTGGACGATGGCTCAGAAGAGGCACAAAGGAAACGAACAACATCTGTGAGCATGATGCAGCGAGTTGACACCATGGTCCCAGATGAAGAGGAAGATGACGAAAGGCCCACTGCCAATGGGACCGGTTGCCCAGGTGAGGGAGAGTGGAATCACAGATGTACTTTCACATCGTTTTGGCTCCGCCCAGTCTGTATCATTTGCTCTGCTCGCACTCTTGTTTGGAATGTTATGCAGTAATCCATCTCTAAGGGAACTAAAACTGATGCTCATCTTTTGCCAGGGTTTCCTTTAAGAACAAAGCAAGGTGAGAAAAGCAATTAGTTAAAGTAGCTGCAGTCACCATATCCTGCAGCCAGAACTGAAGGCATTATTCCACATGAGCTGATCTAAGATCTTGTACAAAGCCACTCCATCATCCTTTTTGTTTTATATTGCCCCAGCTTCGCATCCTAGTATTTCATTGTGCATTTACAGATAATGGCCTGAACAGACTTGGATTATCTGTCTGTCTGGATTAGCAAAAATCTATTATGGTCAAATGAAAATACTCAGACTTGTACAAATTGTCCCACATGGTTTTCACTTACTGATATAAATAATGTAATAGGGTTAACTGATTCTACAGGACCAGGGCCCAGCCACACGGATGCGGTGGCAGAATTCAGGTACTTGGATCCGGTTACCAGGGAAGATTTGGTCGAGCCGTTGCCAAGCAATTGGGAGATGGCCTACACTGACAGTGGGATGATTTACTTCATCGAGTGAGTATCCATCTCCAAACATGTAGGGTTGTTTGTAAAACTGAAAAATAAATTGTCTTGTTTTCCCCAGCATTCAGCAACAACAGCTTGCATTTGTCTAGCATCTTTAACATAGAAAGACATTCAAACTATTTCACAGGAGCGCCATCAGAAGACAATTGAACTGAACCACATTAGGAGATGTTAGGACAGGAAACGTTTCAAGAAGATGAGGGAGGGAATTCAGACTGAGGTGATGGGTTCTGAAATTCATAGTGAACACAATTCCATTTCACAAGGTTTTCTTAAATAAGTCTGTTTGTAGCACTCACAAAATTACCTGGGCAGCACAGTGGTGCAGTGATTAGCACTGCTGCCTCACGGCGCCGAGGTCCCAGGTTCAGCCCCAGCTCTGGGTCACTGTCCCTGTGGAGTTTGCACACTCTCCCTGTGTTTGCGTGGGTTTTGCCCCCACAGCCCAAAAGATGTGCAGGGTAGGTGGATTGGCCACACTAAATTGCCCCTTAATTGGAAAAAATGAATTGAGTACTCTAAATTTATTTTAAAACACCCTAAAAAGGATAGGAAAGAACTTGTGTTAATATAGTGGCTTTCACTGCCTCAGGGCACCACAAAATATAGCAAATCATTACTGTAGTGTAGTGACTGTTGTGGGAAATGCGGCAGCCCATTTGTGCACTGCAAGCTCCCAAGTTCAGTTGCACCCAATGTACCCAAGGAGTGGGGTGAAAACCAGACTTGACCATCATTGAAAATGTGCCAAAGGTGCCCAGCCTTTTCCGAGTTCTAGTGTTTGCACCGCCGTATCATCGCTATGCCGCCGCCGCCGCCCCCCACCCCCTCCAGCCCTCAGTCCTATACCATCATTATATCTTGCAGTAATCTTAACCTTTCTTTCCCCAATCCTGCCCCATTTCATTCCTCTGCCACCAACCCACTCACCTCCTGTAGTACCTTGTTATCTTTTGTATTGTAGTAATCGTTCTTTCCTTTCACAGTCACAATACTAAGACAACTACATGGCTGGACCCTCGTCTCGCTAAGAAAGCGAAACCCCCAGAGGAATGTGGCGAAGGTGGTAAGTAGTAATGCCACAATTTTCTCTTTCAAAATAAGTATTTTCAACCAAAGATGCAAATGTGTTTCCACTTAGTTAATGTGCAGTTCAGTGCAATTTGGCACCCGGGATCACACACTATCTCAATGCAGTGCAGAGTGAAAGATACATGTGTGGTGGCCCCACCCCACTCACCTTTTCAGACTATCCAAAATGGTGTAACCTGTTGGTTTGGGATGAGGGGAGGTGTGGGAAGTATGAATAATGGTCAGTGTTTCTATGTTCTATGTTGTGCGTGTGGCCTGCTTTGGTAACCTGCTGCAGCTGTGTTACAAGTGTGCATTTACAGGTGTTTACACAGAAATCCCTCGATGTAACAGGAAACTGAAAAAACTGAATACTGTAAACCTGACATTCAGACTAGAATGCTGAATGTACAGAGCAGGCCTGTCAGCATCTGTAGTAGTGCTGAGATTGGTTATCACTAGTGTGTAACTTTATCAGAAGAGCAGCACAAAGGTTGTAGCCTACACCGTCCAAAGGTGTGTGGAGAAGTTAGCTTTTGGATGGGTTAAATTTTCTGAAGCCTGAAGTTCTAAATGTGTCATCGTGGTTAAGGCAGATCAATTGAAGCAATCACAATTGGAAGCTCTATCTTATTAACCTTTTGCTTTATGTCAGATTCTGCAGGTAATTTATTGAATATTGCTTTAAAAATCTGAATGTAGGCAGCTCTGTTCTATTGTTATTGACCAACAACACCTCACTTTACATGCCGTAGATCAGTTGGCCCAAGTGGCCTTTATCCATGCTATTTATAGTACCAGGATAGGAAGAGAAGCCAATGACAGATGCTCAGACTACAATTGGACAACTAAGTGTATGAAAATTCCTCATTTTAAAGTAAAAGACATGAAGGGTTTGAACCACCTGCTCTGTGGAGAGAAGTGAAATGGGGAGTGGCTATGTAGCTTGGAGGGGGCTGGCTGTTCTTTTAGAGCATGGAAGTGGTCCACATCATGAGATGGGGTTTGTCTATACCCAGCAAAGAATAACCTTGCCATGAGTTTATGACAACATGTGCTCATTTTGATCGATGCCATATCCTTTGTGTCCATTGGTCTCAGCTTGTATCCTTCAGAAAACATTGTCTCACGCAGGCTGTTTGCAAGTTTATCTGCAGCTGGCAGACTGCAAAACCCTCTCTTGTGCAGACCTCTACTCAAGTTAACAAACAGAACCTCTGTTGCCCGGAAAGTCTGATATTAGCTGAGAGCATCAGCGGCAGTCATTTGATTGAGGGGTTCTAACAGCACCCCATACCAGCAGAGGGAAACCTGGGTCTAGAGAATTCTGGATGCCCTGGGACACTGTCTTGTCCCTTCTCATTTTGTATTGGCTTCCAAATACACGTAAAATATAACCCATGACTTGGTTAGAGGTGTCGCAATAACATTCTGACCGTGCGTCAGCGGCTATTTTGCTGCTGAATGAGACAGTTGTACGATTGGCACAAGGTGTCATGTCGAGAATCATGGATATGTGTAATGTTTACACGGTGAGATTTCACTGAGGCACCTGAAACCAGGCTCCCAAGTCACGAGGGTAAAGTTCAAGCAGCTAATGACCTGCGGGTGAACACTGAGATTACATCACAGCCTGAAGCTGCTCCCTCGTATCTATTTTCTTCCTTTTCCCACCAGTTTTCTCTCTTCCTTTCCTGAAGGAGCTGACTCCTTGCTGGAGCAAGGTTCCACGGGCACCGGTTGCCCTCCAGTACCTCGCCCAAGTGGCCAGTCTACATCCATGAGCCTATACGGTGAGTGTCGGCAGCCTTTTCAACTCTAGAGTCTTTGTAGACCAGTCCATCCTGATTTTGTCCCAACACCCGCCCTAGGTTGCGGGGTGGGGCTGGTGCACGGTGGTGGTGCGACCATCTGGGAGGTGAGAGCTACCTGGGCACAGTGTGGGATATCGAACCAACAGATTTCCTGGTCTGAATTTGCTACCTTGATATCAAATGGCCAATATATATATATCTATAACTTTATTTCTGGTAATGACATTCTATAGCACTTTTCATAACATTAGGTCATCCTGTAGTGCTTTGCAGTTAAGTAGTTCTGAAATGCTGTCACTGTTATAATGGTAAAGAAATATAGTTTTAAGTTGAGGTATTTGCAGTGACTAATGGACCCAGTTTCTTCTTTTGATTTTTTTTTTTATTGATTCATTTATGGGATATGGCCTTGAGGCTGGGCCAGCATTTCTTACCCATCTCTACTTGCCCTTGAGAAGGTGGTGGTGAGCTGCCTCCTTGAACCGCTGCAGTCCTTGTGGTGTAGGTACACCCACAGTGCTGTCAGGGAGGGAGTTCCAGGAATTTGATTCACAGACAGTGAAGGAACGGCTATATATTTACAAATCAGCGATGGTAATGCCACTGAAAATTAAGGGGTGATTTAGATTTTCTCTTGTTGTAGATGGTCATTGCCTGGTTCTTGTGCGGCACAAAATGTTACTTGTGACTTGTCAGCCCAAGTCTGGGTATTGTCCAGGTCTTGTTGAATTTGGGTATGGACTACTTCAGTATCTGACGAATCGCGATTGAATATTGAATATTGTTCAATCGTCAGTGATCATCCCCACTTCTGACCTTATGATGGAAGGAAGGTCATTGATGGAATAGCTGAAGATGGTTGGGAGGAGAACACTTCCCTGAGGCACTCCTGCAATGATGTCCTGGAACTGAGTCGACAACTGACATGGCACTCAAACTGGAATGTAGATGACAGAGAGTTTAGGGATTGGGAGTGGAAATTGCAAGAAGTTAATCCAAGTCATTGTAAATGAGCAGAGAATATTCTATGTGTGAAATCTGTAATACACCAGAATGGCAGAAGTGTTATGAATTGAAAGAATGAAAGAAGTTATGTTTGTATAACCTTTCACGATTTTGAGACATCCTGGTTCAGTTGAATTTTCAAGACTCCACTCAATAGATTTTTGTTGGGTAAATTTATTGAGGAACGTAGGGAGAAGGCGGTAATTTAAGTTGAGGTATTGATTAGCCAGTACCAAATAGAAGGAAGAAGTCTTACAACACCAGGTTAAAGTCCAACAGGTTTGTTTGGAGTCACTAGCTTTCGGAGCGCAGCTCCTTCATCAGGTGAGTACCTGTGCTCCGAAAGCTAGTGACTCCAAACAAACCTGTTGGACTTTAACCTGGTGTAAGACTTCTTACTGTGCCCACCCCAGTCCAACGCCGACATCTCCACATCATGGCTATCATAAATAGAATGATGGAATAGGCTTGGGGCAGATAGTTACTGTTGAGGCATAGTTACTTATGTAGAGAGATGCAGCAAACAGTACAAAATACTCAAAGGGTTATACAGTATCAGCGCAGATAGGATGTTTCCAGGGGGGCACTTTCAAAATAAAGGGGATGCTACTTGGGACTGAGATGAGATTTTTTATTCTGCATGTTGTGAATCTTTTGAACTCTCCATCTCAGAGGACTGTGGATGCTCAGTCATTCAGTATGGTTAAAGCAAAGATTGACAGATTTCTAAATGCCATCGATCTAAAGGAATATGGCGATGGTGTAGGCAAAAGGCATTGAAGCAGATGATTATCCATGATTGTATTGAATGGCGGAGCAGATTCGATGGGTTAAAAGGCCTACTCCTCCCCCTATGTTCCAATTTGCAGAAAAATATTCCATAAACCGCAACGGGATAAATTGCCAGTTAATCTGTTTTTTGCGCTGTTGGTTGAAGGATAAATAGTGGGCAGCACGATAGCACAGTGGTTAGCACTGTTGCTTCACTGCTCCAGGGTCCCGGGTACGATTCCCGCCTAGGGTCATTGTCTGCGCGGAGTCTGCACGTGTTTGCATGGGTTTCCTCCGGGTGCTCCGGTTTCCTCCTGCAAGTCCCGAAAGACGTGCTGTTAGGTAATTTGGACATTCTGAATTCTCCCTCAGTATACCCAACCAGGCGTCGGAATGTGGCGCCTAGGGGATTTTCGCAAGTAACTTCATTGCAGTGTTAATCTAAGCCTACTTGTGGCAATAAAGATTATTATTATTATTAGTGGTCAGGACACTGGCAAGAACTCCCTTGCTCTTCAGGTAGTGTTATGGAATCTTTCATCCTACTTTGAACATTCAGGCGAGGTCTCTGTTTAACATCCCTTGAAAGAGATTGAACCTCTGACAGTGCAGTACTCCCTCAGTACTGTGATGATATCTCGGCCTTGATAATGCACCAAAACCTCGGCGTGAACCCATGACCTGGTTCAAGTGACGGTGGCATCTCTTGTATAACCTGGATAAGTACAGAGCAGCACAAACTTTCATGACCTTGTTACAGAGATTACAGGAATACAGTCGTCACACCCTGCAGGACTAAATTCAGTATGTTGGGTGCAGGGGATTCAGCAAGAATGAAGTAATAAAAAAAAATGTACACTTAGCACTTCTTGCTGAAAGCTTTTAGAGTGCTTGAAATAATTAATTTTACAGTGACAGGATAAAAGCAAATGCAAACTCTCTATGCCAGTAAACTTCAATGAGATGAATGAGCAGTCAATTTATTTTTGTTTTTGTGTTTTGAGTGAAGTGTTGGCTCATACACCAGGAGCACTCCACGCTCTTTAAGTAGACTGCCATGGGATCTTTGGCATCTATCTGGGCTTCCAAAAAGTTGGGACCTTAGTTTCACATCTCCTGTCGGAACACTAATGTTCGTTATCCAATCCATAGACCGTCCTTCCCCCGAGAATAGAGTAATGTCAATTGAGCCAAGCTGGGATTGAGGAGAGGTGACTGTGTTCAAAATAATTTGGAAATTCAAGAAGCTGAACTGATGCAGACACCAGATGAAATAGTTTAGATTGAGCTATGCTGGTGAGGGCTGAATGGTAGTGGACAGTCAAACAACTCACTGGAGGAGCCAGCTCCACAAATATCCCTATCCGAAATGCTAGGGTGCCCAGGATATCAGTGCAAAAGATCAGGTTCATGCATTTGCGACACTCTTCAGCCAGAACTGCTGAGTGGATGATCCATTTTGTCCTCCTCTCGACCCTAGCATCGCAGATGTCAATCGTCAGTCAATTCGATTTGCTTCACGGATCTGTGCTCCAGGACTGCTTCGTCCTGAGCCAAACTGTTCCAGTACAGTTATAACACTGACATCCACCTGCCAATGTGGAAAATTGACCCGGTATGTCCTATACGCAAAAAGCAGTCCACTCTCAATCATCAGTAAAGTGATGGAAGGGATGATTTTTAAAAAATAAAGAAATTTAGAGTACCCAATAATTTTTTTTCCAATTAAGGGGCAATTTAGCGTATCCAATCCACTTAACCTGCTCATCTTTGGGTTGTGGAGGTGAAACCCACCCAGACACGGGGAGAATGTGCAAACTCCACACGGACAGTGACCCAGGGCCGGGATTCAAACCCGGATACTCAGCACCTTAGGCAGCCGTGCTAACCACTGCACCACATGCCTCCCTTGTGCTGGAAGGGATCATGATAGACTTCATCCTATGGTCTTAAAAGAAGTGGCTAATAAGAGGGTTGTTGCAGCAGTTACATTTTCCAAAATTCACTAGATTCCGGGAAGGTCCCGTTAGATTGGAAGATGCAAATGTAACTCCGTTATTCAGGAAGAGGGAGAGACAGCACGTGGGAAACTGTAGGTCAATTACCTTTACATCTGTTAAAGTGATAATGTGAGCAGCTATTAAAGAAGCTATAACAGGGCACTGGATAAGTTCACGGTAATCAGGCACAGTCAATATGGTTTTGTGAAAGGAAAATCATGTTTAGCCAAATTATTGCAGTTCTTTGAGGAAATACCATGATGTGGATAAAGGGAAACCAGTGGGTTTAGATTTCCTGAAGGCTGTTAATAAAGTGCCACATCAAAGGTTATTATGGAAAATAAAAGCTCATGGTATGGGGGTAACATATTGACATGGATAGAAGTTTGGTAGCTAAGAGGAAGCAGAGAATTGGCATAAATGAGTCTTTTTTTGAAGAGATGTAATGAGTGGTGTGCCATAGCAATCAGTGCTAGGACCTCAACTGTTTACAGTTGATATAAATGACTTGGATGAAGAGATGGGCAGGATGGTTGCCAAGTTTGCTGATGCGACAAAGATAGGTAGGATAGTAAATTGTGAAGAAGACATAAGGAGGCTACAAAAAGATATAGACAGGTTAAATGAGTGGGCAAAGATTTGGCTAGCAAAGTATAATGTGGGAAATTATGAATTGATCCATTTTGGCAGGAAGAATAAAAGAAGCATATCTAAATGGTGAGAGATTGCAGAACTCGGAGGTGCAGATGGATCTGGGTGTTTTAGTGCATGAATCACAAAAAACTAGTGTGCCAATGCAACAAGTAATTAGAAAAGAAAGTAAAATGTTATCATGTAATGCGAGGGTGGTTTAGAACATAGAACATTACAGTGCAGTACGGGCCCTTCGGCCCTCGATGTTGCGCCGACCTGTGAAACCATCTGAAGCCTATCTGACCTACACTATTCCATTTTCATCCATATGTCTATCCAGTGACCACTTAAATGCCCTTAAAGTTGGCGAGTCTACTACTGTTGCAGGCAGGGCGTTCCACACCCCTACTACTCTCTGAGTAAAGAAACTGCCTCTGACATCTGTCCTATATCTACCACCCCTCAATTTAAAGCTATGTCCCCTCGTGTTGGTCATCACCATCCGAGGAAAAAGACTCTCACTGTCCACCCTATCTAACCCTCTGGCTATCTTATATGTCTCTATTAAGTCACCTCTCAGCCTTCTCCTCTCTAACGAAAACAACCTCAAGTCCCTGAGCCTTTCCTTGTAAGACCTTCCCTCCATACCAGGCAACATCCTAGTAAATCTCCTCTGAACCTTTTCCAAAGCTTCCACATCCTTCCTATAATGTGGTTTATTGTGAGGGAGGTTATCCTTCAGCTCTGCAGGGCACAAGTGAGACCACATTTGGAGTACTGTGTACAATATTGCTCGCTTTATTTAAGGAAGCAGTTCAGAAAAGGTTTATACCAGACTACTACCCCCCAAACCACGTTCATATGTTTTGGGAGGTGATTTCAAAGGTGGTACATGTGAGAATAATTTCAAAGGTGGTACATATTCGGGGTATTGGATCGGCTGGGGTTAGAAGCGGGTGCAGAGCCAGATGTTTTAGCCTTCGCCTTGCTGATCACCTGAAGGCAGATCCTGTTGGGGTGGAGGTCAGTTTCTCCACCCTGTGCCGTGGCGGGGGGGGATCTGTGGGAGTTTTTAACATTTGAGAAGGTGAAGTTTGAATTGAGGGGAAGGATGGAAGGGTTCTACAATTCATGGGCTTTGTTTATTATGCACTTTCAAGCTTTCAATGACATCAAACATTAGGGGACAGGGGCGTTGGAGTGGTGTGGTGTTGGGGGGGGGGGGGGACGGGGGACGGTTTGGACTGTGTATGTTGTTTGTGACTATGTATGGGTGGATCGTGGATTCCTGAATCCTTTTCTTTGATTGTATTTAAAATGTTGAGAGTTGTTTGGGGGTTGGTGGGTGTAAACTTGGATGAAAATGTGCAAAAGGAGAATAAACTTTTTTTTAAAAAAGTCGGGTTTTCAAGAGCATCTTTAAAAAAGGAAGAAGCAGGTAGAGAATATAGGCAGCTGAAGGCAGTTGCCAGTAGTTGAATAATTAAAATTGGGTCTGCTTAAGAGGCTATAATTGGAGGAGTTCTCTGTTGTAGGGCATGAAATTACAAAGAGATGGAAGAGAAAGGCCATGAAATCAAGGATGAGAATTTAAAAAGCAAGATTGTGCTTAACTGGGAGACAGTGTGGATCTGTGAGCACAAGGGTGTTGATGGATCAGTGGGAAGACTGGATGGGATGCGCACAGCAGAATTTCGGATGAGCTCGAGTTTACAGAGAGTAGAATGTGGGAGGCTGGCCAGAAGCCCATTGGGATAGTCAAATCAAAAGGTAACAAAGAACACGGATGATGGTTTCACTAACTGGGCCCGATTCTTTATATACTGATATTCAAAGGGGATCGGTTGGCTTAGTTGGCTGGACGGCTGGTTCGTGATGCGGAGCGACGCCAACAGCGTGCGTTAATTTCTTGTATCGGCTGAGATTATCTATGAAGGCCCCCGCCTACTCAACCTTGCCCCTCACGTGAGGTGTGGTGACCCTCCGGATAAATCACCGCCAGTCAGTTCTCAAAAGGGAGAGCAACCTATGGTCCTCTGGGACTGTGGCGACATTTACATTTTTACATTTATCCTGAGATTCTGAAGGAGATAAGGCTTTGGAGCTGTGCAAGCAAACATGTATAGTCTCTGAATTTAAAAGAGGGACAAGTCTGTCCCAGACAACTAAAGGTCCATTAGCCTAAATATCTATAGCCTGAATAGATGAATATTGGAAACTAAACTAGGTACCACATTGGAGGTTAACGTGTAGAGTACTAACTAGTGGTCAGAACTGAGTTACAAGCAGAACATTTTGCTTAACAAGCCTTGCCATCTTTGTCAATATTACAGATTGTGTCACCCCCTATAAATAGTGAAAGAGCTTGCATTAATATAGTGTGTTTCATGTCCTCAGGATGTTCCGCACGCATAAGCTGTTTTTAAGTATGGTTACTGTTCTGTATGCAATTATAACAGCCAATTTGTACACACAACGTCCCACAAATAGCAGTGGGATTACTAATCGGATTATCAATCTCTGGTGATGAAAGGGTGCAGGTTATTCTTGGCACTAGGGACAACTTCTCCCAATAGTACCATAGAATCTCCTCCATTCATCTAAACAGACGGGTCTCCGTTTCACATCCCATCCAGAAGATAGCACCTCTGACAATGTAACATTCAGAACTGCATTGGAGATTTAGCTTGGATTTTTTTGTACTGAAGTGAGACTTGAAACCAAATGAGCCGGTTATCACTGAACCAAGCTGGAACCTGGTACAATATACTTCATTTGGAATTTCAGAAATGTATTGAAATGTTCTAATCAAACTGAAAGCCTGCAGAATGGTGCTTTTTGAGGCAAATAATGAAGGTATCTTAGAGAAGTCACACTAATGAAGAGGTGTTAATAAATTCTGAGATCAAAAGAGCTCTGCTAACTAAGATCAGGAAGAGAGTTGGATTTTTTTGTGCACTTAAATCAGAAATAATGATTTTGGAAAGTCTGATGCTGATGGGAAAGATTGACGGTAAAAGAGGTTGAAGTAGACTGGAGCCTCACAAACTGGATGAAGATAACCCATGCCTTCATAGGCGATTAACATGGTCGGCAACGCCTTCATAGAGTCCGGTATCTGAAGAGCGGGAGAAAAGCCACAGAAATCTGGCGTGGGTGGTTCCACAGACCTGATAATCTTTATTAGTGTCACAAGTAGGCTTACATTAGCACTGCAATGCAGTTACTGTGAAAATCCCCTAGTCGCCACACCCTGGCGCCTGTTCGGGTACACAGAGGGAGAATTCAGAATGTCCAATGAGGAAACTCACGCAGACACGGCGAGAGCGTGCAGAGTCCACACAGACAGTGACCCAAGCCGGGATTGAACCCAGGTCCCGGCCGCTGTGAAGCAACAGTGCTACCATGCCGCTGATTATAAAGAATGGAGTGTACCTGCCTGATCAAGAGGTGTTGGAGCCCAACAGGCAGGCTGTGCTTGGTCCTCCATTTCTATCTTGCCTACCGTTCTCAAGGATTAGAGACCGCAAGCTTGGCAACTGGGAAAGTAAGTATTAAAGGATTGTGGAGGCCTTGTCACGTTCTCTTCTTTGGTACTGGTGGATTTCCCTAATGAACTGCTTACTGTTAGTCAAGGTCATTATTTCTCACCATTTCAGAGTCTATAACTGTACTGTGCAATGTGTTGGCTATCCGTAGCTCTGTGTCTCAAGGCCTTGAGGTGTAATTGCTGTGCTTTCCTCAAGTCTTTGAGGCTGATTGATGGGTTTTGGCATCAGTAAGAGATTTTCAGAATTTGTTCTCTGGAAGCAGGTGATTTTGGCAAGGCTGCATTTATTGTACATCACTAGACAGCTGTTAAATGTGAGATCTGATTCGCATATCGGCCAGACAAGATAGGGGTGCAATTTTACTTTCTTGAAGGACATCAGGGAACCATTTAGGTTTTTACAAATTGAGATTTATTGAATCCAGTTAGAATTCAGTGAACTCCATCTCTGGGTTTCTCGGGCTAGAACCAGATCATCAGTCTGCTTATTTTATCACCATAGGTGTGACAGATTTGGAAATATGCTTAGCTCCTGACATCATTACAGCCTTGTTCAAACATGGACAAAGGAGCTGAACTCCAGAGGTGAGGTGAGAGTGACTGCCCTTGACATAAAGGAGCCTGAGCAAAACTGGAGTCAATGGGAATCGGGGCGGGGGGTGACTCTTCACTGGTTAGAGTCATACCTAGCACAAAGGAAGATGGTTATGTTTTTTTGGAGATCAGTCATCTTAGTCCTGGGACATCTCTGCAGAAATTCCTCCGGGTAGTGTCCTATGCCCAACCATCTTCAGCTGCTTCACCTGTGACCTTCCTTTCAAGGTGAAGCCAGATGTGGAGATGTTTGCTGATGATTGCACAATGGTCACCATTTGCGGCGTCTGAAGCACTGAAGCAGTTCCAATGCAAATGCAGCAAGACCTGGACAATATCCAGGCTTGGTCTCACAAGTGGCAAGTAACATTTGCGCCACACAAGTGCCAAGCAATGGCCATCTCCAGTGAGAGAAACCATCGCCTCTTCAATGTCCAATTACCACTATCAACATCCTGTGGGCTTACCGTTATCAGAAACTGAACTGGACTAGCTGTAAATATCATGGCAACAAGAGGTCGGATGCTGGGAATCCTACGCCGGGTAACTGGCCTTCTGACTCCCTAAAGTCTGTCCTACAAGGCACAAGACATTAATGCGATGGAATACTCCCAACTTGCCTGGATGAATGCAGCTCCAACACTCAAGGAGCTCAATACAATCTTACGACGAAACAGTCCGCTTGATTGGCACTCCTTCCACACAAACATTCACTCCCTTCACCACCGACTCACAGTAGAAGCAGTGTGCACCATCTAAAAAATGCATTACAGGAACTCACCAAGGCTCCTTAGGCAGCACATACCAAACCCATGACCATTACCATCTAGAAGGACAAGAGCAGTAGATACCTGGGAACCCCACCGCCTGGAAGTTGCCCTCCAAGTCACTCACCATCCTGACTTGGAAATATATTGCCGTTCCTTCACTGTCGCTGGGGCAAAATCCTGGAACTACACCACATGGACTCCAGCAGTTCAAGAAGGTAACTCGCCCCAACCTTCTCAAGGGCAATTAAGAATGGACAGCAAATGCTGACTTAGCCAGCACATGGCCGTAAAAATGAATAAGAAAAAAAGTAACATCTGAAGTTTGACAAATGCATGCTTACATTTTCAAAAATGCTCAAGACCACTCATCTACCAGTGTGGGCGGCACAGTGGTTAGCACTGTTGCTTCACAGCTCTGGGTCCCATGTTCGATTCCCGGCTTGGGTCACTGTCCGTGCAGAGTCTGTACGTTCTCCCTGTGCCTGCGTGGGTTTCCTCCGGGTGCTCCGGTTTCCCCCCACAAGTCCCGAAAGATGTGCTGTTAGATGAATTGGACATTTTGAATTCTCCCTCCGTGTACCTGAACACGCGCCAGAATTTGGCAACTAGGGGCTTTTCACAGTAACTTCATTGCAGTGTTAATGTAAGCCTACTTGTGACAATATAGATTATTATAGTATTACCTACAGCAACCTTTCCCCTCTCAATGGTTCCAGCACAGAGGAGGCCATTCAGCCCATCAAGTCTGTGCTGGGTCTCTGCGAGAGCAATTTAAGCTCACCCCACTCTCCTGCTTTCTCACTGTAAATCTGCATTTTTTCCCCTTCCAGTCCTTATCCAGTTTCCTTTAGAAAACTGCAATTGAATCCATCTTTTCCACCCTTTTTAAGCAGTGCATTCCAGACTGTAATCATCGCTACATGAAGTTTTCCCTTATGTTGCCTTTGATTTTTCTCCAATCACAATTGTAGGAGCGTTTTGCAAGGCCTGAATATTGAGCCAGCCTTTACGTGGGGTTCCTCCCTCATTGTTCGGCCGTAGCTTAATAAACAGAGCAGACGCACAACCTGGCTAAAATGGCTTTATTACCCCAAGATTGATTTCGTGTACACGAGAGATGGACCTGGATAATGCCAAGATCGATCTACTAACCACTGATAAAAACACATCAATTTTACGATTTCCAAAAATCAATAGCCCACCCCAGTTGGACTCGATCCAATCCTTGAAGCTGTCATGTTCAAACTATCCAGTAAAATTGTGACCAGCCCATGATTTAACCCCACCCTGTCACCTGTTGTTTACGAAGAACCTGTGCCTGTTTTAAGTTTTTCCCAGACATTCCCATCCTGGTATCGCAGTCAGACCCTGAGGATTGCAGAATCCTGCAGATTGTTCTTGGCACTGGGGCCAACTTCTCCCAATAGTACCATAGAATCTCCTCCATTCATCTAAACAGGCAGACGGGGTCTCCGTTTCACATCCCATCCAGAAGATAGCACCTCTGACAATGTAACATTCAGTCAGATCCTGAGTCAGAGGAAATGGGCGAAGTACTAAATGAATACTTTGCATCAGTATTCCAAAGAGAAGGAATTGGTGGATGTTGAGTCTGGAGACGGGTGTGTAGATAGCCTGGATCACATTGAGATCCAAAAAGACGAGGTGTTGGGCGTCTTGAAAAATATTAAGGTAGATAAGTCCCCAGGGCCGGATGGGATCTACCCCAGAATACTGAAGGAGGCTAGAGAGGAAATTGCTGAGGCCTTGACAGAAATCTTTGGATCGTCACTGTCTTCAGGTGATGTCCCGGAGGACTGGAGAATAGCCAATGTTGTTCCTTTGTTTAAGAAGGGTAGCAAGGATAATCCAGGGAGCTACAGGCTGGTGAACCTTACGTCAGTGGTAGGGAAATTACTGGAGAGAATTCTTCGAGACAGGATCTACTCCCAGTGGGAAGCAAATGGACGTATTAGTGAGAGGCAGCATGGTTTTGTGAAGAGGAGGTCGTGTCTCACTAACTTGATAGAGTTTTCCGAAGAGGTCACAAAGATGATTGATGCAGGGAGGGCAGTGGATGCTGTCTATATGGACTTCAGTAAGGCCTTTGACAAGGTCCCTCATGGTAGACTGGTACAAAAGGTGAAGTCACACGGGATCAGGGGTGAGCTGGCAAGGTGGATACAGAACTGGCTAGGTCATAGAAGGCAGAGAGTAGCAATGGAAGGGTGCTTTTCTAATTGGAGGGCTGACTAGTGGTTTTCTGCAGGGATCAGTGCTGGGACCTTTGCTGTTCGTAGTATATATAAATGATTTGGAGAAAATGTAACTGGTCTGATTAGTAAGTTTGCAGACGACACAAAGGTAGGTGGAATTGCGGATAGCGATGAGGACTGTCAGAGGATACAGCAGGACTTAGATCGTTTGGAGACTTGGGCGGAAAGATAGCAGATGGAGTTTAATCCGCACAAATGTGAGGTTATGCAGGTAGGGAATATACAGTGAATGGTAGAACCCTCAAGAGTATTGAAAGACAGAGAGATCTAGGTGTACAGGTCCACAGGTCACTGAAAGGGGCAACACAGGTGGAGGAGGTAGTCAAGAAGGCATATGGCATGCTTGCCTTCATTGGCCGGGGCATTGAGTATAAGAATTGGCAAGTCATGTTGCAGCTGCATAGAACCTTAGTTAGGCCACACTTGGAGTATAGTGTTCAATTCTGGTTGCCACACTACCAGAAGGATGTGAAGGCTTTAGAGAAGGTGCAGAAGAGATTTACCAGGATGTTGCCTGGTATGGCGGGCATTAGCTATGAGGAGCAGTTGAATAAACTGTTTGTTCTCACTGGAACGACGGAGGTTGAGGGGCGACCTGGTAGAGGTCTACAAAATTATATGGGGCATAGACAGAGTGGATAGTCAGAGGCTTTTCCCCAGGATAGAGGGGTCAATTACTAGGGGGCATAGGTTTACGGTGCGAGGGGCAAGGTTTAGAGGAGATGTACGAGGTAAGTCTTTTTACACAGAGGGTAGTGGGTGCCTGGAACTCGCTGCCGGAGGAGGTGGTGGAAGCAGGGACGATAGTGACATTTAAGGGGCATCTTGACAAATACATGAAGAGGATGGAAATAGAGGGATACGGACCCAGGAAGTGTAGAAGATTTTAGTTTAGACGGGCAGCGTGGTCGGCACGGGCTTGGAGGGCCGAAGGGCCTGTTCCTGCGCTGTACTTTTCTTTGTTCTTTGTTCACTCATTGTCCATCCAGGGGCAGGATTCCAGAACTGGCTTCCACTTTTACTCCATGGATTGTTTCAGAGGATATTGGGGCCACTGTGTAATCTGACCATACATCTCGTGTGTCTCAAAAACATGGGCAAGTTAGCTAGCCTAAATCCCATCATGCATTGTGGCCACTGCTTGTAGCCAGAGCCTACATGATTGTCACTGCTATGTCCTAAAATACAGGTTTAATGATTACTGGGTCTACTTTCTATGATTAATCTCAATCCTTAATAAACTAACTTTTGTAGAACTACTCTAGTGTCATCCTAACTATTCAGTTTTAAGAGGTCTCATCTCTGGACACCACTTCAACAACCATTTCAATTGCAATGTCCGCATATTATAATTTGAACTGCTTGTGTAAACTTGCCACTCCTGCCAGTCCAATCCTCTTGCCAATGCATGAACAGAGGCGTCATAGCAGTAATTAGCAGTAATTATGATATAACAATTTGCATAAGCATTTTGAATTGTAAATAAGGATGGTGGCACAGTGGTTAGCATTGTTGTTGCACAGCTCTAGGGACCTGGGTTCAATTCTGGTCTTGGGTGATTGTGTGGAGTTTGCATTTTCCACCCATGTCTGTTCTGTAGGGATTTCTATGATTCTATTGAAGTTCATAATGGAAATATAAAGGCACAGCAGAATGGATGACTTGAAAATGGGGACTGAATATGTGCACTGGCCCAATTGTTATCGGAACAGGAGTAGGGCATTAAGCCAGAATAATCTGTTCGTTCACCGATTATTAGTATATATGGTGAAAGGTTGAGGCAACACACCTGTCATATCCTGTCCGTCAGAGAACATTCATTGCCCTTATCTTTGATATAAAAGCAAAATACTGTGGATGCTGAAAATCTGAAACAAAAACAGAAAATGCTGGAAAAATCCACGTCTGGCAGCATCTCTGGAGAGCGAAACGGAGTTGACGTTTCAAGTCCGTATGATTTCTTCAGAACCCTTAACTTTAATCTTTGTCTCTCACGTCCAAACTGAATTACGGTCCATCTCATAGGCTTGCTCCCAATTCCATGAGTTCGCATTCTTGCAACTAATCTCTTATGTGGAATTTTTATTAAGTGCCTTTCAGAAGTCCAACCAATCAACATCCATAATCACTTCCCCAACTGAGCATATAAGTGACCTCAATGATTCTGCTATATTAGTCTTTGCTTCCACAAGCTGACTCTTTGATCAAATGTTACCTATTCAAGAACCCCAGCATGTTAATCCAGGACTGGAAGAGCAGTGTAAATGAAAAGCCATTTCCCATCAGACAGAAGGCCTGGTCTGTGTGCTTGCTGTGTGCTGTAGTATGTTGCTATTGTCTATACTTAATGCAGAGTTTACTCGTCAGTTGTGGTATTGATCAGAATGTTTTTCGTTTTTCAAATTATAGAGCTTCCGTATGGTTGGGAAAAGATCAGTGATCCAGTCTATGGTTTCTACTACATTGAGTAAGTATCCCCCACAAGAAAAGGTAAAACTAGATCAGTTCGCAGCTGGGTTTGTCCCCGTGTTTTACACATCAAATTTTCTGCTGGAGTTTTCCTCTACTTATGCAATCATTGCTGCTTGTTGCAAGGGATGAATGTGGCATTTACCCAAGTTGGTCAATAAATGGCTGCTGATTTTCTCCAGTTCAGTAATTTACGTCCATCCCTCGGGTTTTTATGTTTAGATAATAAATCGTCCTGTTGAATTGCATTTGTTGCATCATATGTCCTCTGCCTATAAACAGAAACCCCTTCTGTTTCAGGAAAAACATCTTCCCCCTTCTCCTTTTCCCCTTGTCGCACCCTCTATAATTCCAATTTGTCCATTGCACATACCCTTCCCCGCATCCCTTACTCACACCCTAAAGTAGCTCGCACACATATGATTCTACCACCCTGAGCCACCACCTGGCAATTTGCCCAACTGACCAAGCAGCCTGTTTGGTGAAAGGCGGATAAACATTTGGTTGATGCTGGTTGGTTGCAACTTAATCCAGAATAATTTAATCCCATTACAAGCCATCCAGTTACCTGAGTCCCTGACTCATTATGGGTGGGATTTTTCTTTATTCTTTCGTGGGATATGGGCATCGTAGACAAGGCCAGCATTTGTCCCTAATTGCCCTCGAACTGAATGGCATTTTAAGAGTCCACCACATTGCTGTGGATCTGGAGTCACATGGAGGCCAGACCAGGTAAGGATGGCAGATTTCTTTCCTTAAAAGACATTAGTGAATCAGATGGATTTTTACTACAATCTATTCATGGTCATCATTAGACTTTTAATTGTTTTCATTGAGTTTTTACTGAATTCAAATTTCACCATCTGCTGTGGTGGGATTCGAACCTGGGTGCCCAGAGCATGAATCTGGGTCTCTGGATTATTAGTCCAGTGACAATACCACGATGCCACCTCCTCCTGTAATGGTGGGGGAGGAATGTCGTGCACAATGCTGCTCAGAACTGAGTTAACTTCCCCTCTCTCCTGTCCACCTCTTTCTTGTTTGCCTACAGCCACATAAACCAGAGGACCCAGTTCGAGAATCCTGTTATTGAAGCAAAGCGGAAAAAGCAGCTGATTCTTCAGCGGGACAGTCAGCGAGGGGTGCATGGAGATCAACGACCAGGTACAGGAACCCACATTCAAAAAGAGAGAACTTGCATTTCGACACATTGCTTCATCACCTCAGGACATCCCAAAGCACTTCACAGCCGAAGAAGTTCTTAGCATATAACCGCTTTTGTAAAGTAGGAAACACAGTCAATTGACACACAACAAAACTTTCACAAATAGCAATGAGATAAATCACCAGAGGTTTTGTCTTGGTTGGGGGAAACCAGGCAGAGCATCAGACTTCAGAATCCTCCCCAGTATCCTGGCCGGTATTTGTCCCTCAACGAACAGTTGGAAATTAATGACAATACATCAGGGGCTCGATTCTCCGCCGGCGGGGTACTCTGTTTTGCCGGCAGCCCGGGGGTTTCCCGATGGCGTGGGGCTGCACCACAATGGGAAACCCCATTGAGCAGCCGGCGTAACGGAGCAGCCCGCTGGCAGGGTGTAACAGAAATGTGGTGCGGCGGGGCAGAGAAACCAGCCCCAGATCTCTTGGTTGCTTATATTACTCTGTTGGCTTCAGATTGACTCGGTGCAGATTTCATAGCTTTCTGAAATGAAATGAAAATCGCTTATTGTCACAAGTAGGCTTCAAATGAAGTTACTGTGAAAAGCCCCTAGTCGCCACATTCCGGCGCCTGTTCGGGGAGGCTGGTACGGGAATTGAACCTTGCTGCTGGCCTGCCTTGGTCTGCTTTCAAAGCCAGCGATTTAGCCCTGTGCTAAACCAGCCCCTCCTATAGTGGGATTTGAATACACCATCTCTGGGTCGTTCTAACCCAACACCAGAACCAATTCACAACTGCAGCCAACATCAACTGCTCAGAGCAAGCATATTTCCTCCGTGTTTAAAGCTACAACTTGCCTGCAAAAAACTGAAGTTAAACATCAACTTACTGCTGATACCACATCTGTTATTCTCACATTCCTCTGAACTGGAAATCTAGAGAGAGCACGTATAGAACATAGAATGCTCGGCACAACATCTAGGGCTGAAGGGCCTGTTCTGTGCTGTACTGTTCTCCATTCAGCTAATCTCTCTCCCATTTCTGTCCTATTTTTTCCCAAAGTAGCTCATAGAATGGACCTGGGAGTATGGCAATGCAGTGTAATATCTCATGTTTCCTTCTCTCTTCCCTTTACAAATGTGTTATTTGCTTACACCTGCGTCTGTACACACGTAGTAATGACTTCCCCGCCCCCAATGCCTGTGTGTTATATGTAACCTTGCCCTATTTACAACCAAAGAGCCCTTGCTGTACAAACAGAAACTGCAGTGAGGCATGCAGGTACATGAGGTATCAGGTCCACGGTGGTTTTGTAAACATTTAAGGGCCCCGAGCGATCTCTGATATTTCAGGCGGAACAAATGAGTGATACTGGCAAATATTTGTTTTAAATTAACCACTTAACTGCTAATCCAGGAAGTAGATTGCCACCCTGAGCTACCTTTACACTCACCCCCTCTCTCCCTCTCGAATATCCTCTTTCGTCTCTCACCACACCCTGCCATTGTAACTCTCCTGCTCCAACCCATCAAACCTGTTCCACCATTCAGTTAGATTGTGATCTGTGTCTCTGCTCCATTTTACCAGCCTTACCTAATAAATCTGTCCATCACCAGTTGAGCCCTGGCATTTATAGAGAGTGTTCCAGATTTCCACTGTCCTTTATATGAAGAAGCTTTTTCTGATTTCACCCCTGGACAGCCTGGCTCTCATTTTAAGGCTATGCCACCTTGTCCCAGATCACCAAAAATAAGAGGAAATAATTCATCTCTCCACCCTATCCAATCCCCGAAACCTCGACCGTCTAAACTTGTCGCAATACAAGCAGAGTTTACTTTAAAACTTCCAGTGTCTTTGAACATCCCGGACACTATGGCCGATAGATTGGAAGTTTTGATGGATCAAGCCACCATTTTTTTATTGTTTCTCTATTCTGCCTCCCTCCCCACTTCAGAGAGGCCTATGTTTACTCGGGACCCCTCCCATCTTCAGGGGATGCTCATCAGGACCACATTGCAGAAGAGCACCATGGGGTTTGGATTCACAATCATCGGAGGGGACAGCCCAGATGAGTTCCTGCAAGTGAAGAATGTGATTCAGGATGGACCTGCAGCTCAGGATGGGAACATGTTAGCAGGCAAGTGATATGTTTCCTATTGAAAGCTACTGGACGTTTACAGACTTAGCACTATCAAAGAATGTCCCCCCACAATAGCACATCAGGTGCAGGGTAGAAGGTGCTAGGGTGAGTGAGACTGGGGAATAATAAACCACGGGGGAATGGTGGCAGGTGCTGGTACTGGAGCTTGCTTCAGTGAGATGAATGTCCTGAGACCCCTTTGGGTAGGTGCAGTTGGATGTGGTAATGGGGCAAAGAACTGCTTGGAGTATCTCTGGAAACTGGTGCCAGTGGGTGGGCAGGTGCCTGGGGCAAACATCACATTTGGTTTCCACAGATTCAGAATCACCATGGTATTTATTGTAGTGGAGATAATGTTCTGGCATTGCCTTGAATGCAGCCATAGCAAATTCAAAGTTAGGTATGTGTGGTTCTGGTTGTGTACTCAAATGGTTAATGTGCGCGCTGTGTAATCTTATCTACAGGTGATGTAATAGTATATGTGAACAGCACCTGCGTCCTTGGACAGACTCACGCTGATGTCGTGCAGCTTTTCCAGTCCGTTCCTATTAACCAGACAGTGAAGCTGATTCTGTGTCGCGGTTACCCACTTCCCACCGACACCCAGGTGCCAGCTATCGACGTAGTTACTGCTACTCCCATCCTGGACGGACTGCCCATAGTAGGGAAACAAGCTGCCACTAGCCAGAGTCTGCAGACAGTTCCAGGGCCTCCAGAACACAACGGCAACGAGGTCCCTGGCAGTGGCGGTGTTGAGCGTTTAAATGGACCTTACTTGGGTTTGACCGAGGATCGATCCTCAATGACCTCGTCGGCTGGTTCGCAGCCAGAGGTGCTGACCATCCCTCTGCTGAAGGGGCCGAAGGGTTTTGGCTTTGCCATCGCGGACTCGCCAACCGGACAGAAAGTCAAGATGATCCTGGACAGTCAGTGGTGCAAAGGTCTACAGAAAGGTGATGTTATCAAGGAGATAAATCAACAGAGTATGCAACAACTGAACCACACCCAGGTGGTGGAGATCCTAAAGGACTGGCCTGTGGGGAGCGAAATATCGCTGCTGGTACAGAGAGGAGGTTTGTCACCTATACATTAATTATTTTCATCTCTCTGTCTCTGTGTACTCTTGGCCTTTTATTTTACAAAGGATGTTCAGGCACTGGAAAGTGCAAATAAAATCCGTAAGGCTGATAGCAGAACTGAGAAGAGAGGTTCCAACTACCAGGAAAAACTAAACAGGCTGGGATTCTTTACCAAAAAGCAGGCTGAGAAATGACTTGATGGAATCTTATGATTATGAAAGGCTTTGTTCGGGTCGGACTTGGAGAAAATGGTTTTCAGGCGGCACAGTGGCCCAGAGATTTTCACAGTAACTTCATTGCAGTGTTAATAATAATTTGTAAGCCTACTTGTAATGCTAATAAAGATTAGCCCTGCTGCCTCACGGCGCTGAGGTCCCAGGTTTGGTCCCGGCTCTGGTCACTGTCTGTGTGGAGTTTGCACATTCGCCCTGTGTCTGCGTGGGTCTCGCCCCACAACCCAAAGATGTGCTGGGTAGGTGGATTGGCCACACTAAATTGCCCCTTAAATGGATTTTTTTTTTAAAAAAGCAAATGGTTTCCACTTGTTACAAGACCAATATCAGTGCTCATAAAAATGCAAGTAACTAATAAATCCAAAAGGGAATTCAGCAAGAAGCATCTTATCCAGTGGGTGAGAATGTGAAATCGTTACTATAGGATGTAGTTGAGAAAAATAGTGTAGCTGCATTTAAGCGGAAGTTGGATGAGCAGGAGGAGGTTGGAATAGAAGGTTATGCTGTTCAGATGAGATGATGGGTGGGAGGAAGCTTTGAGGGCAGCACAGTGTTTTGCACTGTTGCTTCACAGCGCCAGGGACCCAGGTTCAATTCCTAGCTTGGGTCACTGCCTGTGTGGTGTCTGCACGTTCTCCCGGTGTCTGCACGTTCTCCCTGTGTCTGTGTGGGTTTCCTCTGGGCGCTCTGGTTTTCTCCCATAAAGTCCTGAAAGACATGCTTGTTAGGCAAATTGGACAATCTGAATTCTCCCTCTGTGTACCCGAACAGGCGCTGAAGTGTGGCGACTAAGAGATTTTCACAGTAACTTCATTGCAGTGTTAATAATTTGTAAGCCTACTTGTAACGCTAATAAAGATTATTATTATTGTGTGGAGCACTAACACCACCATGGACCAGTTGGATCAAATGGCCTGCTTCTGCGCTGTGAATTCTACACATTTGCTCTGAGCTCCAATTGCAGTTCTCAGTCTTTCCTCTTCTGTTATATTGCAAATCTGACCTTTTCAGCCAACACGTGTCCAAAGAGGGAAAACATCTTGGAGCCCAGTGACATACAACATTGAATGAAATTATGTTGGCAGTGTTGGGAGATAGTATTGTAGATCCACTGTTGCCTTTCTAACTTTGAACCACTGACCCCACTGCGTAAAGCCGCCCATATTAGTGTGTTGCTGAAAGCTGTGCTGCATAGAACTGAACTTAGAGTGGAATCGTAGAGGTTTTATGGCACAGAAAGAGGCCACTTGGCCCATTGTCTCTGAAATGGCCAAAAAAAATCAGCTATCAGTCTAATCCCACTTTCCAGTATTTGGTCTGTAGCCCTGAAGGTTACAGCACTTGAGATGCATATCCAGACACTTTTTAAAATGAGTTGAAGCTTTCTAACTCCATTACCGTTTCAAGCAGTAAGTTGCGGACACCTACAGTCCTGTGGTGAAACATAATTTTCTCATCTACCCCTCCAGACCTTCTGTCAATAGTTTTAAATATATGCCCCTAGTCACTGACCCCTCTGCTAACATTAATAGGCCATTCTCATCTCCTCTATCAGGCCCCTCACAATTTTTTACATCTCGTTCAAATCTCCCCTCAGATGTCTCTGTTCCAAGGAGAACAGCCCAGCCTATCCGCTGCAATTTTCCAATCCTGGCAACATCCTCTTAAATCTCCTCTGTACCCTCTTTAGTACAATTAACTCAAGTACTCACTAGTGTTCTATATAGTTCCAGCATAACCTCCATGCTCTTGTATTCTGTGTCTCGGCTAATAAAGAGAAGAATTCCATTTGCTTTCTTAACCACCTTATCCATCTGTCCTCCTACCTTCAGGGATCTGTGGCCATTCACTCCAAGGTTCCTCACTTCCTCTGCACTTCTCAAAATCCTCCTATAGAACCATAGAACCCCTACAGTGCAGAAGGAGGCCATTCGGCCCATCGAGCCTGCACCGACCCTCTGAAAGGACGCCCTATCTGACCCGCTCTCCGCCCTCTTTGTAACCTTTGCCTTGTTTGACTTCCCAAATCATCACCTCGCACTTCTGTGGGCTGAATTCCATTTGCCATTTTTCTGCCACGTGACGCCCGCTCTTTCCTGGATGGCAATTAATTTTCTTTGCGTTTTTTTTTACACAGGTCCTCCTTCACCTGCTAAAGTTATAAAAACGGTAAGTTTTCCTTTTCTTTTGTTAACACTGGGAGGGAGAGCAAAGGTTTTTTTTTAGTGTTTATACATGTTCTTTCCAGTAGAAGGAACTGGACTGTTAGTGCAGTTTTGGATGCACAGCATCCCACAATCTAACCAAAACCCTTCTAGAATGTGAAATGTGAGCCATAGTTGCATCAACTAACACAGGTTTAAAGTGCTAGTTGTGTTCTTGCCTCTCAGTTGTAAAGTTGTGCGTTCAGGCTTCACTCCTGAAATTGAGAACTAGATAAATACTGAGAATCTTGACGAGGATCCATGGGGTGAAACTGAGAAAAAACAAATTTCTCATCAGATCAGGTTTAGGTTGCTTAGTGGAGGCAGAAACCATGGAGCGATTCCATCTACAATGGGACGCAGGGACACTACATCTTTCTGAACTACGAACGTCAGTGGTAGGCAAATGGATGTGATAACAGGACACTTTGAAAATAATGGTAGAATTTTCAAAGTCAACATGAATTGATGAAAGGGAAATCATGTTTAGCAAACACATTGATAAGGGGCACCCAGTGGATGAGGTGTATTTGGATCTTCGGAAGGCTTTTGATAAGGTCCCACATAGGTTAGTAAGCAAAATCAAAACACATGAGATTGGGGATCATATATTGGCATGGATTGAAAATTAGTTAATGGACAGAAAGCAGTAGGGAAAAATGGGTCATTTTCAGGTTGGCAGGCTGTGACTTATGAGTACCGCAAGAATCAGTGCTTGGTCCCCAGCTATTCACAACTTAGATGTGGGTGGCAAATGTAATATTTCCAAGTTTGCTGATAACACAACACTAGGTGGGAATGAGTTGTGAGAAACATGCAAAAAGGCTTCAAGGGGGCAAGCGAGTGGCCAAGAACGGAATATCATGTGAAAAAATGTAGTCATCCACTTCGGTAGGAAAAACAGAAATGCAGAGTATTTTTTTTAATGGTGGGAGCTTGGGAAGTATTGATGTCCAACATGTAGGTGCAGCAAGCATTTAGGAAGGAAAATGGTGTGTTGGCCCTAGTTGCAAGAGGATTTGAGTATATAAATAAAGATGTCTTGCTGCAATTGTGTTCAACCTTGGTGAGACTACACCTGAAGAATTGCGTGCAGAGTTGGCCTCCTTACCTATTAGAGAGCATATATTTGCTATAAAGAGAGCGCAACAAAGGTTCACCATACTGATTGCTGGGGTGGCGATTTGTCCTATGAGGAGGCTCGAGTTTAGAAAAATGAGCTGATCTCATTGAAACATGCATAATTCTCACGGCACCCTATAAAGTAGATGTGGGGGTTGGTGGGAGGATATTTTAGGTCGATGAGCTATCGTCAGAATTAACAGAGCAGGGAGAGAACAAAGGGGAAGGTACCTGTGCTCAGGTTACAGGCAGGAGTGATGACACCAGGGATTCTGGTGCAAGGCAAAACAGGATGCTACTGGGGCATTAACCCCTTGGATCGAGAGGGGGTGTATACGGTCACTGCCAAATAGCGGAGGGCGAGGGCAGCGTGAAAAAGCTGTCAAAAAGAAGACTTGCATGGCTTGGGAATGTGATGGTTTTAGGTCACATTCTACCTGCAAAGGTCGTGGGAGTTGATTCCAGAAATAATTGTCAAAGTGAGTTGGGCAGGTAATTGAGGTTGATAAACTGTCAGGGTTATGGACAAAAGGCCAGGGAGGTGGGACGATGTATTAACTGCGCTTTCAAAAGAGCCAGTACAGATGTGACTGTCTGAATGGCCTCCTTCGACGCTGTAAGATTGCAGAAGATAGGGAAACTCCAAGATGTGAACTTGCAATTACTGTCTGGTATTAATGCTTTCTACATTATTCCCTTGCATTTTGTAGAATTTTTAATAATCTCTTTTCCGTCCCCCGCCCTGACTTGTTTTCCTAGACTTTAGAGCAAGAGGACAGTCAAGCAAGTTCTCAGAACCTCTCCCCTGGCATCCCCATCCCTCAACCCATGCCCTTCCCTCCGAATGCTATGAGACCCTCATCCCCCAAACGTGACCCAACCGAGGTGTACGTACAATCCAAGACTATATTCGACAACAAACGTAAGTGAAGTGCGGAGACACTGTGAACTAAATAGTAAATGGTGGTGTTGTTGGAAATCCTTTACTTCTCTGTATCAGTGTTGTGGGATTGTGGTTGGAAACTGTCACCTGGGGAAATGTGATGGGATCTTGTTCAGTTCCATATTTATAATGGACCTGGCTAACGGGAATGAAAATAGACCTTTACAGTGTCTCGTGTTGGGAAGCAGCAAGGTCAATTGAACAACCGATCACTGGAATTGAAAAGGGATTGCGTGTGAGGGTTGATTGTTGGTTACAAGATGTTGCTAAAACTCACTCTTATTGCCCTAGGTGCCCTAAGATGTTAGTGTTGGGTGCTCTTCTTGAGATCATTGTGTTACAAGCTGGTCATTTTACATATCTGCCCATACTGAACTCATTGGGTTGGAGTGACAGGTTCTTTCCCTCCCCTCTAATGATGTTGGTGAATCAGTTTATGACAATCTGGCAGTTTTAATGGTTGTATGACTGCTGCCACATAACAGCAGGAATTTATTACATTTCAGAACTTGACCTGGTGGGATTTGAACTTACGACCTTAACAGTTGTTAGTCCAGCACCCAAGCCATAAGAATCCTGTGCCCAATAACTCGAGCTGCCAGAGTTCACTGACTGGATGTCCTGTCTGATTCATCTTTATTCATGTTTAGAATTAAATGCTCTCCCTAAGAATATGGGTGGCAAAGTGGTTAGCACTGTTGCCTCACAGCGCTACAGACCCGGGTTCAAATCCTGCCTTGGGTGAGTGTCTTTGTGAAGTTTGCATGTTCTCCCCGGGTTTCATAGAACATAGAACAGTACAGCACAGAACAGGCCCTTTGGCCCTCGATGTTGTGCCGAGCAATGATCACCCTACCCAAACCCACGTATCCACCCTATACCCGTAACCCACCCCCTCAACCTTACTTTTTTGTTAGGACACTACGGGCAATTTAGCATGGCCAATCCACCTAACCCGCACATCTTTGGACTGGTTTCCTCTGGTTTCCTCCCACAGTCCAAAGATGTGCAGGTTGGGTGGATTAGCCATACTAAAAATTGTCCTTTAGTGTCCAAAAGATGCGGTCGGGTGAGATAAAGGGGTTATAGGGATAGGGCGGGGGAGTGGGCCTAGGTCGGGTGCTCTTTCAGAGGGTCGATGCAGACTTGATGGGCCGAATGGCCTCCTGTACAGTAGGAATTCTGTAATTCTGTCTTGTTTTTCTGAAGCCTCAGTATCTATGCTGCGCAGACCCAAGGAAAGTTGCAGCTTTCACCCCTAGATGATGCTGAGCTCTCCTGTCTAACAGAACACCAGTGGTTTTCTGCAATTGATCTGAATGCCCTTGGGGATAGAGAAGAGGACATCAGTTTAGAGCGCCTGATCACAATCCATTGACTGATGATGGTGTCAAAAAAAATGCTGACACTGCCATCCGAGGTCGATATTTGGACAACTAATGTGTCTACATAGTGAGGACAGACGGTAAAAGAGGGGGGTAGAGAACAGCAATCATTGTGAGTTAATCAACAAACAGTCCCATCTATTGATCGCCTCTGCTAAAACAAGTTAAGTTTTAAATGGGCTTTTCCCGCACAGTTGTGTGCCTGACCTCGGGGAGTTGACCATAATTGGAGGTCAGTGTCGCACAGAACAGTGCCTGGTCATCCTGCGGGCCTGCAGATACTGAGGAACAGGGAAGCTAGGCAGTTGCCTGATCATTCTGTGGGTTGCGGACTGAGTAGCTTGCCGTCTAAAGCTGAGCCTTATACAGTCTGTTTCTGGATGTGCTGAGGCAGGCTGTTTCAGGCTTTACTCTGAATCCAGGCTGTAAATGCAGGACTATCTGTCATTCTGTGCTGTGCGCTAGCAGATGAATTCGAGGAGGCAAAAGGAAATTCTTGTTTGGCCGTACTGTATAAATATTGATTGCTTTGCAATTTAGTCTGGCCACTGCATCACCTCTGACCCTCTTCCTGTTTATCATCCTTTAGCCCTGAATACAAAGGATATTGACATCTTTCTGCGAAAGCTGGAGAGTGGTTTTGGATTCAGGGTACTGGGCGGAGATGGGCCGGACACACCTGTAAGTTCCCTTTAACTCTTGAGCTCTTGCTCTTGATTTCACATTGCTTTCTCTTGCAAACTCAGTGGTGACAGGAAGGGGAGGGTGGGGTGTGACAGATTGTTATTTGTGCTGGATGCTGAGTGGACACTTTGCTGTGATGCTATTGCATTCAGTTGATCCTGCTTGTGAAAGTAACTGCAAAGTGTAATCATGCTGCTATGATCACCTAGTGTGAGTGATTCATAAGAACATTAGAAATAGGAGCAGGAGTAGACTATACAGTCTGTGGCGCCTACTGCACTATTCAATACCTTGGGCTTCAATTCCATTTTCCTGCCGCTCATATCCATTAATTCTTTGAGAGACCAAATTTCTTTCTATCTCAATCTTAAATATTGAAATATTGAGCATCCACAACCCTATTGGGTAGAGAATGCCTAAGATTCACAACACTTTGAGTGAAGAAATTTCTCCTCGTCTCCGATCTAAATGGTTGCCCCTTATCCTGAGATTATGCAGCTGTATTATAGATTCTCTGTAGCAAAAACTCTTTATCCTTGTGCTCCAATCTCCTTCAGTAAAGGCCAATATGCCAAGATAAACATCCTCTCAGTATCTACCCTATCAAGCCCCCTGTCAAGTCCCCTCAGAATCTTCTGTTTCAGCAAGATGATCTCTCGTTCTTCTAAATAGTAATGGGTATAGGCCCAACCTGCTCAACCTTTCCTCAAAATAAGACAACCTCTTGATCCCAGGAGTCAGCCGTTGTGAACCTTTCCTGAACTGCTTCCATTGAAAGTATAGCTCTCCTCAAGTCAGGAGATCAAAACGTTATACGGTACTCTAGCACTTTCACCAATGCTTTTTATGATTGCAGCATGACTTCCCTACTTTTATAGTCCGCCACCTCCCTTGCTGTAATGGCCAGCATTCTATTTCCCATCCTAATTTAATTGACCGATGATGGCCGACTGGAGCTCCAAGGTGTTAGGAAACACTTCTTCACACAGAGGATTGGAAACCTAGAATTCTCTCCCTCTAAAAGCTGGGGGCCAGTTGAAAATTTCAATGCGGAGTTTGATGGATTTTTATTGGATAAGGCAATTTGGCGATTAAGGAGCCTAGGTGTTCAGACAGAGTTAAGATACAGGTTGGCAACCCACCAAAGAGAGAGAGGAGACCAAGTTCACCGAGCTCAGTGGCCTCCTCCTGTTCCTATGTGTTAGTCAATGGATCCAATAGTCAGTTATTGCATTAGTCACTTTTTATGTAACCTGGATGCTGTTCATCCAGTGACAACAGTTCCTGGGTAAGGATTGCGTGATTTAAGTGACAGAGTAACAGACACAAGGGACTAGAGACTTGAAGGCTGCGTGACTGCTACCATAGTAATCAGCAACCTGTTTTGATGTTACAGAATTTCACAGCACATGCTGCAGTCTGTTTACATCCATGGGGGAGAAAAAAGCTAACGTTTCGAGTCCGATGACTCTTTGACAAAGCATCATCGGACTCGAAACATTAGCTCTTTTCTCTCCCTACAGATGCTGCCAGACTTGCTGAGATTTTCCAGCATTTTCTCTTTTTGTTTCAGATTCCAGCATCCGCAATAATTTTCTTTTTATCCACTGTTTACATCCATCCCTGTTTAATAATAATTACCCCATGAAAAAGTTTGGTTGGAGTGATAGAAATGTTGCAAATCATGTAGACTTGGGATTAAAGTGACCTCTTATTCCTACCCCTCATATCAGGTTCTCATTGGAGCGATAATCCCACTGGGGGCTGCTGAGCGAGATGGCCGGCTTCGTGTGGCTGATGAGCTGCTTTGTGTTGATGGGGTCTCAGTTAAGGCGAGGTCTCATCGCTTTGTGCTGGATTTGATGCAAAACGCGACTCGAAATGGCCAGGTGATGCTCTCGGTGAGGAGGAAAGTCCTGCCAACCGGTGAGTGTGACAGCTCGCCAGAATGTGTGGGCAGGACCTGTTCAAACCTTCACTGCTTCCGAGAGAGGAAGATGTCCCTGTTTCGATGGTCAATTGAGGCTTTCATTGTGCAGAATGAGTCTCTACTTTTAGCGACTTCAGTCCTGCATAGATGCTTAAAGTTTAGAGGGCTAGAAGCATGGTGATGTGCAGTACAAAAGGAGTCCTTTCGGCCCATTGCATCTATGCCAGCTGTTAAGAAAATCCACCTGGTCCCACTTCCCGTCCATCCACTATACTCCTCTAAATTAATAGAATTGTTTTAGTCTCCTGAATTCCCCTATTATCTCACATGTCATCCCAACTTTTTTTTTATTCGTTTATGGGATGTGGGTATCGCAGACTATGCCAGCATTTATTGGCCATCCCAAATTGCCCTTGAGGGGCAGTTACAAGTCAACAACATTGCTGTGGGTCTGGAGTCACATGTAGGCATGACCAGGTAAGGACGGCAGATTTCCTTCACTAAAGGACATTAGTGAGCCAGATGGATTTTTCCGACAATAGTTTCATGGTCATCATTAGACTTTTTAATTCCAGATATTTTATTGCGGTTAAATTCCATCACCTGCCGTGGTGGGATTCGAACCCAGGTACCCAGATCATTATCCTGAGTCTCTGGATTACTAGTCCAGCCACAATACCACTATGCCACCGTCTCCCCCACTTGGAAACATATCAGCTGTGTCCTCGGTGTCGCTGGGTCAAAGTTTTGGAACTCTCTCCCTAACAGCACTGTGGGAGCAGCTTCAAAGCATGGTTGACCACACCAGCTTTTCAAGGTAAGTAAGGCTGAGTATTAGAGAGAAGCAGATTCAATAATAGCTTTTAAAAGGAATTTGGATAAATACTTGAATGGGAAGTGATTACGCGGCTTTGGGGGAAAGAGCAGGGGAGGTGGAATACTCTTTCAAAGAGCCAACATGTACTATTCTCTACTGTGTGATTCTATCAAATGTGGATGTCCATATCCTGAGAGAAAATGATAGAAATAAAATACTTTAATCTACATGTGAGCTCACTATGAGGATGCAGGCTGCTTCATGTTAGGCAGGATCCACACACGACTCACTCCCCATCCTATCTCCATGTGATGAGTCCATCCTCTCAGTAACGCTCCTGTTTTCCTACAATAGAGGATCAGCATGACACAGGCCAAGAGGAGAGTTCTGAAGCTGCGGAGAATGGTTCTTCTGGGCTAAATCACACGGATCTCATGAATAAACCACAGCAAGCTGTCAACACAGCTGAGTCCGCACAGTCA
Source organism: Scyliorhinus canicula (assembly GCF_902713615.1). Taxonomy (NCBI): domain Eukaryota; kingdom Metazoa; phylum Chordata; class Chondrichthyes; order Carcharhiniformes; family Scyliorhinidae; genus Scyliorhinus; species Scyliorhinus canicula. Next base: position 128,285,258 of record NC_052160.1, on the reverse strand, counting down.
TACGACATTGTCCTGCAGCGAAAAGAGACGGAGGGATTCGGCTTTGTCATCATCACCTCAAAGAACAGGCCGCCCACTGTGGGTGAGTAAATAGGTGGTTGCAGTGGGAAATGGGCTATAAGGATGACACAGGCTGAGACAAATCAACTCAGAGCAAATGTGATCAGCAACACCGGTACTGCACCTCACTGAGGTGCAGGCTTCACACACTGACTCCCACTGAGGTACGGATCCCACACACACACTGACTTCCACTGGGGTTGTCCTGGGGTACGGGTCCCACACACACTGATTCTCACTGGGGTATCGATCCCACAGACACTGATTCCCACTGGGGTACCGATCCCACATACACTGCCTTTCACTGGGGTGCAGGCTCCACACACACTGATTCTCACTGGGGCACGGGTTCCCCACACACTGACTCTCACTGGGGTGTGGGTTCCACACACTGATTCTCACTGGGGTGTGGGCTCCACATGCTGATTCTCACTGGGGTGTGAGCTCCACATGCTGATTCTCACTGGGGCACGGGTTCCACACACACTGACTCTCACTGGGGTGCAGGCTCCACACACACCGATTCCCACTGGGGTGTGGGCTCCACGTGCTGATTTTCACTGAGATGCAGGCTCTATAACAGCCTCTTTCACTTGGGTACGGATTCCACACACTGACTCTCACTGGGGTACGGGTTGCACACACACACACTGATTCTGACTGGGTTGTGGACTCCACATGCTGATTCTCACTGGGGTGCAGGCTCCATAGACACTGCCTCTCTCACTGGGGTACGGGTTCCACTCACACTGACTCTCACTGGGGTACGGGTTCCACGCACAGTGACTCACTAAGAACGGAGATTGCAGAGCGACCTGATTAGAGGTTAACAAAATTGAGGTTCATGGACAGATGCTTTTTTCCCAGGGTGGAAAAGTCAATTACGAGGGAGCATAGGCTTAAGTTGTGAGGGGGAAAGTTTAGAGGAGATGTGCGAGGAAAGTTTTTTTTTAAACACAGAGGGTGATGACTGTCTGGAATGTGCTGCCTAAGGAGGCGATGGAAGCGGATATGATAGCAACGTTAAAGAGGCATCTTGACAAATACATGAATAGGATGGGAATAGAAGGATACGAACCCGGAAGTGCAGAAGGTTTTAGCTTAAACAGGCATCATGATCGGCGCAGGCTTTGGAGGTCCGAAAGGCCTGTCCTGTGCTGTACTGTTCTTTGAGATTCCAGCACTTTCTCAGTATCTGATTTCAGACTAACTGGCCTGTAGCTCCCTGTTTTCTCTCCCCCACCTTTCCTGAATAATGGTGTTATATTTTCTAGCTTCCAGAACATAGGCAATTTTAGAAAATCATAGTTAACTGCAGGGATGGTGGAGACACTATCGCTTTTCAAATCCTAGGATATAAGAACATAAGAACTAGGAGCAGGAGTAGGCCATCTGGCCCCTCGAGCCTGCTCCGCCATTCAATTAGATCATGGCTGATCTTTTGTGGACTCAGCTCCACTTTCTGGCCCGAACACCATAACCCTTAATCCCTTTATTCTTCAAAAAACTATCTATCTTTACCTTAAAAACATGTAATGAAGGAGCCTCAACTGCTTCACTGGGCAAGGAATTCCATAGATTCACAACCCTTTGGGTGAAGAAGTTCCTCCTAAACTCAGTCCTAAATCTACTTCCCCTTATTTTGAGGCTATGTCCCCTAGTTCTGCTGTCACCCGCCAGTGGAAACAACCTGCCCGCATCTATCCTATCTATTCCCTTCATAATTTTAAATGTTTCTATAAGATCCCCCCTCATCCTTCTAAATTCCAACGAGTACAGTCCCAGTCTACTCAACCTCTCCTCATAATCCAACCCCTTCAGCTCTTGGATTAACCTAGTGAATCTCCTCTGCACACCCTCCAGCGCCAGTACGTCCTTTCTCAAGTAAGGAGACCAAAACTGAACACAATACTCCAGGTGTGGCCGCACTAACACCATATACAATTGCAACATAACTTCCCTAGTCTTAAACTCCATCCCTCTAGCAATGAAGGACAAAATTCCATTTGCCTTCTTAATCACCTGTTGCACTTGTAAACCAACCTTCTGTGACTCATGCACTAGCACACCCAAGTCTCTCTGAACAGCGGCATGCTTTAATATTTTATTGTTTAAATAATAATCCCGTTTGCTGTTATTCCAACCAAAATGGATAACCTCACATTTTATGTACATTGTATTCCATCTGCCAGACCCTAGCCCATTCACTTCACCTATCCAAATCCCTCTGCAGACTTCCAGTATCCTCTGCACTTTTCGCTTTACCACTCATCTTAGTGTCGTCTGCAAACTTGGACACATTGCCCTTGGTCCCCAACTCCAAATCATCTATGTAAATTGTGAACAATTGTGGGCCCAACACGGATCCCTGAGGGACACCACAGCTATTGATTGCCAACCAGAGAAACACCCATTTATGCCAACTCTTTGCTTTCTATTAATTAACCAATCCTCTATCCATGCTACTACTTTACCCTTAATGCCATGCATCTTTATCTTATGCAGCAACCTTTTCTGTGGCACCTTGTCAAAGGCTTTCTGGAAATCCAGATATACCACATCCATCGGCTCCCCGTTATCTACTGCACTGGTAATGTCCTCAAAAAATTCCACTAAATTAGTTTGGCAGGACCTGCCCTTTACGAACCCATGCTGCGTCTGCCCAATGGGACAATTTCTATCCAGATGCCTCGCAATTTCTTCCTTGATGATAGATTCCAGCATCTTCCCTATTACCGAAGTTAAGCTCACTGGCCTATAATTTCCTGCTTTCTGCCTACCTCCTTTTTTAAACAGTGGCGTCACGTTTGCTAATTTCCAATCCACCGGGACCACCCCAGAGTCTAGTGAATTTCGGTAAATTATCACTAGTGCATCTGCAATTTCCCTAGCCATCTCTTTTAGCACTCTGGGATGCATTCCATCAGGGCCAGGAGACTTGTCTACCTTTAGCCCCATTAGCTTGCCCATCACTCCCTCCTTAGTGATAACAATCCTCTCAAGGTCCTCACCTGTCATAGCCTCATTTCTATCAGTCGCTGGCATGTTATTTGTGTCTTCCACTGTGAAGACCGACCCAAAAAACCTGTTCAATTCCTCAGCCATTTCCTCAGCCATTTCCTCATTTCCCATTATTAAAACTCCCTTCTCATCCTCTAAAGGACCAATATTTACCTTAGCCACTCTTTTTTGTCTTATATATTTGTAAAAACTTTTACTGTCTGTTTTTATATTCTGAGCAAGTTTACTCTCATACTCTATCTTACTCTTCTTTATAGCTTTTTTAGTAGCTTTCTGTTGCCCCCTAAAGATTTCCCAGTCCTCTAATCTCCCAGCAATCTTTGCCACTTTATATGCTTTTTCCTTCAATTTGATACTCTCCCTTATTTCCTTGGATATCCACGGTCGATTTTCCCTCTATCTTCCGTCCTTCCTTTTTGTTGGTATAAACCTTTGCTGAGCACTGTGAAAAATCGCTTGGAAGGTTCTCCACTGTTCCTCAACTGTTCCACCATAAAGTCTTAGCTCCCAGTCTACCTTAGCTAGTTCTTCTCTCATCCCCTTGTAATCTCCTTTGTTTAAACACAAAACACTAGTATTTGACCATATAGACCATCAAGTCCTGGGGATTTGTCGGACTTTAGTCTGAGATTTTCCAGTACCGTTTCTCTGCTGCTATTAATTACCTTAATTTCCTCAGTCTTATTAGCCCCCAGTTTAACCTCTATTTCTGGTACATATCTTGTGCCTTTACTTTTTTTTAAAATTTAGAGTACCCAATTTGACAATTGGACATTCTTAATTCTCCCTCTGTGTACCCAAACAGGCGATGGAATGTGGCGACTAGGGACTTTTCTCAGTAACTTCATTGCAGTGTTAATGTGAGCCTACTTGTGACAACAAAGATTATTATTATTATTATTATTATTATTATTTCACTTTTTCCAATTGAGGGGCAACTTAGTGTGGCCAATCCACCTACCCTGCACATCTTTGGGTTGTGGGGACAAAACCCACACAAACACGGGGAGAACGTGCAAACTCCACACGGACAGTGACTCAGGATCGGGATCGAACCTGGGACCTCGGTGCCTTGAGGCAGCAGTGCTAACCACTGTGCCACCGTGCTGCCCCAACTTGTGCCTTTACTATGATATATGTATTTATCATACTAAATTTTTGTTTAGTTTCTAAATTGATGTGTATCGATTCCCCATTACCAGAGGTTGGATTAACATCGTGAGAAGGGCGCTGGGGAAAGGGGTTCGTGAGCGACGGTGTGAGAGAGCTGAAAGAACAACAGCTTCTTTCCATATAGCACCTTTGACATAATGAAACATCCCTAAATCACAGGAGCTTATAAAACAAAGCATGACACCAAACAACACACGGTCAGATGACCAAAAGCTTGGTCAAAGTGTTTTGTTTGAAGCTTATAGGAGGAAAGCGAGGTAGGGGTGTGTTGGGAGGAAATTCCAGAGCTTAATGCCGAGACCATTGAAGCACAGCCAGCAATGGTGGAGAAGTTTAATTGGGAGTGTACAGGAATTGAAGCAACAGAGATAGATGTCTTGGAGGGTTTGTGGGATTGGAGATTGCAGAAATCAGAAGGGTCAAGACCATAGTGGGATTTGAAAACAAGGATGTGTTTTTTTTTTCAAATGAGGCATTGTCAGGCCGAGAACCAGTGTAGGCCACAAAGAACAGGGCTGATGGGTGAATGGGATGTTCTGCGAGTTAAGATATGGGTGGTAGAGTTTTGGATGACCCCGAGTTTACGGAGGGTACAATGGAGGAGACACCAAGGAGTGTTGGAATAGTTGAGCCTAGAGGTAACTGAAGCTTCAATAGGGCCGAATTGGCATCAATAGAGATGCACTCTGTAACGCTAAGCTAAGTTTACACTTAAGTCAGGTACTGTTGAGTTCCATCAATCCTCACAATGAATTCTATTCTGTTCTATTTTGGTTTGGGTTCAGTGAACTGCTTCTAATTACTCCAAACCTGACATTTCTTTACTCTGTGCATTGTTTGTTGCTCGTTCACTCCCGGTCTTTATAGGGGTTTCTAGCTGCATTTAGGAAAGTTAGGAAACTAATTTTGTCTTGGGTTAACTTATTTCAAGTCTTTTCCATTCTCTGAAGAGTTCCAGTGCAGCCTGCTATCGAATGGTCAGGGGGCAAGACTTGCCTATTGTGTTCCAAACACCCTCCATGAGTAGGGAGTGGCAATAATGAATTTCTTGCCCCTCATCCTTCCCTCCCCGCTCAACAACATCCCCCACCCCAGGGTGTTGTGATGGTCAAACCCAAGAAAAGCTGAAGGGTGAAACAATTCTAAAAGGAAAGTGGGGGGGTGCAGGGAAATCCCTACCTGAGGAATAATCTCCTCTTCTCATTGACCATGACATGAAAAAGATACCATCCAGCCCCTTGAGCCTGTTCCACCATCCAGTTAGATCATGGCTTATCTGTACATTAATTAGGTTTACCCACCTTGTTTCCAAGAAGTGCTCCTGGCATCACTCCTGACCAGCTCCACTCTAATTGCTCCCTTTTTCTGGACTCCCATCACCAGAGGAAGTAGTTTCTCTCTCTTTCTACTTTTAGCAAATCTTTTAATCATCTTGAATGACTCAATTCGACCACCCATAATATTCAGGGGTACAAGCCTAGTCTGCACATTCTGACCTCAGAGTTGAGTTTCGGTATCATTCTGGTGAATCTGTATGTACCCTCTCAAAGGCAAAAATATCCTCTGAGGTGTGGTGCACAGGACTGAACAGTTATTCCAGGTATAGTTTGATCTTCACAATTGTAGTGTAACTTTCCTTTCGTAATCAAGACTCTTTGGTATAAAGTCGAACATCCCATCAGCCCTTTTAACTGTTTTTGAACCTGTCTACTAGCGTTTAATGATTTCTGTACTCTGATCCCTAAATCTCTTCGCATTGAATCTGATTAATCCTTGCCCGTTGCTTGTTTCTCCACAGCGGTGCCACACAAAATTGGCCGCATCATTGAGGGGAGCCCGGCCGATCGCTGTGGGAAACTGAAGGTGACTGACCGTATCTCAGCAGTGAATGGCCAGTCCATTGTCCAGATGCCCCATCACGATATTGTCCAGCTGATTAAGGATGCGGGTCAGACGGTCACTCTCACAGTCACTCCTGAGGAAGGTACTCAAAAAAAAAAAAAAAAAAAAAACTCGTTTGACTCGGGACACGCTGTGATCTTCATGGTTTGTGCAAGCGATAACTTTGAGAACTGCAACTAAAGTGTAAATCCCAGGTTTGGGCTAATTGCAGATATCGCCTATTGCTGATACTAACACATCTTGGGTTCTGATTTAGGAATTATCCACCAGTTAGCCACAGCACCAAGTATAGTCCATTTTCCATGTAATTGAAGCTGGGCAAATCAGTGAGTGAGAAATGTCTGGATAAATGCTCCGAAGTAGAGTCTGGCCAGGTTTGTGTGTTTATCAAGGTCATTAGGGATGAGCTATAGATGCTATCCCAGTCCCAATACCCACGTCCCATGGACAAATAATTTTTTAGAAAATCACTGTGATGGAAAAAACTGTTCCAACCTGGACACAGCTCATTGCCCAGTCATAGAACTCCTACAGTGTAAAAGGAGGTCATTCGGCCCATTGAGTATGCACCGACCCACTGAAAAAGCATCCTATTCTGCCCTATCCCTGTAACCTAACCTGTACATCTCTAGACCCTAAGGGACAATTTAGCATGGCCAATCCCTCTAACCGCCCATCTTTGGACTGTGGGAAGAAATCGGAGCTCCCGGAGGAAACCCACACAGACACGGGGAGAAAGTGCAAACTCCACACTCACCCAAGGCTGGAATTGAACTCGGGTCCCTGGCAGTGTGAGGCAGCAGTGCTGACCACAGTGCCGCCCAGTCATGGCTGGGTGCGGCCTGCAACTTTCACTATGCTAGCTTCAGCCCTTTAGAGAGAGAATTACTGAGACATTGTGACCTGACTCTCTCTCTCTCAGTCTAAATGTTGCTGTTCCAAAGCTATCTTTTTACTTACTGTACTCTTCAGGGTTTAAGGGGCCTTGATGCTGGGAAATGGGACACTTTCAGACAGCCGGGAGTTTCAAAGTTAGCAAAACCAGAGGCAAGGGCAGGACATTCCCAAACACCCTCAGGACATTCCCAAACACTTGACAGCCAATGAAGTACTTTTCAAGTACAGATCACTGCTGTGATGTAGGAAACATGGCAGCTAATTTGTGCACAGCAAGCTCTCACAAACAGCATGCAACAAGCACCTGATAACCTGTCTTTGTGATGTTGGTTAACGGATAAATAATGGCCTGGACACTGGGGAGAACTCCCTGCTCTCCTTCAAAATATTGCTGTGGGATTGATTCCGACTGCCTGAGAAGGCGTCTGTCTAAAGTGTCTTTTTCAAAAGACAGCATTAAATGCTGGCCTAGCCAGCAAAGCCCACATACCTTGAATTAATTTTAAAAAACCCTACAACATTGCAGCATCCCCTCAAAACTGCTCTGAAGTGTTGACCTGGATAACGTACCCAAATTTTTGACCGGAGAAAAACTCCCTAACGAGCAGCCTCAGCCCTGATACCCACCACAAATGCAGCAGTGTTCCCACTTCACACATTAACCACCGTTGGGTCTGTCTCTTCAGGGTTTAAGGGGCCTCAGAAATGTTTTTCATTTTCTGTGTATCAGTCTTTGCTCTATTAGATTGTTGTCGCAGTCTCATGCCAGGAGGAACTGTATTGAGATGTTTCATACTCATTCTCCATGGCACCCTTGGAGCCAGACAGACAGATGCCACCCATCGGTCTCGGCTAGGTGTGAACAGGTCCCAGAGGTGACAAACTGTTGCCTTAAACCCAATCAAAGATAGTCCAGTGAGCCAGTAGAATGAAGCATGGCCCTGCTGTGCGGAGCAGGATGCTAGGAATTGGCATCCTGCAGTCTAACCCAGTCTCGGACTGGGGCTTGGGGCAGGCGCTGCTCACTGATGAGCATCTCACCGTGGCTTGTTGTTGTGTCGGATCCCCACATTGTGACACCTGCAATTGTGGAGCACGGAGTCTCGAATAGAATCCCTCTGATCATAGGAGCACCATGCAGTGGATGACGTCTGTCTTTTAACTTGTTTGTTTCCTTTCTTTGAGATGTGACTGGCCCCCCGTCAGGGGACAGCTCAGCGAGACAGAGCCCGGCCCTGCAGCACAAACCCATTGGACGGACACCAGTATTGAACGTTCCATTGGCTGACAACAGGTGAGAGCATGTAGCTGTGAGGGATCAACTGGGTGGTTAGAACATAGAACATAGAACATAGAACAGTACAGCACAGAACAGGCCCTTCGGCCCTCGATGTTGTGCCGAGCAATGATCACCCTACTTAAACCCACGTAACCCGTATACCCGTAACCCAACAATCCCCCCCTTAACCTTACACTACGGGCAATTTATCATGGCCAATCCACCTAACCCGCACATCTTTGGACTGTGGGAGGAAACCGGAGCACCCGGAGGAAACCCACGCACACACGGGGAGGACGTGCAGACTCCACACAGACAGTGACCCAGACGGGAATCGAACCTGGGACCTTGGAGCTGTGAAGCATTGATGCTAACCACCATGCTACCGTGAGGCCCCTATTGTGTGGGAGGAGGGAATGGACATTGTGAGAGTGGCCGGGGTGGGGGGAATGGATGATGTGTGGGCGGTAGGAACAGATGGTATGTGGGCGGGGAGAAGGGGAATGGATAGGGAGGGAGAAACGGGCTGTGTGGACAGAGAGAACAGATGGTGTGAGTGGGGGACAGATGAGGGCGTGGCAGTGATGGGAGAAAGAGCATACTCCATTTTACTGCCGCTGGTTTTGGGTAAATAGGGCTCTGCACAGGTATTGATGGTTGGCCGGCAATTGTGTTTTTGATTTCCCTGGTGGTGAAGTGCTCATTGTGACTGGGGTTGAGGGGATGGGGGAAGCTGGTGAGGTTTGGGGGCCGGGGGGGGGGGGGGATGATGATGTGCAGGGAAGGAATGAGCAACAGAACTCACGTAAGCTTTCTGTTTAACAGTAAGACTGACGGAGATGAAAGGAGCAGTGGGCAGTCTCCAGTATGTGATTACGCGAAACCACCATCTTTAGACTACAGACAGCCTCCATCTGAACAGTACGTTCAGCCAGCTCCTGACAGAGAGACGTGGACCGCAGGCAGCAGAGTCTCCCAGGTATGCGGAAACTGGATTTTTCCACAGTATGATGTACATGAACAGCAGAGGAGTTGAGTTCAGTGTTTGAGGCCCACTGAGATTGAAACATTTTCTTCCAAATTTCATTCTTTCGGTATCCTCTCCAAATCCAAGCGCTCTGCTGTATGTGATTTGACGCCACAAACAAATCTAGCTTCAACCCTCCGAATATCCTAGCCCAAAAATCCTGTTTTCTTCCGTGAGTGATTCTTCAGTAAAATGGTCCAGGAAAAGATACAGAATCAAGGAAATTATTTTCATTTTTCTAAATCTCTGGTAAGGCCTCAGCTGGAGGATAGTGTTCAGTTCTGGGCCCAACGCTGCAGGAAGGATATCTAGGTCTTCGAGAGGGTGCGAAAGAGATGTATTCAAATGGTGCCAGGGATAAGGTGAGAAGCTGTTATTTTCCTCAGAGCAGCAAAGGTGAAGGGGAGATTTAACAGAGCGTGTTCAAAACCATGAATGGATTTAATAGAGTAAATATAGAGGAAGTGTTTCCACTCGTGGGAGGGTTGGTAAGTAGATGAAATATAAGGGAATTGGCAAAAAAAAATGCTTTTATGCAGCAGGTTGTGATCTGGAATATGCTATGGGTGGTATTAGAAAGCTCAGTGGTAGTTTTCAAAAGGGAATTGGATACATTCTTGAAGGGAAAATAAATTTCAAGATTAAGGAAAGAGCCGCAACCTAGCCCCAGGCACGATGGGCTGAATGGATGTCTCCTGTGCTCTGCTCTTCATAGAATTTACAGTGCAGAAGGAGGCTATTCGGCCCATCGAGTCTGCTCCTGCCCTTGGAAAGAGCACTCTACTTAAGCCCACGTCTTCATCCTATCCACGTAACTCCACCTAATCTTTTTTGGACACTAAGGGCAATTTAGCATGGCCAATCCACCTAACCTGCACATCTTTGGACTGTGGGAGGAAACCGGAGCACCTGGAGGAAACCCAAGCAGACACTGGGAGAACGTGCAGACTCCACACAGACAGTCACCCAAGCCGGGAATCGAACCTGTGACCCTGGAGCTGTGAAGCAATAGTGCTAACCACTGTGCCATCGTGCTACCCACCTGTGGTCCATCAGCAGCAGCAGAATTGTATTCAATCACAATCTCTATCTCAAGGCCTGGCACATTCCTCTACCATTACTACCAAGCCAGAGATTCTACCCTGGTTCAATGAAGAATGCAGGAAGACATGCCAGGAACAGCACCAAGCGTACCAAAAAATCCTGATGCACTGCGTCATATTGACAGCTTCCAGTTCCCGGGCCCTAACCGCATTCTATTCACCATGGATGTGCAATCCCTCTACACCTCCATCCCACACCAGGATGGTCTGAGAGCTCTTCGCTTCTTTCTCGAAAAGAGGCCCGGAGAGTTCCCATCCACCACCACTCTCCTCCGCCTTGCTGAACTCGTTCTATCTCTCAACAACTTCTCCTTTAACTCATCTCACTTTCTCCAAATCAAAGGCATAGCAGTGGGTATCCGCATGGGTCCTAGTTACGCTTGCCTTTTTATGGGGTATGTGGAACATTCCTTGTTCCTGGCCTATCCGGGCCCCCTCCAACAACTCCTTTACCGATACATTGATGACTATTTTGGTGCCGCGTCGTGCTCTCACCCAGACCTGGAAAAATTCATCAACCTCGCTTCCAGTTTACACCCCTCCATCACTTTCACCTGGCCCATCTCAGGCGCTTCCCTTCCTGTCTCCGTTCCTGATCTTTCTGTCTCCATTTCCGCCAATAGACTATCAACTAATATCCACTACAAGCCCACTGACTCCCACAGCTATCTGGACTACAGCTCTTCGCACCCTACATCCTGTAAGGACTCCATCCCTTTATCTCAACTTCTTTGCCTCCGTCGCATTTGTTCCGATGATGCCACTTTCCAAAATGGTGCTTCAAAAATGTGTTCCTTCTTCCTCAACTGTGATTTCCCACCTACAGTTGTTGATAGGGCCCTCAACCGTGTGCGGTCCCTCTCCCGCGCCACTACCCTCGCCCCCTGCACTCCCTCCCAGAACAAGGATAGAGTCCCCCTCGTTCTCACATTTCATCCCACCAGCCTCCGTATTCAAAGCATAATCCTCCGCCATTTTCGCCAACTCCTGCATGATGCCACCACCAAACAGAGCTTCCCTTCACTCCCTCTGTCAGCATTCCACAGAGACCATTCCCTCCGGGACAACCTCCTCCACCATACCCAGTACCTCTCCCATCACCCATGGCACCTTCCCATGCAATCGCAGAAGGTGTAACACCTGCCCCTTTACCTCTTCCATGCTTAACATCCCAGGCCCAAACACTCATTCCAGGTTAAGCAGTGTTTCACTTGCATCTCTTCCAATTTGGTCTATTGCATTCGCTGCTCCCAATGTGGTCTCCTCTATATCGGAGAGACTAAACGCAGACTGGGTGATCGCTTTGCTGAGCATCTTTGTTCTGTGTGCATTCAGGACCCTGACCTTCCTGTTGCTTGCCATTTTAATCAAAGACCCTGCTCCCATGCCCACATGTCTGTTCTTGGCCTGCTGCAATGTTCCAGTGAAGCTCAACACAAACTGGAGGAACAACATCTCATCCGGTTAGGCACGCTACAGCCTTCCGGCCTAAACATCGAATTCAACTTCAGATGATCAGCTCTACCCCACCTCAACCCATTTGTTTTCATCCCATTTCATTTTAACTGTCATTTATCATTTCTTTCTTTCTTAATATATATTTAATTCCCCCCCAATCTTATCCACCTTTCCTTCACCTTTCTCCTCTTTGCTTCCCCCTTCCCCTCCCCGCACATCTACAGTTCATTCTCTGATGTTAGTTTCCCTGCTGTTTGACCTTTCACATCTTTTGTCCTCTCTGGGGACTGCCATTAGCGCTCTTCCCCCTTGGTATCTGTGGCCATTAGCACCCGGTTTCCCTGGGTTTCTGTGGCTATGACTCATCTTTCATTCTCACTCCACAGTATAAATATTTCTCACTTTCTCTGTATGTTAGCTTTGACAAAGAGTCATCGGACTCTAAACGTTAGCTCTTTTCTCTCCCTACAGATGCTGCCAGACCTGCTGAGATTTTCCAGCATTTTCTCTTTCATTTCAGATTCCAGCACCCGCAGTAATTTGCTTTTATACCAAAAAATTAGGTGTCAACTTGGTGAATCTACAGCACAGGACTACTTGTGTGCCAAGCATAAGTTGCATGCGGTAGACAGAGCTAAGCAATTCAATAACCAATGGATCATATCTAAGCTCTGCTGCTTCGTTGTTCTTAACCATGAACACAATCTTGAGAAGGGCTCCGATTATGCAGTAGCTTTTACTGGACTAACCCAGAGAGCATTGAGTTTAACACCCACCGTGGCGAATTGAGAATTTAATTTGTTTTTTTTCTAAATCTGATTACTATTAAAGTAACCCAAAGCTGTTGGATTGTAAAATCCTCACTGATTCTCAATTTTTTTAGTGAAGGAAGTCTGCCATCCTTGCCTTCACAGAGCCTGAATGTGACTCCAGAGGTGGTTGATTTGTAACTTGACCGTGAGGCAGCACGGTAGCATTGTGGATAGCACAACTGCTTCACAGCTCCAGGGTCCCAGGTTCGAATCCCGACTTGGGTCACTGTCTGTGCGGAGTCTGCACATCCTCCCCGTGTGTGCGTGGGTTTCCTCCCACAGTCCAAAGTTGTGCAGGTTAGGTGGATTGGCCGTGATAAATTGCCCTTAGGGTCCAAATTGCCCTTAGTGTTAGGTGGGGTTACTGGGTTACGGGGATAGGGTGGAGGTATGAGCTTGGGTAGGGTGCTCTTTCCAAGAGCCGGTGCAGACTCGATGGGCCGAATGGCCTCCTTCTGCACTGTAAATTCTATGAACTTCTATGACCTCCGAGGCAGCCTAGCAAATGGGGTGACTGGGGCTGGCTAATAAATGCCAGTGACCCCAGATCCTCAAAATAAATATACATTGGGCCTCTTATTGTGTGAGCTGCAGCTTGCCACCCAGTGAATTTCTTGTCTTATGGGGTTTTCTGATCTTGTGGTTTGTGTTTGTTTCATGTTTCCAAACAGAACCCTGATTGCTTCTCTGTGGAACTGGAGAGAGGTCCCCGAGGGTTTGGGTTCAGTGTCCGTGGAGGCAAGGAGTACAGCATGGGCCTCTTCATCCTACGCCTGGCAGAAGGAGGTCCTGCATTACTCGACAGCAGAATCCATGTAAGTGCCCCTTGTTTATAGCAGAGCCATGCCAGGTATGGAGGAAGGCATGTTATGGCAGTGCCACTTGTGTATTAAGGTTCTCATTTCAATAATGTTACTATGAGATGGGAGAGAGCAGGTCATATGCTACCTGGATGGAGAAGAGAGGGCGCCATCTTTCCCCTCACCAGCAGAGAATGGGGATCAGTGTGGGGAGACATGAGGAAGGTGTGAGAAGGAATGTCACTGAAGTGTGCAAGGTTTTGGATATCTTATTTTGAGTGGAGGTTGGTGGGGGGGGGGGCAGCAGATTTACAGCACAGCTGACCCCCAATATCCTGCATCTGGTCTCAAACTGAGCTGTCCCTCAATCTGCTGGTGTTTCCCCTCTCCCAGCTTGAGATGTGATTATTATTTTCTGTCCTCCTTCTCCTGCAGGTTGGCGACCAGATTGTTGAAATTAACGGAGAATCTACTCAAGGGATCACGCACAAACGAGCTATCGAGTTGATTCAGGCTGGAGGGAGGAGAGCGCATCTTGTCCTGAAGCCAGGCATAGGTCAGGTTCCTGACTTTGGTGGGTTTCCCTATGAGTCTTAATTTTACAGACCAAATTACTGTAATGTTTTAAGTGATGGGGAGGGTGAGGGAGGTGGGGAGGGTAATAGTGAACCAGTAATTATGCCCACACCACCATCCAAACCCAACTCCTGATATGGGGCTGAATCCTGCTTCCATTATGTGGCAGCAAATGTTGTAAGATTCCGTTTAAGACCACTCTAAATCACTGCCCTCCCTCCGTCCCTTCCCCTCAGTCTGTGTGTGTCTGTCTCTTCGACATGCTCTTGGCCACTGGCTTTGCAGAATTGTAATCTTCTGTGGAACTTATTTTTTATTCTCATAGTTACATTTAGTCCTAGGCTTCTCCCTCCTCCCCCTCTCTAGGAATGGCACCTTGCAGCCTCTCCACTTGTACAACTCACGAGCAGCGTTGAGGCTTCCCATCTCCTCTCATCTCTCCTGGGACCTGGTAAATCTGCACGTCTTCTACTTGGTTTTGTTCAGACTTTCAAAAACATTTTTTTTTTTTTGATTCAGTCGTGTACTTCTCCCTCTTTCGCTCACTCTCTCTGCCTTTCTTTCACTCGTCTCACTCGCAGTCTCCGCATCGCTCGCTTGCGCGTGCTCCTACCCTACCTTCCGCTTGCTTGCCTCCCTCCCCCCCCCCGCGTGCTCTCTGGCAGAGTCCTGCAAGTCAGTTTGAAACTCGGTAGCTGCTGAGAGTTCTATATTTCCAGTGTATACTCCAGTTAACTCTCCAATATAGCTGAAGGACTAACTTGCACTTTGCATGCCACGTTTCTTGATCTTTGAATGTTCCAAAGTACTGTACAGCCAATAAAGCACGTTTTTGACGTGAATTTGAGAAACGCATCAACAAGCTCCCACAACATGACGATGACCAGAAAATCTTTTTTCCTGTGATGTTGTTTGAGGGGTAAATATTGGTTAGGAATGCCCTGCTCTACAAAGTAAAGGCATGGGCTCTTTTCCAGGCTGGTGGCAATGCTGCAGTGCTAAAGTGAATGCAAAGATGATGTTTTCACCCACAGGGCTCATAGCCAAAATAAAAGATAAATCCAGTCAGACGTTCAGGAGAAACACCTCCTTTCCAAGAGTGATTAGAATTTGAAACTTGTGCAAAAGGTGTGGCTGAGCCAAATACTATATATATGTTTAAAGAGAAGCTGGATAAACAGATGAGGGAGACAGAAGTAGAAGGATATGGTGAGATGCTTGGGGGGGGGGGGGGGGGGGGGGGGCTCCTGTAGAGCATAAACACCAGCACGGAGCAGTTGGGCTGAATGGCCTGTATCTGCGCTGTAAACTCTTGTGAACAATCTCGACGCAGACTCGATGGGCCGAAGGGCTTCTTCTGCATTGTGTATTTCTGTTAACAGTCCCCTCATCTGTAGCGTTGATTGACACAGCACCATTCACACAACTCCTGTCTGTCATTATTGTAAAATGTCTTCACACGTGATAATCGAGCGATGTCACATTGAGACGTTACTTGAGGCGTGGCATTCGCTTGTTCCCTCCCGTTTCTTTAGAGCCTAGGGGTCAGAGTCCCGGTAACTACGCACCTGCATTAGCTCCTCTGCTGCAGAAACCTTCAAATATGCCCTTTGTTACCTCCAGATTTGACTATTCCAGCACACTCCTGACCCCTCATTTTCCACTCTCCTCAAATTTGAAATCACCCAATACTCTGCCTATTTCACAACTCATACCAAGTATCATCCGTGCATAACCCACGTGCTTGCTGAACTACACTGGTTCCTGGCCTGATAACGCCTCAATTTTAATATTCTTATCTTTATTTTCAAATTCCTTCATGGTCTCACTCCTCCATATCTCTGTAACTTGCGACAGCCCTACAACTGTCACAGATGGCCGCATTCCTCTAATTCCAATCTCTTGAGCCTCCGTGATTTTATTTGCTCCACCATTGATGGCCCTAAACTCTGGAATACTTTCCCTAAACCCCTTCGCCTTTAAGATCTACAAAGCTTTTAGTCACTGGTGATATCTCTATGTAGCTTGGTGACAAATTGATTTGATAAAGTTCCTGTAAAGTGCTTTGGGACGTTTTGCATGATATCGTACCTTTAACATAGTAAATTGCTTTAGCTCCAACGGATAGAATTTTTAGAGCACGGAATAAACTAAACCAAACTACACACTCTGGAAATATAAGATCGAGCTGCTATTTTGAGATTTGCATTTCCATTTAATTCCTTAAGCCTGCTTTGCACATGCAACTAAAAGATGCAGTTGCTATTCAGTGCTGGATTAATACGTTCATTTAAACTCCGATTGAGAGAATGTTTCATCGAGTTGTTTTGCCATTCTCTTTTTTAAATTAATTTTAGCGTACTCAAATATTTTTTTCCAATTAAGAAGCAATTTAGCGTGGCCAATCCACCTAACGTGCCCATCTTTGGGTTGTGGGAGTGAAACCCACGCAGACACGGGGAGAATGTGCAAACTCCACACGGATAGTGACCCAGGGATTGAAACCGGGTCCTCAGCATCGTGGGCAGCAGTGCTAACCACTGCGCCACCGTACTGCCCTTGGTTTGTCATTCTCATAGTTCTCCAAATTTCTCTCTGAATTGGTCCTTGAGGCACAGGCGTTGATGAGATCTTATTTTAAAAAAATTTCTAAATTTAGAGTACCCAATTAATTTTTTCCAATTAAGGGGCGATTTTGCACGGCCAATCCACCTACCCTGCACATCTTTGGGTTGTGGGGGCGAAACCCACGCAAACACCGGGAGAATATGCAAACTCCACACGGACAGTGACCCAGAGCTGGGATTTGAACCTGGGACCTGGGTGCCGTGAGGCAGCAGTGCTAAACACTGCGCCACTGTGCTACCCCTCGATGAGATCTAATTTAATGATCATTGTTTCACAATGCGGATGGCTCGCCAGGGCCACTTTAATGGACAAGCATATTGTGGAACTCCAGCAACGGGTTTCCTTTTCCTGAAAGATGCTCATGTACCAGTTGGGCTTTTATGACAACCCGACAGCGTTTTGTTGCAATTTCCCAGATAAATTATATACAGAAATATGATTAATCAGATTAATTTCCATCACCGTGCAGTGGTAGCATTTGAACACTTGGTTGGTGGAATCCTTGGGCGCTCTCACTACTTTTCCCATATTGACTGCAGTCTCTAGTCTCTGTTCTCTCATCTCATATCTCTTTCTCTGCATTATGCGTGAGCTGGGATGGGGGCTTGACATGCATGCGGAAGTGGGGAGGGTATGGAATTGTGCATCATGCAAGAGGGAAATTAGTATATAGTTGTGGTTAATGTATTTTATTAACTGCTTTGCTTTGCTTATTTTCTAGACAATGCGGATACCCAGAACACTCCATATTCTAGCCTCCAGGAACTAAACACAGCTGCTGAAAATCAGCTATCACCATCCCTTTCACATCCCACCCCCCATCTCACTGACCCTGAAGAGATCTTCGACAATGAGAAGTCGTGGAGAGAACGGGAGTCACCCGCCAGTGCTCAACAGGGGCTGGAGTCGCCCGACAGTGCCCAGTACTGGGCAGAGGCTGGATCTCCAAACCGAGCAGGCAGCCATAATGCTGAGGAAGGTGAGCCTGAAATTATGAAGGGCGGAACGACAAAACAAGGTGGACAGAGTGTGTGCAGTCCAAGGAGAGAGCAACTGGCTGGAAATGACAAGGTGCCAGCCACTGGCTGTGAAAGCACGACACTGAGCCCACACAGAGGTGGTGGAAAGCAAGCCGCTGGGCAACGGGAGCGGTCAGTGAGCCCAAGGAAGACTGAGAAGAAAAGGAGAGAGAAGCTGGATGAATCAAGAAGCCCAAGGAGGGGCGAGTTCAAGAAGCCATCGGATAACCACAAGGGCAGCTCCCGGGAGGTTGATGCAAAGGAAAGGCCAACAGGAGGCATGGACAGGTCACGCAGTCCAAGGAAAATCAGCAGGAAGGATCGGAAAGGAAGTAGAGAGGAATTGGAGAGTGTTGCTCAGGAAGAGATGGCTGAGAGCAAAGAGCTTGGGTCAAAGCCAGTTAAAGAGACTCATTCCAAAGGAGTAGCTGAGCAAATCGGGAGCCCAAGGGACAGACGTTGCAACAGGAGAAATGCCCAACTCTCCTCTGGTCCAGCCGGCAACATGGATCATTTGGCCGGTATCCCTCTCCAGGGCAGTGAGGCCCTGGGGAAGACCAGTAACATGTCCCCAAAAAAGAGACAAATGTCTCACATGGTAGTGCAAGAAACATTCACCCCTTCTGAGATGGGCCAAGGAACAGGCAGAACCATGCACGACAGCTCCCACTTTCCAGCACTCGAACAACCCAATGCTGTCAGCAAGAATAGCAATCGATCAAAGAGCCAGGAACAAAGGAAAGCAGAACACAATGGGGAGAGACACAATGAGGGAGACACCTCACCACAAAACTCCAACCCAGAAGCCAGAGCTGTATCTGCTCCAAGAAAAACGCAAATAACCCCCGGACCCTGGAAGAAACCAGATGCTCAGAGACCCATGTAACCGAAAGCAAACACAAGTTAAATATGTTAAATTATTTTTATAGACTTTTGGTTTCTGTTAAGTGTCAATTACATTTTATTTAAAGTTGTGTAGTTCAGTCGAGGTTTTCTGCATTAAAACGTTTTGGTCTAAGTGAAGGATTGCCCTGTTTACTCTGCTGTTGGACAGACTTGTCTGAAACTCGAGGCTGTGCGACTCCTGCTTTGAATTGACATTGTTAACTGTAGCTGAGTGTGAGATTTACACTTTGTACAACAGCAATTTGTGTTCTCACCCTCTGGCACACGTCCCTCCCATCATAGCTGTTTTTCACAGTCCAGACTCCCTTCAGTCGCCAGTCGGAACCACAGAATAGTAGAGCGGGTGATTTTCTACGAGAGCTGCAATATTTACCTTCAAGTCTCTGCCTTTGACATCACCCATCCCGAACAGGGTTCGAGATTATTGAGCAGTGAATATTGCACCGTGTTTCTGTGCAGATCTGAAATCAACACCTCGTTCACCAACCAGGGCAGCTATTTGTGTTGTTGTTTGGGCCTTTAGCTTTATCTGTAAACCTTTTGTATTCAAAAATCTGCCTCACATCTGCCCTAAACCAGCTCAGTGTCACATGGTGAATGTGTTCCTCTTTGATGTTTTCTGATATCAACATCCCAAAAATCTCTCGCTGTCGGTTGGCGCAGCGTTCCGACTGCAAGTGATTTATAATTCCTCTCTTCCCTGCGAGTTTTGTATCGTCACTGGGCTTCTCTTCAAGTTGATTATAATTGCTACTCATAGGGTTCTGTAAACCTGTGTTTTGTGTGTTTCACTGTTCATCAGACCGACTAATCAGTGCAGAATATTGGTTTAGTTTTTGTGATTTCAATGCTGTTTGTAAACATCTTCAGTATTTCAGTGATTGTTTTTTTGTAAAAAAATTAATATTTTTTTAAATTTCCCCTCTCCTGTGCCATTGTGTGTTGGCGATTCGCCCCCTTCCAGCTTCAGATCGCCTCATTCTGCGCACTCCTCTGGGATCAGTGCTGTGGGAAACACTTTGCCATTTACATTTTATTCTCTGTGATGGAATATTCTGGAAACGAGCACGGATGTGTGAACTGTTCATTGCCTGTCAGTCATTCCCCTCCTCCCCAAACACTTAATGTGAAGCAAGGTGCATTCTCCAATCATGTTGTTGAACTTTTTATATCTTTAATGCACCACTTGGACTGACCTCCAGGCAGGTGCATTGCCTAGAACTTGTTCCTGTAACCCTCTATACTGTAAACCCTTTCTGCTAAGAGTCTGTAGGAGATAGAATGGAGACCCTGGACTGTGAGTGTGGTGCAGGCAGTGTCTTGTGACCACTTTACTGCTGTATTTCATATCCTGTTAATGCCAAAAGTGGAGTCTGTATAAAGGTGGTTTGAAATTTTGAGTGGTTCAGACACTGGTCAGCTCCAGTTTTCACCCCACACTGTTATTGATGTCTGATTTTGTTACTTCCTTGTTGGTGCAGTAGACTAACAACATTGTTCCATCCCATCAGTAGCATCCACAGCATCTTACAGACTGTACAGTACTCATGGCATGGGTGCAGCCTGAGTAAAGCTGAACAAGCCATGCGTGTGTTGGTTGTAAATTTTTATACTGTACAGTCTCTATAAATACTCATTAGGGCGAGATCTGTAAACCCTCATATTTTTTTATGTATGACATGAGAAATGCAAATCCTTTGTCATGGTGTTGCACTGTAAAATAAACCTTAACTTTCAAACTCAACCTGTGTTTCATGAAGTACACCTTATACTCCAGTGCTCATAAGAATTGCCCCTTAATTTGAAAATAAATAAAACAGGGGCTGCTGTGACCTAAGGCACTATATATAAAGCAAGTCAGGATAATAGCTGTCCAACTTAAGTTAATTATCAATTAGAGTTAAGGGGTGTGGTTAGCACTGCTGCCCCACAGCATGAGGGATTGGCTATGCTAAATTGCCCCTCAATTGGAAACAAAAAAGTGCAAACTCCACACAAGACTGGGTTGGGGGGGGTCTTTCGGAGGGTTGGTGCAGGTCAAATGCCTGTCTGCACTGTAGGGATTCTATGATAATCTAGGCTGACAAGGGAGCGCTGCCTTTGGGGGGAGTCTCCTTGGTCAATGTTCAAAGACCCAGGTCACTGTCTCTGTGGAGTTTGCACATTCTCCATGCTCACCCCTACAACCCAACCATGTGCAAAGGGTAGGTGAATAGAATTCAAAACCCTACTCGGCCCTTTGTAAATGCAAGTCCTCCAATGAATGAAAAATACTCAAAGCAGTGAGTGGAACTTTACTTGGAAAGAAATGTAATTACACACACGCGGCAATAAACTGAAGATTGCTACACAATAGCCAACTCCTAATAAAATTAACATGATTTTTAGCAACAATTTGTCCTTGGATATAATATTTACATTGTCAGCCTCAAGTTCCAGCTTGGGGCTGAGGCAGATGCAGCTCAGGTCTCTACCCACAACAGGAGATATAGGTTGTTGGGGAAAGCATAGGCAATAACAGGAAATACTCATCACCTGTCAATGTATCAGGTCCAGGAAGATAGAATGTTTTGTGCAATTTAAAGGATGGGGAAGGGTCCTCTACACAGTTGCCTGACTGGAGTTTTTATGGCCATTTCCATCACCTGGTGTGCATGGTGGGGGTTTCAGCCAGCATTCAGCAAGATCATGGCCGCTCTGCCTCAACTCCATTCCAATGTTCTGATAACTTAGCAGTAGGACAAGGAGACATTGCTGGTCGTAGAAGACCCCTCTCTCTCCTTCAGCAAAATGATGTGTCCTCTTCCTTCAACTTCCCTCGGTCATTTAATCTTCCACAGCTGGGAAAAGGGAAAGAAAAATAGATAATTAAACTTTTTGATTTGTCGGGTCAAACCTCTTGTGGCTGCTTGTGGGGTAACTCACCCGGAGATTGAAGCCCAGCAGATCGCTGATCACTCCAGATACCGCAGACAGAATGACGACCCGTGTAATGTTGTACAGCAGTGGATTCATAGTCAGTCCGTACACTCTAAAAGGAGAGTCCAGCTCCTGTTGGGGAAAGAACAGCATGGCTCAGAAAACATTGCCCCCATTTCCAATTGTTCCATCACTCACTGACACCCTTCAACTGGGTGGGCCTGTTTTCTCTCCCCTCCTCAAACCCTCTGGTAGATGGTGTCTCTTCTGGACAAATAAAATCCTCAAGACACCTACCATGAGAGGATATTCTTCAGGTGAGTTAGTAAATGCCAATGGGCTGTTCATAAGGCAAAAGAACACAGCCCTGCTCCTATTCCCGAGAGGCATTTACAGACGCACTGGCCAGGATTCTCTGTTTGAGACTACATGTTTTACGCCAACACAGAATTCGTGAACTTTCAAGACAGAAAAACTGCCACCACACCTGAACCAATTCTGCTGAACATGGAACATATTCGTTCCAATGAAAAATCGTGCATGATTGACACTCTGGAGGCTGACAAAGTGCAGCCACACATTACAATCCCCACACACTCATCCCAGTCAACAAGAGCTGGGCTAAGAAGTGGCAGATGGAGTTTAACCCTGACAAGTGTGAGATTGTCCATTTTGGAAGGACAAATATGAATGCGGAGAACAGGGTTAACGGTAGGGTTCTTGGCAATGTAGAGGAGCAAAGAGATCTTGGGGTTTATGTTCATAGATCTTTGAAAGTTGCCAATCAAGTGGATAGAGCTGTGAAGAAGGCCTATGGTGTGCTAGTGTTCATTAGCAGAAGGATTGAATTTAAGAGTCATGAGGTGATGATGCAGCTGTACAAAACCTTGGTAAGGCCACATTTGGAGTACTGTGTGCAGTTCTGGTCACCTCATTTTAGGAAAGATGTGGAAGCTTTGGAAAAGGTGCAAAGGAGATTTACCAGGATGTTGCCTGGAATGGAGAGTAGGTTTTATGAGGAAAGGTTGAGGGTGCTAGGCCTTTTCTCATTAGAACGGAGAAGGGTGAGGGGCGACTTGATAGAGGTTTATAAGATGATCAGGGGAATAGATAGAGTAGACAGTCAGAGACTTTTTCCCCAGGTGGAACAAACCATTACAAGGGGACATAAATTTAAGGTAAATGGTGGAAGATATAGGGTGGATGTCACAGGTAGGGTCTTTAATGCACTGCCTGTGGAAGTAGTTGAGTCAGAAACGTTAGGGACTTTCAAGCGGCTATTGGATAGGTACATGGATTATGGTAGAGTAATGGAGTGTAGATTAATTTGTTCTTAAGGGCAGCACGGTAGCATTGTGGTTAGCACAATTGCTTCACAGCTCCAGGGTCCCAGGTTCGATTCCGGCTTGGGTCACTGTCTGTGTGGAGTCTGCACATCCTCCCAGTGTGTGTGTGGGTTTCCTCCCACAGTCCAAAGATGTGCAGGTTAGGTGGATTGGCCATGATAAATTGCCCTTAGTGTCCAAAATTCTATGATTAACCTAGGACAAAAGTTCGGCACAACATCGTGGGCCGAAGGGCCTGTTCTGTACTGTATTTCTCTATCTCTAACAAGATGGCACTGGTTGTCCTGGAGCACGCCAATACAGCTGATGGGTTGGTTGGGGCCAGAGGGCACCAAGTTCAAAGTGGGCTGTTAGTGGTGTGTACGGCTGCCTTCCGGCTGTGGCAATGGCGTTCCGTGTCCATCCCGACTTCCAACCCACCTCCTGGCCACCCCCACTACTCCCCCAGCCCTGGCAGAAGCCCTGCCCCCGGCTAGCAGCACAACTGTCAGTGAAATATGGCGATGTTTGACACCTTCCATACCCCCTCTCCCTCAGCAGGCGCCACGGCGATTTCAAAGATTTTTAAAAGCATTAGTGAACCTTGCCGTCGGGAACTCAGCCCATCGGAGGTGGAGAATCGCGGAGGCCCCGGAAAATACCGGGGCGGGCCCGCTAATGATATGCAAACGGTGTTTACTCTACATGCGTTTCAGAACGCAATAAACACTACTGTCGAGGTCACGGAGAATCACGATTTCAGCGTCCAAAGCAATTCTCTGCCCAATCACCTTTCCCGATTTCGGCATCAGCTAATGGAGAATTCCGCCCGCTGTTTATCCAGTACAGTGTGAAAGAGTGGAAGCACGAGTACGGCAATCATCTCGCCTAAAACTGCACCGCCAATAATCCAGTGCGGTACTTTCTCAGGTGAGAGTGAAGGTGTGAGTAAGGGAGAAGTAATGGAAGAAAAACAGTGCGAGAGCTTCTCACCTTCAGTAACTTTGTAGCAAGCTTTAGCACATTATTAACAATTGACAGCTGATCCTTCTTGTTGGGTTTTGTCTCCATCTTAAGATACAAGTTAATCTATTGGCAAAGAAAAAGCACTTAAGATTTCAGCATGGTCTGCCAAAGCCACCGTTCTCTATTTCCCTATAATTTTCTGCAAATTTGCCCATGGATAAAAACAATTCCTGGATAAGAAACAGGTATGTCAGATGTATGGAGGTCCAATTTATGCAGGCCTACAAATTATCAAAATCTTAACAGGATCCCATCTACCCAATTAACAGGCTCCACTGATTAAACATTTGGCACATACCTGTTCTGTGAGCAAGATGGAGACATTATTGTATTTCCTGCTGACCTCTGAACCCAGTGTGACCAACCTCAAGAGGAAAACAGCCAGAGCGGCTCCCCAGATCAATAGTTCCCAGTTATACAAAGAATCCAAAAAGCTCATGTGGCCATGAAGGAACTGAGGATTGAGAAAAATGAATTGTTTGTGTTATGGAAATGAATCTCTGTGATAACTAATATATAGACACCCCCATCTTAATTCGTTACATAAACAAACCCAGCCTCCTGGTGTAATCATTACCTCCAGCCTTCACTAAACAGAAGTTTCTTAGCACGTTTCATGACTTCAAGGTGTCCCAAGTCAATTAAGTACTTTTTTGAAGGGTAGTTACTGTTGCAATATAGGAAATGCAGCAGCCAATTTGTGCACAGCAAGCCCTCACTAACAGTAACGTGGTAATGACCACGGGAGCAGCACGGTAGAATTGTGGATAGCACAATTGCTTCACAGCTGCAGGGTCCCAGGTTCGATTCCGGCTTGGGTCACTGTCTGTGCGTGGGTTTCCTCCCACAGTCCAAAGATGTGCAGGTTAGGTGGATTGGCCATGATAAATTGCCCTTAGTCCAAAATTGCCCTTAGTGTTGGGTGGGGTTTCTGGGTTATGGGGATAGGGTGGCGGTGTTAACCTTGGGTAGGGTGCTCTTTCCAGGAGCCGGTGCAGACTCGATGGGCCGAATGGCCTCCTTCTGCACTGTAAATTCTATACCATTGTTTGAGGAATAAATATTGGGCAGGACACTGTGGATAAATCCCCTCCCTCTATTTGGAATAATGGCCGTGGGATCTTTTGCATCCAACTTAGGGGGCAGGTGGGATTTCATTTTAACATTCGCATCTGAAAGAATGCACCTTCCAACAGGGCATCACTCCCTCAGTACTGCACCGGAGGGTCAGCCTGCATTGCGGTCCCAAATCTCTGGAGTGAAACCTGAACCCATAAGTTTCTGGCACTAAGTTATTTCATGAAGGTGATGTTTGCGTGTTCCTGGGTAACTTACCAGCTGCCAGCATGGGGTGGGGAGGGGGGGACGGACGTATGAGTGGGAATAACACTTGGGGTTAGGGTTTAAGGACTGAAGGGTTCAAGTGACATCAGAAGTTGCAGAGCTGGCACTGACCATCCATCATGAATTCCCTGAGGGACAGGAGACAAATGTGTATCACCTTTCCTCAATAAACTGAAACAGGTTCTGAGTCTTACCTGAGCACAACAGGCAAAAGCGATGGACAGAGTGAGTAAGAACGCCGATGAAACAATGACATCAACCGAGCGCTGTGGACCCCGTCTCTGTAATAGTGGGAAAGAGATAAAGAGCGAAGATTGCAAGAAAAGCAGGAGTCCCACAGATTATGGGGTAGGGTCAGAAAACAGTGAGTGGCAGAAAGAGATAGAGAGAAAGGGATGTTAATAAATCAGACAGCTGGCTTTTTATTTAAGTTTGAACTGCAATGATCCAGTTGAGGTTTCGGAACATAGAAAATAGGAGCAGGAGGAGGCCCTTTGAGCCTGCTCCACCTTCAATATGATGGTTGGTCATCCAACTCTATAGCCTGAACCCACCCCTCCCCACATCCCTTGATCCCCTTGGCCCCAAGTGCTTTATCTAACTGCTTCTTGGAAACACAAAATATTTTGGCCTCAACTACTTTCTGTGGTAACGAATTCCACAGCCCACTCTCTGGGTGAAGAAATCACCACCCAAATACTTCTCTGGATTAAGCTATCTCACAAGTCCACTTTCTGAGGTATCTTTAAACCCAGAAATGTTGGAATCTGGATGGGGGACTGATGTTTCAATTGAAGTAGTTTTTAAATCTTGTTCTCTCAGTCTGCCAGGCCACTGGGCAAGTCTAAGGGAACAAAAGTAAATATAAGACATTTGCTCAAAAGGTTCGCTGAATATCAACACTTTGCTGATGGACGTCTGTTTAAGTTTTCCTCTGAACAGATCTGCTCCAAGGCAAAGCAGCTGGTTGGACATCGTCAGAGTGGCAGCCGTGTGTACCATCTACAAGATGCACTGCAGCAACTCACCAAGGCTCCTCAGACAGCACCTCCCAAACCCACGACTTTATTACCTCGAAGGACAAAGGCAGCCAACCAATGTTTCCTCACATTAGAACATAGAACATAGAACACTACAGCGCAGTACGGGCCCTTCGGCCCTTGATGTTGCGCCGACCTGTGAAACCATCTGAAGCCTATCTGACCTACACTATTCCATTTTCATCCATATGTCTATCCAGTGACCACTTAAATGCCCTTAAAGTTCGCGAGTCTACTACTGTTGCAGGCAGGGCGTTCCACACCTCGACTACTCTCTGAGTAAAGAAACTGCCTCTGATATATCTATCACCCCTCAATTTAAAGCTATGTCCCCTCGTGTTGGTCATCACCATCCGAGGAAAAAGACTCTCACTGTCCACCCTATCTAACCCTCTGACTATCTTATATGTCTCTATTAAGTCACCTCTCAGCCTTCTCCTCTCTAACGAAAACAACGTCAATTCCCTGAGCCTTTCCTCGTAAGACCTTCCCTCCATACCAGGCAACATCCTAGTAAATCTCCTCTGAACCCTTTCCAAAGCTTCCACATCCTTCCTATAATGTGGTGACCAGAACTGCACGCAGTACTCCAGGTGCAACCGCACCAGAGTTATGTACAGCTGCAGCATGACCTTGTGGTTCCGAAACTCAATCCCCCTGCTTATAAAGGCTAGCACACCATATGCCTTCTTAACAGCCCTATTAACCTGGGTGGCAACTTTCAGGGATTTATGTACCTGGATGCCGAGATCTCTCTGTTCATCTACACTACCAAGAATCTTGCCATTAGCCCAGTACTCTGCATTCCTGTTACTCCTTCCAAAGTGAACCACCTCACACTTTTCCGCATTAAACTCCATCTGCCACCTCTCAGCCCAGCTCTGCAGCTTATCTATGTCCCTCTGTATCCTATAACATCCTTCAGCACTATCCACAACTCCACCGACCTTCGTGTCATCTGCAAATTTACTAACCCATCCTTCTACACCCTCTTCCAGGTCATTTATAAAAATGACAAACGGCAGTGGCCCCAAAACAGATCCTTGCGGTACACCACTAGTAACTGAACTCCAGGATGAACATTTGCCATCAACCACCACCCTCTGTCTTCTTTCAGCTAGCCAATTACTGATCCAAACCGCTAAATCACCTTCAATTCCATACTTCCTTATTTTCTGCAATAGCCTACCGTGGGGAACCTTATCAAACGCCTTACTGAAATCCATATACACCACATCAACAGCTTTACCCTGATCCACCTGTTTGATCACCTTCTCAAAAACTCAATAAGGTTTGTGAGGCATGACCTACCCTTCACAAAACCGCGTTGACTATCGCTAATCAACTTGTTCTTTTCAAGATGATTATAAACCCTAACTCTTATAACCTTTTCCAACATTTTACCCACAACCGAAGTAAGGCTCACAGGTCTATAATTACCAGGGTTGTCTCTACTCCCCTTCTTGAACAAGGGGACAACATTTGCTATCCTCCAGTCTTCCGGCACTATTCCTGTCGACAAAGACGACATAAAGATCAAGGACAAAGGCTCTGCAATCTCCTCCCTGGCTTCCCAGAGAATCCTAGGATAAATCCCATCTGGCCCAGGGGACTTTTCTATTTTGACATTTTCCAAAATTACTAACACCTCCTCCTTTTGAACCTCAATTCCATCTAGCCTGGTCGACTGAACCGGAGTGTTCTCCTCGACAACATTGTCTTTCTCCAGTGTAAACACTGACGAAAAATATCCATTTAACGCTTCCCCTATCTCCTCTGATTCCACACACAACTTTCCACTACTATCCTTTCTCTTTGTACTGGACAGGCTTCAAACTCCTCCGAGCATCAAGCGCACGGGCAGCTTACCCCAAGTGTAGTGATTGGTGAGCGGCCCGTTTACTTCAATCTGCTGCACATTTTATTGCTCTGCAGCTTTGCTCATGTGCACCTTGGGGGTGGGGGGGGACCATTTCTTGTCTTCATTTTGGAAGGTTTCATTCAATCTCTCTCACCTCTCTTTGTCCACACATGGCCTACGAGTTTGCATTGCTAGTAGGATAGATGTAATGTGGACGGGAACCTTCAAAATTAACCTTGTCAAACACTGAAACAAAACTCACAATCAGCTCATCTATTATCCATTAACCCACACACCTTCAATTAACCTGCCATTCTGTGCTGGTGTATGTGGCTCAGTCAATGCTAAAGGTTTTGGCAATATCGGCTTGCTCGAGAGAATTTGGTGATTGATTATTGAGACTAAATCCACTCATCAGCTACACCATGCTGTTTTTCAGGCCACGTAGGTCATGCCCACTCAGTTTGTGAACTTTAGCTGCTGCTGGTCTTTCTGGACCAGTTCCAGGTTCATCCCAACGGGCAGCAGTCCCGAATCTCACTCTCATCCAGAGCTGGCAACTCCTGGGGCCCCCTTCACTTCCATCTGCCTCTGGCTCTCCACTCACAGGCCTCCCGGTTACCAGGGAATTTCCTCCCAGTCTCTTCCCCACCCACGACCTTTGGCCAATGGATCGGCTGCACCTTCTGAAGCTCAGTCCCTCCCAGGGGTTTGTCCTGGTCCTTGCCTCCTACCGTTCTTGCCACATACTGCTCACCAACTCCATTGTGGGTGTACTTACACCACAAAGACTGTGGCAGTTCAAAGAGAAGGCTCACTACCACCTCCTTAAGGGGTAATTAAGGATGGGTAATAAATGTTAGACTTGCCAATGTTGCCGCAATCCAATATATTTAAAAAAAATTAATTGCAGACTTTTGTGGCAACAGGCACACTCATCACATCGAGAGTAATAGAAATAGATCTAGCACAGGCACATTGGAAAAATTACCTCCTTCTCATAGAATGATTCATTCAGCACAGGAGACCATTCAGCCCATCATGCTGTGCCTCTTTGGTAGGGCCATTCAATTATATCTACATCTCTGCTCTTGCTTACTATCACTGCAGATTTATTCCCTTCAAATGATTTATCTTTGAGTTTTGTTGAACCTGCTTCCACCGCCCTTTCAGGCAGCACCTTCCATATCGCAGGAACTCACTGCATAAGAAAATGGTTCCTCGCGTCAAATCTGGTTCTTTTGCCAATCACCGTAAATCCGTGTCCTGTGGTTGCTGACCCTCCCGCCGCTGAAAACAGCTTTTCCTTATTTAATTGACCTAGTGTGCTGTATCATTCAATGATTCCCATACTGACCTTCAAGTAAGAGCGCAGTGACAACCACATCTTGATGTTCTGCACCTTCTTCAACCTAAAATGAGGGATCTCGGACTTGCGAGCCTTCCTAGCTGATGTCAGATGGCTGAAGAGCTTGGCAAACAGGAATCGCTGTGCAGACATCAATGAACAAATTGAGGTTTTATTCTTCTTTCAGAGAGGCAGACCAGCATACCCAACAGGAGAGAATCCATCTCCCCTTGACATTCAATGACATTACTATTGAAGAATTCTCCACCATCAACATCCTGGGAGTTACCACTGGCCAGAAACTGAAATGGACTAGCCATATAAATACTGTGGCTACAAGAGCAGGTCGAAGGCTAGGAATCGTGTGGCACGTAACTCACCTCCTGATTCCCCAAAGCCTGTCCACCATCAATAAGGCACCAGTCAGGAGTGTGAAGGAATACTCTCCACTTGCCTGGATGAGTACAGTTCCAACAACACTAAGCTTGATACCAACCAGGACAAAGAAGCCCACTTGATTGGCACCTCATTCACCAACTTAAATATTAACTCCCTCTATCACCGACGCGCAGCAGCATCTACGAGTTGTACAGCAGGAATTCACCAAGCCTCCTTAGACAACACCTCCTCCCAAACCCACAACCTTTACAACAAACACTTGGGAATACTACCACCTGGAAGTTCCCTTCCAAGTCACTCACCATCCTAAATTGGAAATCTATCGCCGTTCCTTCACTGCCATTGGGTGAAATCCTGGAACCCCCTCCCTAGCAGCACTGTGGGTGTACCCATATTATACAGGGGCTGCAGAGGGTTCAAAAAGGGCCTTCTCAAGGGCAACTAGGAAGGGGCAATAAATGCTGGCCTAGTCTGTGCTGCCCACAACGTGTGACCAGAGAGTAAAATGTCAGAGCAAGACTCTGCTGCCACTCACCTGTTTGTACGTTTTCTCTGCCACACACAGAATGAAGAAAACCATCCACATTAGGCAGAACCGTTCTAAAACATTAATGAGCACCAGGGCGATGAGCAATCCATCAGGTTTCGCACCACAGGCAACAGTCAGTAGCTCTGTGATGGAGTACGTGGCCAGCTGTTCCAGGTCCTGCTGGAAGAGGCGGAACGCAAAGGGTAGCAGAGTGAGGACTGTAGTCACCAAGTATCCCAGGATCCGGTAACCATTCTCCTGCTCAAAGGTACTGGCCTGTTGAGGAATCAGGAGAAAAATATGAGTGATGGGAAGGATCCCACAGAGGCTGCAAAACTCTGAAAAGGTGAAGGCGGAAAAATTTACATTAAATCACCTCCCCTGGGTCACCATTCCTGATACCACAACCCAACTCTTCCCCTGTTCGGATTTCCTTCCCCAATCCCTGCCCCTTCTACCCTTGCTACCCTCCCCCGAACTCTTTCCTTCCTACCCTTGCCCCAGGTTCTTCACCTCACTCCCTATGAATCTCTCTATTCCAGGTCTGTCCCCAAGTTACATTCAAACTCTCCTCACTGTCCGGCTCCAGTTTTGTCTCGAGTCTGGAAACGCACCCGCTTCATAATCATTCCGCTAATCTCCAGAACAGACATGTCGAATTTTTTACAGTCGTTTCCTTCCCAGATGATGGCGCTGACTCGCTGCGAGCTCGAACTGGTGCTAGATAGCCAGTGCAAGTGGTTCTGAAATCAAGATAAAATGCATTTAGTTCTAAATACAAGCTATCGAAATCAAGCAGGATTATTCTCCAAGGAAAGAGAGCAGAGATTTTGGCATGTTGTAGGACTGGAGCAAGATAGAGAGATCAGGGGCCCCATGGAAGGATTTGAGAAATTTGAGGAGCCAGGGTAGGTTAGCAATTAAGAGATGTTAAAAGTGTGGCACAATGCGGTGATCCTGCATTAATGTACTTTTACTGGTGGGTTACTCACTCACTGGTGAGCATTAGAGGGAATTCATTACAACATCTTGTATCAACAGCTCTCAAACTGCCCCTCACTCTGGTAATGTGGGTGTCTGTCCCACACTTTGAGACAGGGTGTAGATTCAGTTGTAAATTCGACTTCAGGACACCCCGAATGCTCCACGAGGTGCCTTATCAGACGGCAAGGCTTAGAGAGTGGGTAGAGAAGCTGGTATTCAAGGCTACACTGACTATAGTGTATCAGATGCAGAGATGTGGAATCATAATATGGTGGGTACAGTGACATACTGGTCATGTTAATGGATGAGTGACCCGAGAGATTAAGGAATATAAAATGCTGCAAATACTTAGCCGGTCCGTTGGTATCTGTGGAGAGAGAAACAGAGTTAACGTCTCAGGTCTGTGAGCTTTCAGAATCTGAGCATTTCCAGCATTTTCTTTGTTCTTGTTTCAGATTTCAGCGCCCGCAGTGTTTTGCTTTCGTTGAAGCAGTCCGGAGGGCCGGTCTAATGATCCCAAAACGAGCTCAAATCCCGCAAAAGCAGCTGGGGAATTTAAATAAATCTGGAATAAAAAGCTAGGCTCAGTAACGGTGACCAGATTGTTGGAAAAGCCCATTTGTTTCAGGAAGGAATTATGCCATCCTGAACTTCAGGGGCAGCACGGTAGCATGGTGGTTAGCATAAATGCTTCACAGCTCCAGGGTCCCAGGTTCGGTTCCCGGCTGGGTCACTGTCTGTGCGGAGTCTGCACGTCCTCCCTGTGTGTGCGTGGGTTTCCGCCGGGTGCTCCGGTTTCCTCCCACAGTCCAAAGATGTGCGGGTTAGGTGGATTGGCCATGCTAAATTGCCCGTAGTGTCCTAAAAAGTAAGGTTAAAAGGGGGGGGGTTGTTGGGTTACGGGTATAGGGTAGATACATGGGTTTGAGTAGGGTGATCATTGCTCGGCACAACATCGAGGGCCGAAGGGCCTGTTCTGTGCTGTACTGTTCTATGTTCCCTCTGATATGTCCGAGCAAGTCACTCAGTTATGTTCAGAGCAACAGCCCACCATCGACTTCTCAGTGGCAACATGGGCAACAAATGCTGCCTTTACCAGTGATACCCACACCCCAAGAATGAAATTTCTCCCCCTCCGCATCTGTTCTGGTGATGCCGCCTTTGAAATAGTGCTCCTGACATGTCTGCTTTTTCCTTGACTGAGGTTTTCCCTCCCACTGTGGTTAATAGGGCACGCAACCAGGTTTGAGCCATTTCCTGCACCTCTGCCCTCATCCCTTCCAGATCCTTAATAGAATCCCCCTTGTCCTCATTTTTCACCCCTCTAGTTTCCGCATCCAAAGGATCATCTTCCACCAACTGCAGTATGATGGCCCCACTAAAATAATCTTCCCCACCCCTCCTGTCAGCATTCCGCAGGGACCAAACCCTCTCTGGTCCACTCATCCACCATGCCCAACTCCCCATCCCACGACATCTTCGCCTGCAATCGCAGAAGACGCAACGCCTGTCCCTGTACCTCCTCCCTCCTAACCGACCAAGGCTGCAGACACTCCTTTCAGGTGAAGCAACATTTCACTTGCCCCTCATTCAATTTGGTCTGCCGTATTCACTGCTCCCAATGGGGGCTCCGCCACATGGGTGAGGCTAAACACAGACTTGGGTGACCGGTTTGTGGAACACCTTCGTTCAGTCCGCAAGCATGTCCCCCCCCCCCCCCCCCCCCCCACCCCTCCGGTTGTGTGCTATTTTAACTCAGCACCTTGCTCTCGTGCCCACATGCCAGTCCTGGGCCTGCTGCAATGCTCCAGTGAAGCCCAATACAAGCTGGGGGAGCAGCATCTCACCTTCAGCTTGGGCACGTGGCAGCCCTCGGGACTCAACGTCGAGACGGCAACTTTAGATTTTGACCTTTCTCCTCCACCGTAAACCCCCCTTTCATGTCTCTACTTAAAAAAAATATATCCCTCACATGTACTGCCTCAATGCAAAAGACCCCCTCCCCGTCACACCAGATCATCCATTGTTTGATCTTAAAAGTTGCTACTTTTTGATGCAGTTTCGTTTGCTCTGACATTCTCCCTCCTTTCAGTTCTGATGAAGGGTCCAAGGCCTCGAAATGTCACCTCTGTTTCTCGCCTGTTTGACGCTGCCGGACCTGCTGAGCATTCCAGCCTCCTCTGTTCTTTGTTTCAGATTCCAGAATCCGCAGTATTTTGCTTCTCTAAATGAATTCACCCCCCTGGCTTATGCTAGCTCTTTGATTGATAACGCTCCTGTGAACTGTCTTTGGATGTTTTAACACACTAAAGGCACAATATAAATACAATTTGCTGAAAGAAACGATGGCCAATCAGCAAAGCCCACCTGTTGGTACGGCTCTTCCATGGATGTTTTCTTGGGCAGAGTCACTCTCTGGACACCCTCACACTCGCTCTCGCTGGTGTAGGAGGAATGGCACCGCGGACCATTCAGGAGGTCGTCCCACAGCATGTCCTCGGTCTCCGAACCGTGCTGGCTGCTGTCCGAATCCTGCCGCAAGGTGCTGCAGCTCAAAGAGCTCAAGTTCACGTAGGACTTTGAACCACCCTGAAAGAAACAAAAAGAAAAATATATCTACAAAACAAGAGGTTGCGCAGGCCTGTGAAGGCAAACCCCACTGATCTCACACACACTGGACAAGAACCTGTTCCACAATAACCAGATCTGGAACCAGTAACTGTCTGGAGTTCCCCTTGATCCCAATCAGATTGTTAGAAAGACCTACATTTATTACTTATAGATGGACCAACGTGGTAGCCAAAGCAACATCCCACAAACAGCAGGAACGATGACCAAACATGTTTTTGGCAGCGCTGATTCAGAAATAAATCTGGCAGCACGGTGGCGCAGTGGTTAGCACTGCTGCCTTTGGCACTGAGGACCCGGGTTCGATCCCGGCCCCGGGTCACTGTCCATGTGGAATTTGCACATTCTCCCCGTGTCTGTGTGGGTTTCACCCCCACAACCCAAAGATGTGCACGGTAGATGGATTGGCCACGCTACATTTCCGCCCTTAATTGGAAAAAAAGTAATTGGGTACTCTAAATTTATATAAACAAAAAAGATTCAGAAATAAATAAAAAGCCAGACCCGAAGAGAATCCCCCACACTCTTCTTCCAATGTTGTCCATGGGATTTATCACCTTTTGCTGTTAGCCAGTAATGTCCGCTTTCTCGTTTGAAAGAATTAAACGTTATAAATCTCCTGTTTCTGGTACTGTCCCTACAAATCTTGTATCGCACATTCTATCCAGGAATCCTCTCAGCTGGAAATTCATTGTGGACACATCTCCGCACATGCAGCTGCTTTCACTCACTGATTCAGGGGGCGCTCACCTTTCCAGAGTAGTTTCATCGCTTTCTACCCCCTTTCAATGACCTTGTTGAGGGGGCGAACACCCACACATGACGGGGCTTCAATGACAGGTTCCCTCGCCCCTGATCCTGTGTAAAGCTTCTTGATAAACCCAGAGGTGGCTCTTTGTACCTGAGTTGGGGCTGCAGATTCGATCTCAGAGTCCAGCAAACTGTCAGAGTCTCGTTTTGGAATCTCCCATCCTGGAATTATTTCTCCGCCCTGTAATCCCGTGGGGAAAGAGATTGCGGTAAGCAAGGCTGGACTCACAAGTTTGATTTTCAGTGTGTGGATAGTATGGGTTTCAGTCACGTTTCTAACATGCGACCAGACGGGTGAAGACACATTGGCCAACCAACCTGCCCCACGCAATTGTGACACCTCATGCACCACTGCACATGCATTCCCTCTCCAGCGCACCCAGAAACATCATTCCCAGGTGAGGCAGAAAACTAGATTAAAAACCCAAGTCAATTTGAGAAAAGAACCAGGGAAATTCCTCTCCGGCCCAATGAAGCGATCAGAACTAGTCCAGATGATCACTCCAACCCTGGAATCTCTGCAGTACCTTTTGTAAGCAGCCCACACTCGTTTGAGAGAATTAAACATCACTCCACGGTGTGCGATTCAAGAGGTCTGAATTTCAGCAGGAGCGTTACCACAGAAATGAAATCACAGCGACAGTGAGCAAGTGAAAATAATCCCAGTTAACTCGCAAGCGAGTGAAAATAATCCGAGTTAACCCGCAAGCGAGTGAAAATAATCCGAGTTACCTCTGCTGCTCCCCGAGGTTTACCCTGTGGCCTCCGTCTTAGCCGGAACATACAGTCGTTCAAAGTCACTTCCCGGTTTTGCTGACGCAACAACCGTCGCGACTGGCTCTCCGTGTCCTCACTGGAATTTTCATCCGAGCCCCGGTTTGCAGCGGCCTGGGGACAACCCACCACAGTGAAATGAGCTTCTCCCAAGAAGTATAATTGTGCTTTTCAGTGAACCCGTAAAACATTACTGTGAGCGAGAAGGCTGTGCCAATGAATCCACGCATTATTAACCAATCTCCTGGATAGTTCTGTATCATTCGCCAATCTACTAATTAATACAAGCACCAGTAACCAATCTACCTGATAATTCACGCACTTTTAACCAATCTTCTAGTTAATCCTGTGCAATTATCTAGCCTGGTTAATCCATGCGCTAGTCACCAAACTGCAGAGCAGCCGATCTACAGGTAAGGGTGTGTGGGGATATGATGCAAAGGAGGGTCAATGGGGTTCGGGTGCACAACAGCCATGAGCTGATTGAATGGCAGGACAGACTCAAGGGGCTGAATGGCCTTCTGCTGTTCTTAACAGACGGTGAGAAAACTTACTCTTCCAGAGTTAGGTCCAGGGCCTATGGTACACCGACCAACTTTCCTCGACAGGTTTCTCGTCTGCGTTGCCCTTAGAAAGAAGAAAATTGCACCATTAAACTAGTAAAAATATACCAATAAAGAGGTAAAAATACACCTTTAAACATGTAAACTTTATGCAATAAAATGGAGCAACAGCACTTCCGAAACTTAGAAGGGATTTCTGTGATGTGGGATGTTCACTGTTAGAAACTTGTACCTCAAGGTGCATGGGATCAAAGTCCATCAAGGCTTGTCATAATAACCCTTTAGTCCAGGAGCACGAAAGTCATGACATGTCCAATCACCACAGGCTTCAACAGAGAATGTGAATTAAATGCTGAATTGCATCATTGGGGGATCAATTAGGTGTTTGTAGACTTCATACTCAAAACTGCACCTTGAGCACTGTGTCCAGTTCTGTTTCAGTCCCACCTTAATCACCGTGTCCAGTTCAGTTTCACGCCCACCTTGAGCACTGTCTAGTTCTGTTGCAGTCCCACCTTGAGCACTGTGTCCAGTTCTGTTTCAGACGCACCTTGAGCAGTGTCCAGTTCTGTTTCAGACCCACCTTGAGCACTGTATCCAGTTCTGTTTCAGACCCATCTTGAGCACTGTGTCCAGTTCTGTTTCAGTCCCACCTTGAGCACCGTATCCAGTTCTGTTTCAGTCTTACCTGGAGCGGTGTGTCCAGTTCTGTTTCAATCCCACCTTGAGCACCGTATCCAGTTCTGTTTCAGTCTTACCTGGAGCACTGTGTCCAGTTCTGTTTCTATCCCACCTTGAGCACTGTGTCCAGTTCTGTTTCAGTCTTACCTGGAGCACTGTGTCCAGTTCTGTTTCTATCCCACCTTGAGCATTGCGTCCCTTTCTCATCGCTGCAAACGAGACACACATTCAGGCTCTGGATACAATGGAGCATGAAGCCACAATCCCAATCCTGACATGAAACAGTTAATATTGAAGGAGTTCAGGTAGTGGGCCAGATTGTCTCCTACTCAAACCAATGCCCATCCACCTCGGTGCTTGCTGATCAGCCCACCTCCCGATCCTTGCAATGCCTTCAATTTAAATTCCAAATCCCTCCATGGCATCGCCCTAAATGCTGACAGCTTTTTATGGTGGAAAGAAAATCGACATGGCTGAACATTTTTTAAAATTCAATTTGAGAATTACAGAAGGATTCGTTGTAAGTTAAGTTGCGTCACTGCGTCGTAATTATCACCATCACAAGGCTCACCTCCTGCATCTGCCTCCGTTTGAAGGTGAAGCAGTATGTCGCTGGGTTGAGACTATCTGACAATGGACTGTGCCCAGCAGCAGCATCAGAACCATCGGGCTGACAAGTTCACTGACGTACAAGGCCGGCACCAGCAAATAGAGACCGACCGCCACCACTGAAAGAACAAAAATAGGCAACACAATCAGTCTCACTTCAGACAGAATCGTTACAATTGAAGTGAATGTTCCATAACGTTTTTTTGCAAAGCACCTTCCAAGAGGTAGAGGATCAGTAGCCATGTGAAGGTACCCAGCGAGGTTACCTGGATCCACCATTGGTAAAAGAGCGGAAAGAATAACACTCGCACTATCCCCTTCCGGGTTAAAGAAGTCCAGGGACTTTCCGGTTTCGCTTTGACAAAAGTTGATCCTGGATAATGAAGACAACCGGTTAAAATGATATACAGGAAATTGTTATCTTTACAAGAATGGTAACAAAACAGAGAGATTAATTTTAATCTTTCATGGGAACACACTAACCCTATCCCCAATTGCCCTGAGCCGAATGGCGTGCTAATCAACCACATTGCTGTGGGACTGGAGTCAGACCAGACCAGACAAGGACGGCAGATTTCCTTCCCTAAAGGGCAGCAGTGAACCAAGTGGGTTTTGACAACAATCAATGATGGTTTTCACCATTACGGAGACTAGCTTTATATTCCAGATCTATTCATTCAATTTAAGTTCCACCAGCTGCCTGTGATGGGATTTGAACCGTGTCCTCACTGGATTTGCTGGGGCATCTGGATTGCTGGTCCATTCTTATTACCACTATGCTACATCCCAGGTTAGAACTATCGGAAAGGCGAAACAGGCTGGGGCTCTTTTTAACCCTAGAAAAGAGAAGGTGGGCAGGTGACCTGATGTTCGCCTTTCTGGTTGGAGTCCAGAACTAGTGGGTGATTAATATAAGACAGTCACTGTTAAATGCGGCGGGGAATTCATGAGAAATGTCTTTACCCGGAGAGTGTTGAGAATGTGGAACTCGCTACCCCGGGGAGTGATTGAGGTGAATAGTATCGATACATTTAAGGGGAAAGCTGGATAAACACACAAGGGAGAAAGACATGGAAGGATTGGGTGACAGGGGGAGATGAAGCAGGGTGGGATTGGGCTTGGGTGCAGCACAGACCAATTTGGGCTGAATTGTCTCTTTCTGTGCATTCCATGCGTCTACCTAATCTGCTGTGGTCATGAACAAAATGCAACTGTATTATCAAATTATGTCCCTTGCCTCCTTTCATCATGTCCTGCCCTCAAACCTGACTAAGCCCTCATTGACAAGGCCAATGTAAGGACGGTTTACCCACTGGACCTTCCTTGGGTGTGGGACCATCAGCACAGAACACAAGAGTCCCTCCAAAGTTTCCAGCTCCTGTGTGCTCAAAGCTATGAGAGTGTCCAGCACGAAAACAGAAAACTGGCCCGCCCAATCTACATCAGTGTTTATGTACCACAACCCCGCTATTCAAAATGGGAGGTAGAGAGAAAACAGGGAACTCTAGACCAGTGAGCCTAGCGTCAGTAGTAGGGCTAGAGTCCATCATCAAGGATTTCATAGCACAGCATATGGAAAGCAGTGGTGTAATCAGACGAAGTCAGCATGGATTTATGAAAGGGAAATCATGCTTGACAAATCTATTAGAATTCTTTGAAGATGTGACTCGTACAGTTGACCAGCGAGAACTGGTGGATGTGGTTTATTTAGACTTTCAGAAGGCTTTTGACAAGGCCTCACATCGCAGATTACTATGTCAAGTTAAAGTTCATGGCATTGTGGGTTGTGTTTTGAAATGGAGATAAAGCTGGTTAGCAGACAGGAAGCAAAAGTTGGAATAACTGGGTCTTTTTCTGATTGGCAGGCAGTGACTAGTGGGGTACCGCAGGGATCTGTGCTGGGACCCCTACTGCTGACATTATATATTAATGATTTGGATGAGGGAACTAAATGTATTATATCCAAATCATCAATATATAATGTGAGCAGTTGGGATCCTAGGTGATACAAAGTTGGGTGGGAGGGTGAGCTGTGAGGAGGATGCAGAGATGCCTCAGCGGGGTTTGGACTGGCTGAGTGAGTGGGCACATGCATTATAATGTGGAAAAATGTGAGATTATCCTCTTTGGTAGTGTGGAATTCACTACCGCAGAAAGTAGTTGAGGCCAAAATGTTATGAAATTGCAAGGAGTTAGATATAGCTCTTAGGGCTAAAGGGATCAAAGGAAACGGTGGTGGAAGGTGGGGTTTGGAGGCTGGATAAGGGCATTAAACTGGATCAGCCATGATCATAATGAATGGCGGAGCAGGTTTGAAGGGCTGAATGGCCTTCTGTATGTTTCTCCAACACATTATCTATAAACGTACATAATTACTGAAGCGCAAGAATTGCGACGTTGGCCATTTTGCCAACAACCAATCTTGGACTCCACCAATGGATGGTAGAGTGTCATTACAGCGTGACATGTTTACATTGGCAGTTTACATTACAAGTATGGGCGGATGGAGCCAAGATACAGATCAGCCATGATTTAACTGAATGGTAGAAAACTCGAGGGGCTGAATGGTCTACTGCAGCTCAGAGAATGTACAGTGCAGAAGGAGCCTGTTCGGCCCATCGAGTCTGTACCAACCCTCCGAAAGAGCACCCTACCTCGGTCCACCCCGCATCCTATCCTCATAACCACGGGGCAGCACGGTAGTGTAGTGGTTAGCACTATGGCTTCACAGCACCAGAGTCCCAAGTTTGATTTCCATTTGGGTCACTGTCTGTGGGGAGTCTGCACGTTCTCCCCGTGTCTGCATGGATTTCCTCCGGGTACTCCGGTTTCCTCCCACAGTCCAAAGATCTGCAGGTTAGGTGGATTGGCATCGCAAAATTGCCCTTAGGTTAGATGGGGTTGCTGGGTTAAGGGGATAGGGTGGAGATGTGAGCTTATGTAGGGTGTTCTTTCCAAGAGCCGGTGCAGACTCGATGGGCCGAGTGGTCTCCTTCTGCACTGTAAAGTCTATGATCTATAAAACCCACTAAACCTGTACACCTTTGAACACTAAGGGGCAATTTAGCATGACCAATCCTAACCTGCACATCTCTGGACTGTGGGAGGAAACCAGAGCACCCGGAGGAAACCCACAGACACGGGGAGAAAGTGCAAACTCCACACAGACAGTGACCCGAGGCCGGAATTGAACTCGGGTCTCTGGAGTTGGGAGGTAGCAGTGCTAACCACTTTGCCACCGTGCCGTTCCGAAGCGTCGTACTACGTATGAACACTCTGCATGAAGTGATATTGTTGCTATCTGCTGCACTGCCGAGCTAGGTTAGAAAGACAAAACGTGATTAATAAATGGTGAAAACTCCCTCGCTGCTCTCACCTCTCACAAGGTCGACATCTATCAGGTCAGACTTTATCCGGCCTGTCTTCTTTGGTTTGCTTCGCAGTCCCTGAAGTTAAATATTTACAGGATTGAGATTAGCGTGGTTTCTTGGTTTTCCTTGGTGAAAGGGGTGTAAACATTCTCTAATCCCACGTGTCCTAAAGTGGCTCTCATTAACCTGTCTGTTGACACTGACCCGTCTGTACTCGATATACACACAGATTAACTGATGCCTTTTGCACACACAGGCACCAATCACTGAGGGTAATTACTTATTAGAAAGGATTTTGAATTTAAAAAAAAAATCTCAATGCCTTGTTTAAAAATAGTCTCCAGAATTGGGAACTGTCATGGGTCCCTTTCAGCCTTCTGGCTTGGCAAGAACAGATCCACGTGATCCTCAGTGGAAAAACCACCGGATCAATTTGTAGCAAATGCTCTAACCACCACTGCGATTAATGCATTAATAGCCCAACCTGAACCACTCTGCCCACGGTGCACCCTGACCCAGGTCTACAAAAAAAATAAGTGAGGCTCTCAATCAGGGGAAAGAGGCAAGAAGCATGGAGCTGTTACTCCATTTGCACAGCCCACCTTAATCTCCGTTTGCTCGATGGACTTTTCCCAGATCTGTTGATCGTACGCTCCAATCTGAAACAGAACAATCCCAATCAGATAAATTACTCAACGAAAGAATGATGGAAACTTCTCCTCGTTCTGTTTGTTGTAGCAACAATT
This sequence comes from Scyliorhinus canicula, assembly GCF_902713615.1. Taxonomy (NCBI): domain Eukaryota; kingdom Metazoa; phylum Chordata; class Chondrichthyes; order Carcharhiniformes; family Scyliorhinidae; genus Scyliorhinus; species Scyliorhinus canicula. The sequence continues at coordinate 128,243,640 of NC_052160.1, read as the reverse complement.
ATACGAGGATTGTGATTCTATTGCCATAACTCACATAATTAACTGGAGAGAAACAGGGTATGGAGGGGTACGTGTGTGTGTGCGGGAGGGAGCGAGCAAAACACAAACAGCCAAGAGCAGTTCCTGTGATGCAAGTACGATATTGTTCTAGGAATTCTCAGCTGCAGCTCGCTTTTCACCCCAGGTACTGGGTACATACCTTCCTTTGGTACCATGTTATGGTGTCAGTTGTTTTTGAGGCCATTTGGTGCTCTGTCACCAGCGACTCATCTTATCTGGAAGAGAAAATCGAAATAAAGCAGTAAGTGAATCTCGGGTTTACGACTGTTGCAAAAAAAGGGAAACACCATTGCTGCTGATTTTAAATCAGCGTCAACAAACCCACCCCCAAAAATTTCCATTACATAGAGATGGTGTGATCAATGGCAGTAATATCAGAGTTTGGGGCATCAAACCGAGAACCTGGTGAATCATTTAACCCCCCCCCCCCCCTCGTATCTATCTCCCCCTCCCCATTATATATTCACACACCCCTATATACAACATGCTCACACCATGTAACCAACATTTCCTCATTTACTCCAAGCTCGGCCATTTATCCCACACTTTTTCCTTCACCTTTCACTTTCTGAATACATCGGAAACACCCACAATTATTGAATTTTTTCATCGAATATAGAATTTACAGTGCAGAAGGTGGCCATTTGGCTATCGAGTCTGCACCGGCCCTTGGAAAGAGCACCTCACTTACGCCCCACACCTCCACCCTATCCCCATAATCCAGTAACCCCCACCTAACCTTTTTGGTCACTAAGGGGCAATTTATCACGGCCAATCCACCTAACCTGCACATCTTTGGACTGTGGGGGGAAACCGGAGCACCCGGAGGAAACCCACGCAGACACGGGGAGAACATGCAGACTCCGCAGACAGTGACCCAAGTGGGAATTGAACCTGGGTCCCTGGCGCTGTGAAGAAACCGTGCTAACTACTGTGTTACCTTGCTCTTACCTTGTCCTGAAACCCCTTCCAAACCGGAGGTTGCCCTCTAATCCCCAGCCCTTTGTTCCAGAAACACTCAACTTCCACAAGTCTTCCCTCCAACACTGGGACCGCCTCAATCTTGCGGAGACGCTCCTTCCAAGAACCCCCATCAACCCCCAAGAACTCCTTCCAAGAACCCCCCATCATACTACAAAGCATCCCTGGGACACTGCCCAGCCCCGCCCCCGACCATCAGTCTCCCCAAAAACCCACAAACCAATCAAGACCATCACACCCTCTCCGAAACACCACCAACCCCCGCAAGGCATGACCAAACCCCCCGAGCCCCTCACCAAACCAGGGCCCCTCTATCTGCGAAGCTCTCTCCACCTCACTGCGACCTCCCCAACACCTCCTCCACATCACCGTGAAGAACCCCCCCTGAGACCACAACCAAACCCCCCCCCCCCCCGAGACCACCACAACCAAACCCCCCCCCTCCGAGACCACCACAACCAAACCCCCCCCCTCCGAGACCACCACAACCAAACCCCCCCCCTCCGAGACCACCACAACCAAACCCCACCCCCCCCCCCGAGACCACCACAACCAAACCCCCCCCACCCCCCCCCGAGACCACCACAACCAAACCCCCCCCCCCGAGACCACCACAACCAAACCCCCCCCCCCCGAGACCACCACAACCAAACCCCCCCCACCCCCCCCCCAAGACCACCACAACCAAACCCCCCCCCCCCCCCCCCAAGACCACCACAACCAAACCCCCCCCCCCGAGACCACCACAACCAAACCCCCCCCCCCCCCGAGACCACCACAACCGAACGCCCACCCCTAGAGACCCCACACAACCAGAGTACAACCCCACCCCAAGAGCCCCACAGCAAACCCCCCCCCCAAACAACCCCCCACCAAACACCCCCTCAACCAACCCCAACCCCCCAAACACCACCACCCTCCCGAGGCCCCCCCAATGAGACCCCCTCAACCAACCCACCCCCCTCCCCCGAGGCCCCCCCCCATGAGACCCTCACAACACCTGCACCCCCACAATGGGACCCCTGCCCCCCCAATGAGATTCAAGCCCCCACCCCATGAGACCCCCACACCACACGCCCCTCCCAATGAGACCTCCCCCGCCCCCCCAATACAACCCCCACACTCCCCACGCCCCCAATGGGACCCAGCCCCTCCAATGAAACTCCCACACCTCCCCAATGAGACCCCCACTCCCCCCAATGAGACCACCACTCCCCCATGAGAGCACCACTCCCCCATGAGACCACCACTCCCCCATGAGACCACCACTCCCCCATGAGACACCCACAGCGCCCACCCCCAATGAGACTCCCACAAACCCCACCCCCCCCCACAATGAGACCCCCACAACCTCCATCCCCCCATATGAGACCCCCTGACCCCCACAACCCCCCCCCCCCATATGAGACCCACACAACCCCCCCCCCCCTCCCTCCCTGACCCCCAAGACTCCCGCAACCCCCCCCCCCCCCTTCATGTCACCATCAAATCCTCTCACCCTCTCCCACCCCCAACCCCGGGTCCCGCCGCGGGGCTGTCTGTCCCTGTCCCTGTCCCTGTCCCCGGGGATTTGGAGCCTCTCGGTCGGTTCCGCTCTCACCTGAAGCCGCCGCCCGGGCCCGGGAGCTGGGCCTCGGCCTCAAAGTGAAGCCGCTGCTGGACCTGAACATGGAGCAATTCCTAAATATTGACCCGGAGCAGGAACCCAGAACCAGGGCGGAATATTCATCACCTCCTGAATAATTAATCAGAGCGGCCACGCCCCCTCCCCCGGCACCAATCACTGAGCAAAGAAGTGAATGAAGGGAACAGCAAGATCCCATTAACCATTTCTGCCCCATGGACCTCAAATAAGATTCAGAAAACCACTGAACCTCCCTCCGAGCCCCAACCTGCCCAACCCCCCCAAACCCCAACCTGCCAAACCCCCCCCCAACCTGCCCAAATCCCCCGAACCCAACCTGCCCAAACCCCCCGAACCCAACCTGCCCAAACTCCCCCAAACCCCAACCTGCCTAACCCCCCCGAGCCCCAACCTGCCCAAACCCCAACCTGCCCAAACCGCCGAACCCCAACCTGCCCAAACCCCAACCTGCCCAAACCGCCGAACCCCAACCTGCCTAACCCCCCCCCCGAGCCCCAACCTGCCCAAACCCCAACCTGCCCAAACCCCCCCAAACCCCAACCTGCCCGAACACCCTGAACCCCAACCTGCTCAAACCCCCCGAACCCCAACCTGCCCAAACCCCCCAAACCCCAACCTGCCCAAACCCCCCCAACCCCAACCTGCCCAAACCCCCCCAACCCCAACCTGCACAAACCCCAACCTGCCCAAACCGCCGAACCCCAACCTGCCCAAACCCCTACCTGCCCAAACCGCCGAACCCCAACCTGCCCAAACCCCCAACCTGCCTAACCCCCCCCCCCGAGCCCCAACCTGCCCAAACCCCAACCTGCCCAAACCCCCCCAAACCCCAACCTGCCCGAACACCCTGAACCCCAACCTGCTCAAACCCCCCGAACCCCAACCTGCCCAAACCCCCCAAACCCCAACCTGCCCAAACCCCCCAACCCCAACCTGCACAAACCCCCAACCTGCCCAAACCCCCCGAACCCCAACCTGCCCAAACCCCCAACCTGCCCAAACCCCCAACCTGCCCAAACCCCCTGAAACCCCAACCTGCCCAAACCCCCTGAAACCCAAACCTGCCCAAACCCCAACCTGCCCAAACCCCCAACCTGCCCAAACCCCCAACCTGCCCAAACCCCCTGAAACCCCAACCTGCCCAAACCCCCAACCTGCCCAAACCCCCAACCTGCCCAAACCCCCAACCTGCCCAAACCCCCTGAAACCCCAACCTGCCCAAACCCCCAACCTGCCCAAACCCCCTGAAACCCAAACCTGCCCAAACAAACCGAACCCCAACCTGCCCAAACCCCCAACCTGCCCAAACCCCCTGAAATCCCAACCTGCCCAAACAAACCGAACCCCAACCTGCCCAAACAAACCGAACCCCAACCTGCCCAAACCCCCAACCTGCCCAAACCCCCTGAAACCCCAACCTGCCCAAACCCCAACCTGCCCAAACCCCCTGAAACCCCAACCTGCCCAAACCCCAACCTGCTCAAACCCCCAACCTGCCCAAACCCCCAACCTGCCCAAACCCCCTGAAACCCCAACCTGCCAAAACCCCAACCTGCCCAAACCCCCTGAAACCCCAACCTGCCCAAACCCCAACCTGCCCAAACCCCCAACCTGCCCAAACCCCAACCTGCCCAAACCCCCTGAAACCCAAACCTGCCCAAACCCCAACCTGCCCAAACCCCCAACCTGCCCAAACCCCCAACCTGCCCAAACCCCCTGAAACCCCAACCTGCCCAAACCCCCAACCTGCCCAAACCCCCAACCTGCCCAAACCCCCAACCTGCCCAAACCCCCTGAAACCCCAACCTGCCCAAAGCCCCAACCTGCCCAAACCCCAACCTGTCCAAACTCCCGAATCCCAACCTGCCCAAACAAACCGAACCCCAATCTGCCCAAACCCCAACCTGCCCAAACCCCAACCTGCCCAACCCCCCCAAACCCCAACCTGCCCAAACCCCCCAAACCCCAACCTGTCCAAACCCCCTCAAACCCCAACCTGCACAAACCCCCCAAACCCCAACCTGTCCAAACCCCCTCAAACCCCAACTTGCCCAAACCCCCCAACCTGTCCAAACCCCCGAACCCCAACCTGCCCAAACCCCCCAACCCCAACCTGTCCAAACCCCCTGAACCCCAACCTGCCCAAACCCCCCAAACGCCAACCTGCCCAAACCCCGCGAACCCCAACCTGTCCAAACCCCCCAAACCCCAACCAGCCCAAACCCCCCAAACCCCAAACTGCCCAAACCCCCCGAACCCCAACCTGCCCAAACCCCCCGAACCCCAACCTGCCCAAACCCCCCGAACCCCAACCTGCCCAAACCACCGAATCGCAACCTGCCCAAATCCCCCCGAAACCCCAACCTGCCCAAACTCCCCAAAACCCCAACCTGCCCAAACCCCCCGAACCCCAACCTGCCCAAACCCCCAAACCTGCCCAAACACGAACTCCCAACCTCCCCAACCTGCCCAAACCCCCCGAACGCCAACCTGCCCAAACCCCCCGAACCCCAAGATTCCAAACCCCCCAAACCCCAACCTGCCCAAACCCTAACCGGCCCAAACCCGCCGAACCCCCAACCGGCCCAAACCCCAACCTGCCCAAACCCCCCCCCCCAACCTCAACCTGCCCAAACCCCCCCAACCTGCCCAAACCCCCCAAACTCCAACCTGTCCAAACCCTCTGAAACCCCAACCTGTCCAAACCCCCCGAACCCCAACCTGTCCAAACCCTCCGAACCCCAACATGCCAGAACCCCAAGATTCCAAACCCCCAAACCCCAACCTGCCCAAACCCTCCAACCTGCCCAAACCCCAACCTGCCCAAACCCCAACCAGCCCAAACCCCCCGAACCCCCAACCGGCCCAAACCCCAACCTGCCTAAACCCCCCAAAACCCAACCTGCATAAACCCCCCAAACCCCAACCTGCCCAAAACCTTAAACCTCAACCTGCCCAAACCCCCCCAACCTGCTCAAACCCCCCAAACCCCAACCTGCCCAAGCCCCCAAACCCCAACCTGCCTAAACGCCCCAAACCCCAACCTGCCCAAACCCCCTCAACCTGCCCAGACCCCCCAAACCCCAACCTGCCCAAATCCCCCCAAACACCAACCTGTCCAAACCCCCTGAAACCCCAACCTGCCCAAACACCCCCCAAACCCCAACCTGTCCAAACCCCCCGAACCCCAACCTGCCCAAACCTCCCAACCCCAACCTGTCCAAACACTCTGAAACCCCAACCTGTCCAAACCCCCCCAAACCCCACCCTGTCCAAACCCCCTGAAACCCCAACCTGTCCAAACTCCCCCAACCCCCAACCTGTCCAAATCCCCCAAACCCCAACCTGCCCAAACCCCCCAAACCCCAACCTGCCCGAACCCCAAGATTCCAAACCCCGCAAACCCCAACCTGCCCAAACCCCCCAAACCCCAACCTGCCCAAACCCCAACCTGCCCGAACCCCAAGATTCCAAACCCCGCAAACCCCAACCTGCCCAAACCCCAACCTGCCCAAACCCCAACCTGCCCAAACCCCCCAAACCCCAACCTGCCCGAACCCCAAGATTCCAAACCCCGCAAACCCCAACCTGCCCAAACCCCCCAAATCCCAACCTGCCCAAACCCCAACCTGCCCAAACCCCACCACCTCAACCTGCCCAAACCCCCCAACATGCCCAAACCCCCCAAACCCCAACCTGCCCAAACCCCACAAACCCCAACCTGTCCAAACCCCCTGAACCCCAACCTGTCCAAACCCCTCGAACCCCAACCTGCCCAACCCCCCCAAACCCCAACCTGCCCAAACCCCAACCTGTCCAATCCTCCCAAACCCCAACCTTCCAAACCCCCCCAAACCCCAACCTGCCCAAACCCGCTGAACCCCAACCTGCCCAAACCCCCCAACCCCACCCTGTCCAAATCCCCCCCAAACCCCAAACTGCCCAAACCCCCCAAACCCCAACCTGCCCAAACCCCCCAACCCCAATCTGTCCAAAGCCCCTCAAACCCCAAACTGCCCAAACCCCCCAAACCCCAACCTGCCCAAACCCCCCCAACCCCAACCTGTCCAAACCCCCCAAACCCCAACCTGCCCAAACCCCAACCTGCCCAACCCCCCCAAACCCCAACCTGCCCAAACCCCCCAAACCCCAACCTGCCCAAACCCCCCAACCCCAACCTGTCCAAACCCCCAACCCCAATCTGTCCAAACCCCCTCAAACCCCAACCTGCCCAAACCCCCCAACCTGTCCAAACCTCCTGAACCCCAACCTGCTCAAACCCCCCAACCACAACCCGTCCAAACCCCCTGAACCCCAACCTGCCCAAACCCCCCCAACCCCAACCTGCCCGAACCCCAACCTGCCCAAACCCCAACCTGTCGAAACCTATCCCAACCCCAACCTGCCCAAACCCCCTGAACCCCAACCTGCCCAAACCCCCCGAACCCCAACCTGCCCAAACCACCGAATCGCAACCTGCCCAAACCCCCCCGAAACCCCAACCTGCCCAAACACCCCAAAACCCCAACCTGCCCAAACCCCCAAACCTGCCCAAACCCCAACCTGTCCAAACACGAACTCCCAACCTGCCCAAACCCCCCGAACCCCAACCTGCCCAAACCCCCCGAACCCCAAGATTCCAAACCCCAACCTGCCCAAACCCCAACCTGCCCAAACCCCAACCAGCCCAAACCCCCCGAACCCCCAACCGGCCCAAACCCTAACCTGCCCAAACCCCCCCCCCAACCTCAACCTGCCCAAACCCCCCCAACCTGCCCAAACCCCCCCAAACCTCAACCTGTCCAAACTCCAACCTGTCCAAACCCTCTGAAACCCCAACCTGTCCAACCCCCCCGAACCCCAACCTGTCCAAACCCCCCGAACCCCAAGATTCCAAACCCCCCCGAACCCCAACCTGCCCGAACCCCAAGATTCCAAACCCCCCAAACCCCAACCAGCCCGAACCCCCAACCAGCCCAAAACCCAACCTGACTAAACCCCCCAAACCCCAACCTGCCCAAAACCCCCAACCTCAACCTGCCCAAACCCCCCCAACCTGCCCAAACCCCAACCTGCCCAAACCCCCCCAAACCCCAACCTGTCCAAACCCCTTGAAACCCCAACCTGTCCAAACCCCCCCCCAAACCCCAACCTGTCCAAACCCCCTGAACCCCAACCTGCCCAAACCCCCCAAACCCCAACCTGCCCAAACCCTAACCTGCCCAACCCCCCAAACCCCAACCTGTCCAAATCCCCCCCCAAACCCCAAACTGCCCAAACCCCCCAAACCCCAACCTGCCCAAACCCCCCAACCCCAATCTGTCCAAAGCCCCTCAAACCCCAAACTGCCCAAACCCCCCAAACCCCAACCTGCCCAAACCCCCCCAACCCCAACCTGTCCAAACCCCAACCTGCCCAAACCCCAACCTGCCCAACCCCCCCAAACCCCAACCTGCCCAAACCCCCCAAACCCCAACCTGCCCAAACCCCCCAACCCCAACCTGTCCAAACCCCCAACCCCAATCTGTCCAAACCCCCTCAAACCCCAACCTGCCCAAACCCCCCAACCTGTCCAAACCTCCTGAACCCCAACCTGCTCAAACCCCCCAACCACAACCCGTCCAAACCCCCTGAACCCCAACCTGCCCAAACCCCCCCAACCCCAACCTGCCCGAACCCCAACCTGCCCAAACCCCAACCTGTCGAAACCTATCCCAACCCCAACCTGCCCAAACCCCCTGAACCCCAACCTGCCCAAACCCCCCGAACCCCAACCTGCCCAAACCACCGAATCGCAACCTGCCCAAACCCCCCCGAAACCCCAACCTGCCCAAACACCCCAAAACCCCAACCTGCCCAAACCCCCAAACCTGCCCAAACCCCAACCTGTCCAAACACGAACTCCCAACCTGCCCAAACCCCCCGAACCCCAACCTGCCCAAACCCCCCGAACCCCAAGATTCCAAACCCCAACCTGCCCAAACCCCAACCTGCCCAAACCCCAACCAGCCCAAACCCCCCGAACCCCCAACCGGCCCAAACCCTAACCTGCCCAAACCCCCCCCCCCAACCTCAACCTGCCCAAACCCCCCCAACCTGCCCAAACCCCCCCAAACCTCAACCTGTCCAAACTCCAACCTGTCCAAACCCTCTGAAACCCCAACCTGTCCAACCCCCCCGAACCCCAACCTGTCCAAACCCCCCGAACCCCAAGATTCCAAACCCCCCGAACCCCAACCTGCCCGAACCCCAAGATTCCAAACCCCCCAAACCCCAACCAGCCCGAACCCCCAACCAGCCCAAAACCCAACCTGACTAAACCCCCCAAACCCCAACCTGCCCAAAACCCCCAACCTCAACCTGCCCAAACCCCCCCAACCTGCCCAAACCCCAACCTGCCCAAACCCCCCCAAACCCCAACCTGTCCAAACCCCTTGAAACCCCAACCTGTCCAAACCCCCCCCAAACCCCAACCTGTCCAAACCCCCTGAACCCCAACCTGCCCAAACCCCCCAAACCCCAACCTGCCCAAACCCTAACCTGCCCAACCCCCCAAACCCCAACCTGTCCAAATCCCCCCCCAAACCCCAAACTGCCCAAACCCCCCAAACCCCAACCTGCCCAAACCCCCCAACCCCAATCTGTCCAAAGCCCCTCAAACCCCAAACTGCCCAAACCCCCCAAACCCCAACCTGCCCAAACCCCCCCAACCCCAACCTGTCCAAACCCCAACCTGCCCAAACCCCAACCTGCCCAACCCCCCCAAACCCCAACCTGCCCAAACCCCCCAAACCCCAACCTGCCCAAACCCCCCAACCCCAACCTGTCCAAACCCCCAACCCCAATCTGTCCAAACCCCCTCAAACCCCAACCTGCCCAAACCCCCCAACCTGTCCAAACCTCCTGAACCCCAACCTGCTCAAACCCCCCAACCACAACCCGTCCAAACCCCCTGAACCCCAACCTGCCCAAACCCCCCCAAACCCCAACCTGCCCGAACCCCAACCTGCCCAAACCCCAACCTGTCGAAACCTATCCCAACCCCAACCTGCCCAAACCCCCTGAACCCCAACCTGCCCAAACCCCCCGAACCCCAACCTGCCCAAACCACCGAATCGCAACCTGCCCAAACCCCCCCGAAACCCCAACCTGCCCAAACACCCCAAAACCCCAACCTGCCCAAACCCCCAAACCTGCCCAAACCCCAACCTGTCCAAACACGAACTCCCAACCTGCCCAAACCCCTCGAACCCCAACCTGCCCAAACCCCCCGAACCCCAAGATTCCAAACCCCAACCTGCCAAAACGCCAACCTGCCCAAACCCCAACCAGCCCAAACCCCCCGAACCCCCAACCGGCCCAAACCCTAACCTGCCCAAACCCCCCCCCCCCAACCTCAACCTGCCCAAACCCCCCCAACCTGCCCAAACCCCCCCAAACCCCAACCTGTCCAAACTCCAACCTGTCCAAACCCTCTGAAACCCCAACCTGTCCAAACCCCCCGAACCCCAACCTGTCCAAACCCCCCGAACCCCAACCTGCCCGAACCCCAAGATTCCAAACCCCCCGAACCCCAACCTGCCCGAACCCCAAGATTCCAAACCCCCCAAACCCCAACCAGCCCGAACCCCCAACCAGCCCAAAACCCAACCTGACTAAACCCCCCAAACCCCAACCTGCCCAAAACCCCCAACCTCAACCTGCCCAAACCCCCCCAACCTGCCCAAACCCCAACCTGCCCAAACCCCCCCAAACCCCAACCTGTCCAAACCCCTTGAAACCCCAACCTGTCCAAACCCCCCCCAAACCCCAACCTGTCCAAACCCCCTGAACCCCAACCTGCCCAAACCCCCCAAACCCCAACCTGCCCAAACCCTAACCTGCCCAACCCCCCAAACCCCAACCTGCCCAAACCCCAACCTGCCCAAACCCCAACCTGCCCAACCCCCCAAACCCCAACCTGCCCAAACCCCACCCTGCCCAACCCCCCCAAACCCCAACCTGCCCAAATCCCCCAAACCCCAACCTGCCCAAACCCCAACCTGTCCAATCCTCCCAAACCCCAACCTTCCAACCCCCCCAAAACCCCAACCTGTCCAAACCCCCTGAGCCCCAACCTGTCCAAACCCCCCCAAACCCCCACCTGCCCAAATCTCCCAACCCCAATCTGTCCAAACCCCCTCAAACCCCAACCTGCCCAAACCCACCGAACCCCAATCTGTCCAAACCCGCCCAAATCCCAACCTGCCCAAATCCCCCAACCCCAATCTGTCGAAACCCCCTCAACCCGCAACCTGCCCAAACCCCCCAAACCCCAACCTGTCCAAACCCCCCCAAACTCCAACCTGCCCAAATCCCCCAACCCCAACCTGTCGAAACCTCAACCTGTCCAAACCCCCCGAAACCCCAACCTGCCCAAACCCCCAAACCGCCCAAACCCCCCGAACCCCAACCTGCCCAAAACCCCCCCGAACCCCAACCTGCCCAAACCCCCCGAAACCCCAACCTGCCCAAACCCCCAAACCCCAAACTGTCGAAACCCCCCGTAACCCCAACCTGCCCAAACCCCCCGAACCCCAACCTGCCCAAACCCCCCCGAACCCCAACCTGCCCAAACCACCTGACATCCCAACATGCGCAAACCTCTGGTGATTAAAATCAGGACCTGTAAGAAGAGAGCAGAAGACACGGGAGGATTATGGGGCTGAAGGAGGTTTCGGAGATGTTGGTGGGGGGAGGGGTCATGGAGAGTTCTGAAAACAAGTGTGCGAAGTTAAAAATGAATGAGTTTGGCCGGGCCAGGAGCCAGTAAGCACAGAGTTGATTGGTGAACGGGACTTGGTGTGAGTGTGGTTCTTCAAGCTGGGAATTATGTCCAAATTCTGCCATCGCCATCTTTTCCTTCCTTTCACATTTGTCACTGCTGTTGGTGATTCAGAGAAATGGAAAAGGCTCCTGGCTGAACAACCAGACTGAACCTTTGGAACAAGTTGATGAAGTTGGTGGACGTGGGCCGTCTGGTCAGGCTTTGACAAAGTTCCACACACAAGAGCAGGCTGTGTGCTTACTAGCCTGACTTTATTGGGGTTGAGTAAGGAACATATTGGTTCCACGATCACAGGTGGAAAGTAGTTATCGGTGGTAGTGATTCTGTGTGGGCACCGGTTACCACTCTTTGGTGTGGATGATGCCAGTGAGACGGGCATTCTTTGCCCGTCCCTTTGTTGTCACCTACACAACTAATTGACTTGCCGGGTTAACCAACTCTGAGCATCATCTACATTGATGAGAGACGAGAGTCACTCAGGTATGGACAGCAGGCCTCTGTTGGTGAACACGCTCCGTTTTGTGCCAATATTTCCTGGAACCTGACCCCATAATTTGAGATCTGTTGCTCTCCGCCATTGCTATTGAGGATCTGGATGAAGCATCAGAGAAATGATTGCAGGTTTGTGGCTACGTAAAGATACTTGTGGGCTTAAGGATTTGGGGCTGGGTCAGGGAATTTCAGGGCTCTGCTATGACCAACTCAGCATGAAAAACGTGGCAACATGAGTTTTAAAAAATAGTTTTTTTCTCAAATGTCTGAAATGTCCAGTTCATTCTTAATAAAGAATATCAGATATGGACGTAAAAATGATCTATTAGGGAGAGGGCTTAGATGGATTGACGACTCGGCAAAGGGGGTTTAAGAAGACTGGATAAGGGGTTCAGGAGCTTCGGGTCTTGGGAGGGGTGTGAAGCGGGTTGGGGATTCGGGGGGTTGGGTAGTTGGGTTTCCAGAGGGATTGGGTAGTTTGGAGTTTCTGGGGGTTTGGCAGGTTGGGGTTTCGGGGGGGGGGGGGGAGTTGGGGGGTTTGGGCGGATGGGAGTTTCGGGGGGATTTGGGCAGGTTGCGGTTTTGAGGGGGTTTGGGCAGGTTGTAATTTTGGGACATGGGGGGGTTTGGGCGGGCAGGGTGTTTTTGCAGGTTGGGGTTTCGGGAGGTGGGGGGAGGTTGTGCGGATTGGGGTTTCTTGAGGGTTGGGTTTCTTGGGGGTTGGGTTTCTTGGGGGTTGGGGTTTGAGGGGGGTTTGGCGGGTTGGGGTTTTGGGGGTGAGGTGTTTGTGCGCGTTAGGGTTTATTGGGGGTTTGGGCAGGTTGGAGCTTCGAAGCGATTTGGATGGGTTGGGATTTCAGGGGGGTGGGGTATTTGGACGGGTTGGGATTTCAGGGGGTTTTGGCGGGTTGGGGTTTCGGGGGGTAGAGTATTTGGACGGGTTGGGATTTCAGGGGGTTTGGGCGTGTTAGGGTTTGGGTAGGTTGTGGTTTCAGGGGAGGGGTTGATGAGTTGGGTTTTGGGGGGAGGGGGTTTGGGCAGGTTGGGGTTTCGGTGGGTGGGGGGGTTTGGGCAGGTTGGGGTTTCGGGGGGTGGGGGGGTTTGGGCAGGTTGGGGTTTCGGGGGGGTGGGGTATCAAGGGGTTTGGGGGTTCAGAGAGTTTGGTCAGATCGGACCTCCTTTAGTGCTGTTAAACTATGATACATGATCTGGTATCAAATTATGTTTGATAATGCCCTTTAACAATGTTAAAGGTCTTGATCTACATGTTGGAGTTGAACTTTAAAATCCAGGTGTTGGCACCACTCTGCAGCAAGTTATCTAAACCAGTTGGATTAAATATTAAACCGAGGTCCAGTCTGCCTCCTCAGGTGAATGTAAAATATTTCACAGCCATATTTTGAAGGGGAGCAGGAGGAGCAGGGAGCTCCCCCCAGTGTGCTAACCAATATTTATCCATCAAAGAACATCACGACACATTATCTGGCCAATTATCGCATTGATGTTTCTGGGAGATTACTGTGTGCAAAACGGCAGCTGCATTTCCTCCAACAGTGAACACGCTGTGAAAGTATTTCATCGGCTGCAAAACACTTTTGGATGTTCTGAGGCTGCAAAAGGCGCTATGTCAATGCAAGTCTTTCTCTAAGTTTAAGGAGCATTTACGGTGCTCATTGCTGCCCTCCTATGTCAAGATCTTGTAATTACCGTGGACTCTTGGTTCTGTGCTGCAGCAGTTAGCAACTGGGCGCCTGCACCACACATCAATGCACAAAAATGGATTTCAGGTGAGGGTGGGGAGAAATGTTCTACATTTTGTTTCAAGGGGAAGATAAATCACAAGAACGCCAATTTACTTGATGGAAGATAGAGATACAAATCCAAGTATTAACCACAAGATAGGCTCTCTAGTAATGACAACGTTTCACAGATACTGGGGTCTGAAAGAGGAACGAGTGAGACTCATTCTTAGCCATTGATGCACTATTTAGCCACAGTGAAAAGAGATCATGGACCTGTTTTGGAAAACAATAAGTGGATGAGATAGGAAAAATCAACTAACCATTCAGGATAGTTTGATCACTGACATTTGAACTCGCTGAGGAGTGAGTAATGAACAGTGCAGAGGGCGCTTTACTCTGCACCCTGTGCTGTACCTGTCCTGGGAATGTTTGATGGAGACAGTGTGTATGGACGGCTATGTAGCTCAGCGGTTAGCACTGTTGCTTCACAGCGCCAGGCACCCGGGTTCGATTCCCAACTTGGGTCACTGTTTGTGTGGAGTCTGCACATTCTCCCCGTGTCTGCGTGGGTTTCCTCCGGGCGCTCCAGTTTCCTCCCACAAGTTCCAAAAGACGTGCTTGTTTGGTGAATTGGACATTCTGAGTTCTCCCTCATTGTACCTGAACAGGCGCCGGAGTGTGGTGACTAGGGACTTTTCACAGTAACTTCATTGCAGTGTTAATGTAAGCCTACTTGTCGCACTAAGGAAATTATTATTATTAAAGGAAGCTTAACATGTATTTAACCCTGTGCTGTACCTATCCTGGGAGTGTTTGATGGGGACAGTGTAGAGGGAGCTTTACGCTGTATCTAATCCTGAGCTGTACCCTGTCCTGGGAGTGTTTGATGGGGACAATGTAGAGGGAGCTTTACTCTGTAGAGAGAAAGTAGGGAAATATAGACCAGTCAGCCTGGTGTCGGTTGTGGGGAAAAATTATTTAAAAAAACATTTAGAGTACCAATTAATTTTTTCCAATTAAGGGGCAATTTAGCGTGGCCAATCCACCTACACTGCACATCTTTGGGTTGTGGGGGCGAAACCCACGCAGACACGGGGTGAATGTGTAAACTCCACACAGATAGTGACCCAGAACCGGGATCGAACCTGGGACCTCAGCACCGTGAGGCAGCAGTGCTAACCACTAGGCCACCGTGCTGCCCGTGGGGAAAATTATAAATTCCATTATAAAAGATTTAATAGCAGAACACTTGGAAAACAGTGGCAGGATTGGACATAATCAGCATGGATTTACAAAAGGGAAATCGTGCTTGACAAATTAATGGAATTTGTCGAGGATGTAACTAGTGGAATTGATGAGGGGGAGCCAGTGGATGTGGTTTATTTGGACTCTCAGAAGGATTTCGACAAAGTCCCACATAAGAGATTAGCGTGTAAAATTAAATCACATGGAGAAGGGGTAGCGTTTTGAGATGGTTAGAAACCTTGCTGGCAGATAGGAAACAAAGAGTAGGAATAAGCGGGTATTTTTCTGAATAGCAGGCAGTGACTAGTGGGGTACCGCAGGGATCAGTGCTAGGGCCCCAGCTAGTCACAACATATACTGAGTTCGATGAGGGGACAAAATGTAATATCTCCAAATTTGCAGATGACACAAAATTGGGAGGGTGAGCTGTAAGGAGGATGCAGAGATGATTCAGTAAGCTTTGCACAAAATGAATGGCAGAAGCAATATAATGTGGATAAATGTGAGGTTATCCACTTTGGTAGCAAAACCAGGTAGGCAGATTATCTGAATGGCCTGTGGTGGCTTCGCAGATCTAGGATTCTGCCTCAGTGACTGATGGGCCCAGTCCAACTCAGGATGGGTCGGAAAGGCCCACTCCCCCACCAACCTTCCGAACATCTTGGACATTGTAGTCCGTGGATGTTTTTTCTGGGTGATGTTGGGGTTTGTATATTGTATTGCTGGAGGTCCTTTGGAGAGGAGGGGGGGGGGGATGTTGGGTGTTGGTTTACCTCTATTGTTCTGCATTACAGTTTGGTTTGGGCATTGGGGTGCTTGTCATTGATGTACTGTTTAGTTCAGGGGTTTTCAAACTCAGAGTCGCGATCCACGGTTGGGTCATGGGCAGGTTTTGGGAGGGTCACGGTGCTCTCGATCGCGGGAGGTACGCCCAACTTTAAAAACACCAGCTGGGATGGACTTTTGAGATTGCTGGCCATCCCTGGATATAACACTCGGGGAGAATGGGATCAAAGGCTAGGGGGAGAAAGCAGGATTAGGCTATTGAGTTGGATGATTAGCCATGATCGTGATGAATGGCGGAGCAAGCTCGAAGGGCCAAAAGGCCACCTCCTGCTCCTATCTTCTATGTATCTATGTATCCCGCGCATGGGTGCCGGATCAAGCAGTGCGCAGGGCTGGAGCCCAGCGGGCGGACTGCCTCCTCCTGATGTCACTGTGCTGTCCAGGGCCAGTTTTGTTCAGAAAACGAGGGAGTCCTCCCACCGAGAGCGGCGGCAGAGAGCAGGTTGTGCGCCCGGTGCACTGACAGCATGTGTTCTGGGCGCGAGTGAGATTCCTCGATTTTGCAGCTGCCAGCAGTGCTGGAGTGAACTCCAGGGCCTGTGCTAAACAACCCGTGAACAATGCTGACAACAGGAACAAAGCAGCATAAAGATGATTACTTGAGGTGCGGGTTATTAATTTTTCGACTGCAAATCAGGATTCAAAGTCCATGTGTGTGATATGCAGGGAAGCACTGGCAAACAATAACTTAAAACCCTCAAAACGTCAAAGATATTTGAAGACTAAACATGGCGAGTTTCAGGACAAACCTCTTTTTCTTTAACAGACGCAGTGAGACCGTAAATCATCAGCTGAAGTCATTATCAGAACTGTAACGTTGATTACGGTGCAGTGGTGCAGTTGTTAGTACTGCTGCCTCACGGCGCTGAGGTCCCAGGTTCGATACCGGCCCCGGGTCACTGTCCGTGTGGAGTTTGCACATTCTCCCCGTGTTTGCGTGGGTTTTGCCCCCACAACCCAAGGATGTGCCGGGTAGGTGAATTGGCCACGCTAAATTGCCCCTTAATTGGAAATAATGAATTGGGTACTTTAAATTTATAAAAAAACACAAAGCAAGTAACACCCTGAGTGTCAAGCAGGCTCATCTGCAACATTAAAGGTAAGTAAAAATGGTGGGTCGCCAGGGTTGGTCGGCGTGGGTCACGAAGGATGGCCAGTGGCAAAAATGGGTCCCGGACAGCAATTTGAAAAATACTGGTTTAGTTGACCTTGATTTCCACCCTGGGCGGGGGCCACCCTGCTGGCAGCATAGCTAGTTACTGGGAGCAGAGAAGGGGAGATTCTGCAGCTTGTTACCATGGCAGTGTTTTTTTTTAAGGGAATGAGCTTGGGCTTTTTGGTTCTGTTTTGTTTGGGGACGGGGGGGCTTTTGTTCTTCTGTTGGTTGTTTGTTTGGTGTTGAGGGTGGGGTGGGGGAGGATGGTGGGGGGAGGGGCGGACTCCTGGCGGTGACGGTTCCTTTGTTCAGGATTGGCTTAATGGGGGATATGGTGGCCATTTTGGGTGAGCCTGGAGCTGGCCCAGGGTGGGGCACCCCTGAAATGCCTCACAGGGTAGATGTGACTGATCTCGGGTGGGGGAGGAGGTCAGAGGTCCAAGGTTTATCACTTGGGTTTTTATTTTTAGGGTGCGGGGGGGGCCGTTGATTAATAACAGGGTGGCTTATTTTGCAGTTAATACATTGGCAGATTCAGGTGGGAGGTATGTCAGTAAGTCACTGGTGGGCACGCCGGTGGTTTATGTACTGAACTGGGATGACGCGGCATTTATAAATAAGATGTTGGCATCTATCCCGGAGAGAAGGCCACTCGTCTGCTGGCTCACCAGTTGAGACGGGAGGCTGCCTCCCTGGAGAAAGTGCAGGTCAGGGACTCGGGTGGCAGGTTGGTTTCTGCCCCTGAGAAGGTTAATGAGGAGTTTGAGGCCTTCTACCGTGCGTTGTTTGAGTCAGAGCCGCCGGAGGAGGGTTCATCAGAGGCGATATTTGGATGGGTTCCCCGTTGAATTTTACTAACAGTTTGCTGGTCAGTTGGTCCACCTTCTGCTGGATATGTTTAATAATTCCATGTCCGGGGTTGTTGCTGGCCACGCTGAGGCAGGCTTTGATATCTTTGATCCTGAAGAAGGACAAGGATCCCATGGAACGTGGGTCGTATCAGCCTATTTTGTTGTTAAACGCTGGCGCGTTTGGCAATGTGTTTGGAGCACTGCCTACCTGGGTTGATCTTGGAGAAGCAGACTGGACTGGAGTTGTTAAGGGACGGCAGTTGTCGGCCAACATTAGGAGATTGTTAAATGTTGAGTTGTTGCCCTCTTTAGGGACCGAATCAGAGGTGATTATTTTGATGGACGCAGGGATAGGGTTGAGTAGTGGTACCTCTTATGAGATCTTTGGGCACATCGAAAATATGGGGGAGATACTGGAGTTGCTCAGGAAGTTTTACTCCTTTTCACGTATAAATTGAATCTGGGTAAGAGTGAATATTGTCTGGTTAAAGCTGATCTGGGGAGGCCGCCATTTTGTCCGGCCAGGACAAGTTTCTGGTGTCTGGGAGGCCCATGACTGTGCCAAGCTCCATAAACTTAAACTTTTCTAGTCTGGTGGATAGGGTCAAGACCGATTTGAAAAGATGGGACACCCTCCCTCTGAACTTAGCAGGAAGGGTACAGATGGTGAAGAGGAAAATTCTCCTGAGATTTTTGTTTCAGTGTCTCCCAGTCTTTCTTCCCAAGGCTTTCTTTTGCAGGATTAATAAATTGGAATCTACTTTTGTTTAGGCTGGTAAGACTGCTCAGGTTCGTGGGACATTTTTTCAAAGGGACAGGTAGTTGGGGGTTGGCACTACCTAATCTATTGTGATACTACCGGGCGGTAAATATTGATAAGGAGGTTCAAGGATCTGGACTCTGTATGGGGGTGGATGGAGGCGGTTTCGAGCATAGGGTAAAGTCTGAGGGCCCTGGTTACTGCACCAGTCCCATTTCCCCTGCTAGAGTCTCTTCGTGCCCAGTGGTGTTTTCACTTTGATAATTTGGAATCAGCTTAGGCAGCATTTTAAACTGGATTCCACCTCACTGCTGACCCCAATTTGCAGGAACTATAGGTTTGTGTCCTCAGGCTTAGATTGTTGAGGACATGGGAGAGGGAGAAATTGGAGGGATTTAGGGACATGTTTCTGGAAGGTAGGTTCGCTGACCTAGACGAGTTGTTAGAGAAGTTCCAGCTTCCGAGAGGAAGTGTATTCAGGCATTTTCAGATGCGCGTTTTGTTTTGCGCAAGGAGCTTCCTTCATTTCCCCTGATGCCGTCGCCTTCGCTTACGGACAGGGGCCTGTCCTTGGCTGAGTTAGGAGAGGGTAAGATTACAGATGTCTGTACGCAGATGCTGGCGATGGAGCAGGCATCGTCAGAGGAAGTGGGAGGGTGAGCTGGGTTCGGTCAGAGGGGGGAATGTGGAGTGAGGTTCTTCATCGGGTCAACTTCGCATCATGTGCGAGGTTAAATTTAATCCAGTTTAAGGTGGTGCATAGGGAGCACCTGACTAGGGCGTGTACGAGTGGGCTTTTCTTGGGGTGGAGGATAGGTGTGAGCGGCGCTCTAGGGGGCCAGCGAATCACACAGCGCTTTAAAAGCCAGCAATTTAGCCCAGTGTGCTAAACCAGCCCCTTTCTCCCTCTCTCCCTGCCACCCAATATTCCATCTTAGCTCTTTCACCCAAATGCTTTATCCCAGCTGCATCAGCTCTTGATGACAGCAATGGTGAACAGTTCAGGAAAATACTTTGCTCAAGGCAAACTCGGTGTCGTCATTGACTGTTTCTTCCCATTACCTCAGCCTATTCCACCACTGATTGGTAGAAGAGAATGGTAACCACGAAATTGTGGCTGGAGTTATAAATGTTGATATTAAGCAGTGGTAACTGGGCATTGTTGTACTTGTCTATACTCATTAGTGCCTTGTGTACGAGGCGTAATCTCAGATACTTTCCAGAGCCTGCACCCAGCAATACATTTGACTCTTCTTTCAACATCCATTACAAGACTATTGCACCCACTGGAATCAAATGTAGATTTATAATAACCATTTGCTGTAAATTCAATTAGACCAGGAGATCTGATCACATTTACCTTGATGTGCAACTCGATGCCAATTCAAAAACTGCCCAGTTTTAATTTCATTTCTCAGGGAGGCTACAGAATCGGGTGGAAAATGCTCTCCACAAAGTCAGACTGCGAAGAGTTCCAAGTTCCATTTCCCGATTTAAGCAGATAAGCATTGTGTATTGAAGGCATTTCGATCAGATCATTTGAATCATGTAAAATGACACCTGGGGTTAGAAAAATTGAGTTAATTAGGTAATTGGAATTAAGTGATGTTGAGTTTGTCGAGTGCAATCTCGGCTGATGGGATACTGGAATTTCAGAGGTACGCTCGCAGACCTATTACTATAGTTCATAGTTCAAGGCACGGTGCAAATGCAAGCTGTTCTTGTGCCATCCTTTGCGTGGGACAGGAGGCTGAGGGACTCCCTCATGTGGATGGAAGCGATCCTATGGCATTACCCAAAGTTTGTCCCAGATCCAGCAGAGGGCAGCAGAGCAGAGCTACTGATCAGCTGTTCTGGGGGAATTTGCAGACGTGCAGTGCGGTCAGCCTAAGTTGAAGGTGAATCTGCGAAGTAGACCCGAGGAGTTTGAGTGAAGGCAATCATCCAGCAGAGGGCAGCAGAGCAGAGCTACTGATCAGCTGTTCTGGGGGAATTTGCAGACGTGCAGTGCGGTCAGCCTAAGTTGAAGGTGGTTTGTGGAGAGGCTGTTGGCAAGTGACAGTTAAACCCGAAACACTTCGTGAGTGTTTCCCACCCTACCTCCTCCTCTAACCAACCCCCCCACCCCACGGTGGTTGGGAAGCGGGAGCAGGGGCCTGTCGTGAAGGTGAGTGAGTGCCTTTAAATTTGCTTACCTTTCAGCGGGAGCAGGGTTTGAGGTAATATCAGGTAAGCTCTTCTTTCTTTTTCTTTTTCTTGTTTTTTTTTAATCTAGAGGTGATGTCAGGGAAGGCAGTACAATGCTCCTCCTGCAGAATGTTTGAGGTGAGGGACGCCGTCAGTGTCCCTGCTGATTTCATCTGTGGGAAGTGCACCCAACTCCAGCTCCTCAAAAACCGTGTTAGGGACCTGGAGCTTGAGCTGGATGAACTTCGGATCATTCGGGAGGCAGAGGGGGTCATAGATAGGAGCTTCAGGGAAGTAGTTACACCAAAGACTGGAGATAGGTGGGTAACTGTAAGAGGGAATGGGAAGAAGCAGTCAGTGCAGGGACCCCCTGCGGTCGTTCCCCTGAGTAACAAGTATACCGTTTTGGATACTTGTGGGGGGGACGACTTACCAGGGGTAAGCCATGGGGTACGGGCCTCTGGCACGGAGTCTGTCCCTGTTGCTCAGAAGGGAAGGGGGGAAAGGAGTAGAACATTAGTAATTGGGGACTCAATAGTCAGGGGCACAGATAGGAGATTTTGTGGGAGCGAGAGAGACTCACGTTTGGTATGTTGCCTCCCAGGTGCAAGGGTACGTGATGTCTCGGATCGTGTTTTCCGGGTCCTTAAGGGGGAGGGGGAGCAGCCCCAAGTCGTAGTCCACATTGGCACTAACGACATAGGTAGGAAAGGGGACAAGGATGTCAGGCAGGCCTTTAGGGAGCTAGGATGGAAGCTCAGAGCTAGAACAAACAGAGTTGTTATCTCTGGGTTGTTGCCCGTGCCACGTGATAGTGAGATGAGGAATAGGGAGAGAGAGCAATTAAACACGTGGCTACAGGGATGGTGCAGGCGGGAGGGATTCAGATTTCTGGATAACTGGGGCTCTTTCTGGGGAAGGTGGGACCTCTATAGACAGGATGGTCTACATCTGAACCTGAGGGGCACCAATATCCTGGGGGGGAGATTTGTTAGTGCTCTTTGGGGGTGTTTAAACTAATTCAGCAGGGGCATGGGAACCTGGATTGTAGTTTTGGGGTACGGGAGATTGAGAGTATAGAGGTCAGGAGCACAGATTTGACTTCGCAGGAGGGTGCCAGTGTTCAGGTAGGTGGTTTGAAGTGTGTCTACTTCAATGCCAGGAGTATACGAAATAAGGTTGGGGAACTGGCAGCATGGATTGGTACCTGGGACTTCGATGTTGTGGCCATTTCAGAGACATGGATAGAGCAGGGACAGGAATGGTTGTTGCAGGTTCCGGGGTTTAGGTGTTTTAGTAAGCTCAGAGAAGGGGGCAAAAGAGGGGGAGGTGTGGCGCTGCTAGTCAAGGACAGTATTACGGTGGCGGAAAGGATGCTAGATGGGGACTCTTCTTCCGAGGTAGTATGGGCTGAGGTTAGAAACAGGAAAGGAGAGGTCACCCTGTTGGGAGTTTTCTATAGGCCACCTAATAGTTCTAGGGATGTAGAGGAAAGGATGGCGAAGATGATTCTGGAAAAGAGCGAAAGTAACAGGGTAGTTGTTATGGGAGACTTTAACTTTCCAAATATTGACTGGAAAAGATATAGTTCGAGTACATTAGATGGGTCATTCTTTGTACAATGTGTGCAGGAGGGTTTCCTGACACAATATGTTGACAGGCCAACAAGAGGCGAGGCCACATTGGATTTGGTTTTGGGTAATGAACCAGGCCAGGTGTTAGATCTGGAGGTAGGTGGGCACTTTGGAAACAGTGACCACAATTCGGTGACCTTTACGTTAGTGATGGAAAGGGATAAGTATACCCCGCAGGGCAAGAGTTATAGCTGGGGGAAGGGCAATTATGATGCCATTAGACATGACTTAGGATGTGTTGGTTGGAGAAGTAGGCTGCAAGGGTTGGGCACACTGGATATGTGGAGCTTGTTCAAGGAACAGCTATTGCATGTTCTTGATAAGTACGTACCAGTCAGGCAGGGAGGAAGGGGTCGAGCGAGGGAACCGTGGTTTACCAAAGAAGTGGAATCTCTTGTTAAGAGGAAGAAGGAGGCCTATGTGAAGATGAGGCATGAAGTTTCAGTTGGGGCGCTTGATAGTTACAAGGAAGCGAGGAAGGATCTAAAGAGAGAGCTGAGACGAGCAAGGAGGGGACATGAGAAGTCTTTGGCAGGTAGGATCAAGGAAAACCCAAAAGCTTTCTATAGGTATGTCAGGAATAAAAGAATGACTAGGGTAAGAGTAGGGCCAGTCAAGGACAGTGGTGGGAAATTGTGTGTGGAGGCTGAGGAGATAAGCGAGATACTAAATGAATACTTTTCGTCAGTATTCACTCAAGAAAAAGATAATATTGTGGAGGAGAATGCTGAGACCCAGGCTATTAGAATAGATGGCATTGAGGTGCGTAGGGAAGAAGTGTTGGCAATTCTGGACAAGGTGAAAATAGATAAGTCCCCGGGGCCGGATGGGATTTATCCTAGGATTCTCTGGGAAGCCAGGGAAGAGATTGCTGAGCCTTTGGCTTTGATTTTTAGGTCATCATTGGCTACAGGAATAGTGCCAGAGGACTGGAGGATAGCAAATGTGGTCCCTTTGTTCAAGAAGGGGAGTAGAGATAACCCCGGTAACTATAGGCCGGTGAGCCTAACGTCTGTGGTGGGTAAAGTCTTGGAGAAGATTATAAAAGATACGATTTATAATCATCTAGATAGGAATAATATGATTAGGGACAGTCAGCATGGTTTTGTGAAGGGTAGGTCATGCCTCACAAACCTTATCGAGTTCTTTGAGAAGGTGACTGAACAGGTAGACGAGGGTAGAGCAGTTGATGTGGTGTATATGGATTTCAGTAAAGCGTTTGATAAGGTTCCCCACGGTCGGCTATTGCAAAAAATACGAAGGCTGGGGATTGAGGGTGATTTAGAGATGTGGATCAGAAATTGGCTAGTTGAAAGAAGACAGAGAGTGGTAGTTGATGGGAAATGTTCAGAATGGAGTTCAGTTACGAGTGGCGTACCACAAGGATCTGTTCTGGGGCCGTTGCTGTTTGTCATTTTTATAAATGACCTAGAGGAGGGCGCAGAAGGATGGGTGAGTAAATTTGCAGACGACACTAAAGTCGGTGGCGTTGTAGACAGTGCGGAAGGATGTTGCAGGTTACAGAGGGACATAGATAAGCTGCAGAGCTGGGCTGAGAGGTGGCAAATGGAGTTTAATGTGGAGAAGTGTGAGGTGATTCACTTTGGAAAGAATAACAGGAATGCGGAATATTTGGCTAATGGTAAAATTCTTGGCAGTGTGGATGAGCAGAGGGATCTCGGTGTCCATGTACATAGATCCCTGAAAGTTGCCACCCAGGTTGATAGGGTTGTGAAGAAGGCCTATGGTGTGTTGGCTTTTATTGGTAGAGGGATTGAGTTCCGGAGCCATGAGGTCATGTTGCAGTTGTACAAAACTCTAGTACGGCCGCATTTGGAGTATTGCGTACAGTTCTGGTCGCCTCATTATAGGAAGGACGTGGAAGCTTTGGAACGGGTGCAGAGGAGATTTACCAGGATGTTGCCTGGTATGGAGGGAAAATCTTATGAGGAAAGGCTGATGGACTTGAGGTTGTTTTCGTTAGAGAGAAGAAGGTTAAGAGGTGACTTAATAGAGGCATACAAAATGATCAGAGGGTTAGATAGGGTGGACAGCGAAAGCCTTCTCCCGCGGATGGAGGTGGCTAGCACGAGGGGACATAGCCTTAAATTGAGGGGTAATAGATATAGGACAGAGGTCAGAGGTGGGTTTTTTACGCAAAGAGTGGTGAGGCCGTGGAATGCCCTACCTGCAACAGTAGTGAACTCGCCAACATTGAGGGCATTTAAAAATTTATTGGATAAGCATATGGATGATAAGGGCATAGTGTAGGTTAGATGGCCTTTAGATTTTTTTTCCATGTCGGTGCAACATCGAGGGCCGAAGGGCCTGTACTGCGCTGTATCGTTCTATGTTCTATGTTCTATGATCTTGGGCAATATTTTTCCCTCAAACAACACAAATCATCTTGTTGTTATTGCGGTTTGCTTCCTGTGTGCCACTTGGCTGCCACATTTCCTACATTGCAACCGTGACAACATTTCAAAGGTATTTCACTGGTTGTGAAGCATTTTGGGACATTGAGGCTGCGAAAGATGCTACAGAAACACGAATTGTTGCTGGTTTGTTTTCTTCTGATCCACACACGGCTATGAGCTATATATAAAGGTGTGGGGCGCTGCCTACAAAATCAAACCAGTCAAAAAAATAAATGAATACATTTGGGACAATCCTTGCCGGTGATATGCCTCAAACGGTTTTGTCCTCCTTCATGTACCGTGCCTGAAGAGAGTGTTGGCAACCATGGACTTCCATTGGATTGCTCCATGATTATGTTTGGTGGAATACTGCAGTGGTTTGCTGTGGCCTTCAGCAGTATGACTGCAGAAAACCCTCCCACTTTTGTTTTAAAATATTTTTATTCAAACAAGATTTTCATTATAACAGCAATACAGCGAATCCCAACCTGTATTATACCCATAACCCCCCTCACCCCCCATAATGAAAACCAAACTATAACAAAAATAAAAAAACAACAACCCCTCACCATATACTTGATCTTCTCAAGGTGCAAAAATTCCATCAGGTCCCCCAACCAAGCTTAGACGGCACTAGGGACCTCCACCCAAGTAAACCTCGTCCCCGAGTGAGGCAAAGGTTATCTGACCTCATCCCCGGAGAGTCCGATGCTCCAAACATGGCCACCAACGGGCACAGCTCCAGCTGAACGCCCCAAATCCCTGACATTGTATCAAAAAAGGAGACCCAGAAACTAAGCAGCTTGGGGCAAGACCAAAACATGTGAAATGAAAATGAAATGAAACGAAAATCACTTATTGTCACGAGTAGGCTTCAAATGAAGTTACTGTGAAAAGCCCCTAGTCGCCACATTCCGGCACCTGTTCGGGGAGGCTGTTACGGGAATCGAACCGTGCTGCTGGCCTGCTTTCAAAGTCAGCGATTTAGCCCTGTGCTCGCTTTAGCTCGCTGAACGTGCATCCTTGCTTTCTGTAACTGGTGCACCAGGACAACATTCAAATAATCATCATTTAAATAGTACTCTGCCATTTGGTTTCTAAATAGCTCTTTCAAAAACCTAGTACAGGCAAATTGGGCAAATATGCTTCTCTGCTGTGTCGATTAGCACAGGGCTAAATGGCTGGCTTTTAAAGCAGACCAAGGCAGGCCAGCAGCATGGTTCAATTCCCGTACCAGCCTCCCCGAACAGGCGCCAGAATGTGGTGACTAGGGGCTTTTCACAGTAACTTCATTGAAGCCTACTCGTGACAATAAGCGATTTTCATTTCATTTCATATACAATCAGGGAGAAAGAGATGGGACAGGAAGAGAGGCAGGGGGCGGACGGGGTGAGACAGAGGGAGGAACAGAGAGGAGATGGGAAGAGAACTATATTGATCAACTTGCAGTCAATCTCACTACTGTTAATGGGAACTTGCTGTCCACAAATAGGCTATCTTTGCCTTGGTAACACCAAATTTTAAAGTAATCCAATGCATTTGAAGTACTTTGAGATATTGGAAATGTAATATGGTGTTCTCTAAGAGAATCTCCTCCCCTCACTCCCATCCTTTCCGATAAGCCTAGCACATGCAGTGCAAGCTTTTCAGCATGTATTCCGATGCAGTTCAGTGAATCATCACCAACGGAACATTTAACCAGGTTTGCCCCACAGCTGGTATAAAATCTTCCACAGTATGGAATGCATGCACAGACACCAAAATAGATGTAGTTATGTTTGCACATATAGAATAATCCAAACCCTGGGCCATAATTATAAGGCGTAATTCCAATAGGGAACTCAGGAGAAACTAGAGTGTGGCTTGGGTGAGACCACATGGTCAATTCTGAAGAGCCGTATTGGAGACTCAAAACGTGAACTCGCGTTTCCCTCTCCACAGATGCTGAGTTTTTCCAACAATTTGCTTTTAGATAAAGAGGGATGGGAGGAGGCTCATGTGGCTCATTAAAACCAGCAGAGATCAGTTGGGTTGAATGGCCTGTTTTGTTGCTGCAAATTTCATGTAATTAATTGTTCCCACATTTGAAACATCGCAAGAAGAAAGGACAACTTCAGCACTTTTTCCAGTTTATTTAAAAAAATACTCCAAAGAAATGTTCTATGTATTTCATCGGCGCGCTCAAATTTAAAATCTTACAAAGCAACATTTTAAAAGGTTAAAACATGCTTCATATAGTGAGCTAAAGAAATTCACTGAGCAACGAGTTAATATCACGTAAAGGTTTATTTATCTTAAAATGTACCATCTGCTCACACTCTGCGTCATTAAAAAGTTATTACACCCTTCACTGAAACAAGGATTTATAGGTTTTGCGATAGAACTAAGGCTAAGCAAAGCTTACTTCCCAAGCAAATGCCATTCCGAAATCTTATTTGCAGGTAAGCTTCTCATGAATAGTTTACTCAATGGACCGCTGGCTTTGCACAGAGTTGTGAGTGTGTGTTTTCAGCAGTATTTTGCACCGTGAGTGCAAGGTTGCCCGTCCGCTAAGTGAGGTGACAACAATCAAGTTTCCAAGCTGGATTAGCTCGCATGGAGTACCCAAATGCCCCATGAATTGTGAATCGTACAGGGTGGGTGAAATGCAAGTCTTCCGTGGAGTTGACTGCGGAGAGTACACTTTCCAGCAGATGGCACTGGATAAGGAGTCCTGAGAGATTCATTCCCCAACCTATCCCATGGGTTCTGAAGCCAATTGGAATATTACCATCTTTGGCCTAGTTGAAATCAGTGGACCAATGACACACCCAGAGCACTCCGATGATCTTTGTGTTTCAGCGACTCAATGAACCCACCTAGTGGATCCTCCATCCAAATCTCCAATGATATCCAGTGTCTTTGACATTCCTGCAGTCACAATTGTGAATATTTAATACTCAACAGGTTCGCAAACAAAATCTGGTCAACTGCAAGCAAGCCCTTATCACTTAGTTTATATTCTCGCAGCTGGAAAGAGCGCACTTACAAAGAACATTCCACTTTGGGTGGAGGGGAGGGGGCTTAATTTTGACAGTAGTGGATTCATCTCAATGGGTGGAGTGCATAATGGGCAGATGATCCACAACCACCTAACCCCCCCTTCCCCCCTGAAATAGGAAGCTCCACATGTAGTGTGACACTGTTGAGCTTTCTTGGATCCAGACAATGGGAGATGTACATACAATATGACAATGTAGTGATCCCAAGAATAGAACAGGCACACTTGCAGCTGGACAGTGCACGGACACCCTCCAAGAACAGACAAGCACACTTGCAGTGCGACAGCACGTCACAGTATTCTGAAGATTTATAAGTCAATGATGTCAATAACACATGCAGACTGGCTGAAAAGTTTACATTAATGTAAATATACTCAACAGAAATACAAAAATACAAAACCCTCCTGGGCATTAACTCTGCTACACTGATAGAAATGTTCAAAAATAAAGTAGATGTCTTCATAAATTACTGCTAGATACACAGAGGCATTTCAATAATGCTGACTATTGGTAAATTAAGATAAACCTGAAGGAATTCTCCCGCAAGCTAACGATATTACAATATCTTAAAGGAGCCATACTTTTGTTTTAAAACAATTTACAAATATAAATGGATAAAAAATTACAAATACAATAAAGTGAATAGAAAATACAAGTGCCTGGGAAGCAAGTTTTACTCTGAATGACCAAATTTAACAATAAAAATCATCTTCGGGACAAGACAATGTACACAGTTCCTCTCGTTAAAATTGGAGAACGGGTTTGTGGAATTCCTACCTCCCCATTTGTCCGGAGGATGAAATTATTCTTCAGTATAAAGGCTGTCCATCATATTGGCAAGTGCTCATTGCCCGGGAGCCCTGTTTACACAGATTACATCATTTGATTGTTAGATTAAAATCTACAGGTTTCAAAATCAGATATTGCCATCTGCTCAGTTCTCAGTTATGTCTGCTAAACTTAATTGGCCATTTTGTTGGAATGGGGCCAGTGATACATCAAATGTTCTGTGCTGTACTGTTCTATCTAAATGGGATCAGATGAGGAATTAGGTACAAGATGCCAATCGTTTGTTTATCAGGAGAGCAATCCTGGGAAAAATGGATGCGGAGTGTGGTTCCCCGGGGATCGACCACCCACTGTTTCTAACTTGGTTTGACCACTTGGGATTTAGAAAGCGGTCAAAATTTACAGGTGGTTCAGGCAATATACAAAGCCTACATGGGAAGACAGTGACAAGGCAAAAGGTGTACAATGCACCCCCATGTTAGGTAGTCTTTTCATACAGACGGAAAAAACTTGAGGGACTGATTAATCTACTCCTGTTCCTATGCTCCTGAAGGATAATATGTACAGTGAACCGCTAGGTACTGGTGACAAAAAGTGCAGAATTATTTGCAAGTGCTTATATATCACAGCAGTGCCACCGGCTTGCCTCAAGTGTAGGTGATATGCAGTGCAGCCGAGCTTGCAAGCCAAACTCAAAAAACGATCCACTGAAACTGCCCTGGGCAGGTTAGTTTGAATTCACTGGGCAAGAACTGTGTATGGGGGAGCTGTTGCGACTTGTAAGGGTTTCATAGAATAAAAAAAGGCACCATGAGAAAGACAGCTGGACACTGAAATGTTGGGCCGAAGTAAACAAAGCAAGATGGGCCAAATTGATTTCTCCCCTTGTGACTAGATGATCCATTAATTCTGACACCTGGTTTCACAGCTTCTGGAGGAGGATCGGGAAAATTTCTACCTACAGGCTATTTAAAGCAGCATTTTAATTAGCACCCATCCACGTGATGAGTAACTAAATTTCAAGAGTATTTAATTGGCTATTAAGTATTTAGGATGTACTGGGTTTGAGAAAGGTACTATTTAAGTACAATTTTTAAAATTGTTTTTCCAATTAATGGGCCATTTAGCATGGCCAATCTCCTACCCTGTACATCTTTGGGTTGTGGGGGTGAGACCCACGCAGACACGGGGAGAATGTGCAAACTCCACACGGACAGTGACACAGGATCGAACTCAGGTTCTCAGTGCCTGAGGCAGCAGCGCTAACCACTGCGCCGCCCATGCAAATTATTTTTTAATCCTTTATCGCAGCCTGCAAGGTTTCCTATCTCTAAATTTCTCCCAGCAATATAATTACCTCCGGTAGAACAAAGGGCCATTCAGCCCCTTAAGCCTGTTCTGTCATTCAATGAAACAAAGGCTGAACTTTAGCTCAAGCCCAACTTTAGCCCATATCCCTTGATATTTTCCTCAATAAAACGTCTATTGATCTCAAGTCTTAAATGTCAACTGATTCCCAATATCACAGTTGCTTTTATGGGGGAGATGGCTTCAGATTTCCACCGATAAAGTGCTTCCTGATTTCACTCTTGAATGGTTCAACTCTAATTCAGGTCTCTTTGTGCCGGATTCCCCACCATGGGAAAAATGTTTCTTTGTATCAACCCTATAGGATAGTTTTCATTTTAAGCACTTCAATTAAATCACATTTAACTTTCGAAACTCGAGGGGTTACAAGCCCATGTTTAAGCAGCCCCAAAATTACACAAGCTTCTTCCTTCACAAGCAAAGCTTTAATTTGACCAGTTGAACTCTGGCATGTCAGTCTGAAGATCCTGTGCTGCTCTAGTTCTGCTTTCTACACAAGGACTTTCTACATGAGGACTTAAGAGTGCTGCTTCCAACAATTCAAATCATTCTATTACTGAATTCAAAAACACCGTAGTGTATGTCACATTTTGGGCGGCCTCCCTGGTCATTTGTCATTTTAAGACAGCACATGATTCCAACGCAATAATCCCTGGAGACTGATGCTCTTGATGGCACGTAGTGACGTGGGAATCAAGAGAAGATGAGGAGTTCGAAAAGAAAATCTTAAGAAACAAGACTTGATTTACATAGCATCTTTCGTGACTACCAGTCTCAAAGTGCTTTACAACCAATGAAGTACTTCAGAAATGTAATCACATTTGTAATGTAGGAATTATAATTCATTAAATTATACAGCAAAAAAAAAAAAAGGCCATGCCTCCCATCTTGTCCACTGCTATCCAATTAATCTCACGTCCTTGCTGTTTCATAAGAGCATAAGAAATAGGAACAAAGGGCAGCATGGTGGCGCAGTGATAGCCCTGCTGCCTCACAGCGCTGAGGTTCCAGGTTCGTTCCCGGCTCTGGGTCACTGTCCTTGTGGAGTTTGCACATTCTCCCGTGTTTGCATGGGTTTCGCCCCCACAACCCAAAGATGTGCAGGGTAGGTGGATTGGCCAAGCTAAATTGCCCATTACTTGGAAAAAAATAATTGGGTACTCTAAACTTAAAAACAAAAAAAAGGAACAGGAGGTCGTAAGGTTTCTTGACCCTGCCACATCATTCAATAAGATCTCCCACCTCAACTTCATGTTTACAACCTTTCCCCATAAATCCTGATTCCCTTGATCCTAAAAATTCTACCATAGAGTCAGAAATGATTCAGCATCAGGTATTTATCCTCATGAAAATTACTAAATTTGCTTCACTTTCAGGCAACGCATCCTGGATCACAACAGCTCACCATGTCAAGGTAACAATTTTTCATCTTCCCTCTGGCTCTTGTGTTATAGGATTTACAGTGCAGAAGGAGGCCACTCGGCCCATTGAGTCTGCACCGGCCTTTTGGAAGAGCACCCCACCCAAACTCACACCTCCACCCCACCCCCGCAACCCAACCCAACCCTTTTGGACACCAAGGGCAATTTGGCATGGCCAATCCACCTAACCCGCACATCTTTGGATTGAGGGAGGAAACCGGAGGGAACCCACACAGACATGGGGAGAATGTGCAGACTTCACACAGACAGTGACCCAAGCAGCAATTGAATCTGGGACCCTGTAGCTGTGAAGCAACTGTGCCACCCCACGGTATCAATTATCTCAAGTCCATGACTCAACCCTCCAGCAACTGGAAACTGTTTCTCCTGATTTAATCTCTCATTTAATCCCTCAGAAATTTGATTGGATATTCAAAAATTCAATTTCTGAGGTTGCCAGTCCTTTGCTGAAGTGGGCCACTGACAGCAGGCACAGGATCAGGTTAGGGAGAGTGTAACACACTCAGATGGGAGAGAGACCCAGAAAGGCTGCCGTTAACAAGTAGCACCTTCCTAAACACTCAGGGTATGTTCATGTTTGAGTCTAGCATTGCCTTCATTAGCAGTTTCCATGCTCCTTAACATGTTGCCTATGCGATATTAAATTAACCCATAAAAAACAAACTTGGCAGTAGGCAACACAATGATATTATGACGACTTAGCCCCAGAAATATTTTGACTTTGCAGCGACTGGCTCAAGCTGTATTTATTCTGCTAAATAATGGGTTACTAAATACAGCTGGGAACAGACACATTTGCACTGAGCTAATTAACAAGCAGCAAGGTCACATTTCAGTCCCAACCAGCATGCTCAAACAGAGGGCGAGAGAAACTGCCAACAGAAATGCCCCTTTCCCAGCTAATCCTACTGCAGAAACCTGGCAGAAAATCAAATGATTCATTTCACGTGGGTAGGGATTGAGACAAGTGGTGGACTTTATCCTTCACCTAAAACACTGCGGAGATGAAAGGATCTTCGATTAGGCCAACGCTACCAGTTTAGCAAAGCTCAGCAGCAGATGCTATCACAATTCACGTCCAGCATTGACCTGGACACTGGCTGTTGGCTAAAACTGGTATCATTGCATACCAAGGTCAAGAACAGTAACAATAATCCTCACTCAGATCTGGGTCAAGTTGATGAGGAAGGACCTAGCTACTTTGTAATCAATCTCTCGGAAACAACTGCAATCCCATAACATACAAGACGCCTCAGCATGCACTTGGTTGGTCTCAAACGTAAAATCTACCCATCCACCTCTGGAATTTGCCATCAATTCAATGCAAACACCCCAAACTTCTGTGATACCGAGTAAATTTTTGGAGCTGCAGGCTGAAAAGAGCCCGAGTCCTGGTGGACTTTAGCCTAGGGTCTTCGAAGAAATGTCTGGTGAGATAGTTGATGGATTGGTTTTAATTTTCCAAAGCTTCCGAGATTTGGGGAAGGTCCAATTAGATTGCAAGATATCAATTTATTCAAAAAGGGGAGACAGAAAGCAGTAAGTTACAGACCAGTTAGCTTAACATGGCAGAGGGAAAAAGTTAGAAGCTATTATTAAAGTTATAGCAGGACTGTTGGATACTTCAAGGTAATCAGGCAGAGTCAACATGGTTTTGTGAAAGGGAAATCATGTGCAACAAACTTATTGGAGTTCTTTGAGGAAGTAATGTGCTGTGGGTAAAAGGGGACTGGTGGATGTACTGTACTTAGATTTTCAGAAAACATTTGATAAAGTACCACATCAAAGGTTATTGCGGAAAATAAAAGCTCATGGTTAAGGGGTAACTTATTGGCATGGTTAGAAGATTGGCTAACTAACAGGAAACAGGTTGACATAAATGGGTCTTTTCCAGGTTGGCAAGATGTAACAAGTGGTGTGCCACAGGGATCAGTGCTGGGACCTCAACTGTTTACAATTCATATAAATGACTTGGATGAAGAGATTGAAGGTATGGTTGCCAAATTTGCTAATGACACAAAGATGGAGTAAGCTGTGAAGAGGACAGGAGGCAACAATAAGATATAGATAGCTTGAGTGGACAAAGATCTGGCAAATGGAGCATAATGTATGGAAATGTGCCATTGTCAATTTTGGCAAGAATAAAAAAAGCATATAATCCAAAAGGTGATAGATTGCGAGCTCTAACGTGCAGAGGGATCTGGGTGCCCTAGTGTGTGAATGACAAAAGGCTAGTATGCAGGTACACCAAGTAATTAGGAAAGCTAATAAAATGTTATCATGTATTGCAAAGGGACTGGAATACAAAGTAGGGAGGTTATGCTTCAGTTGCACAGGGCACTAGTGATACAACATCTGTTCAGCATTGGTCAACTTATTTACAGATGTAAATGCATTGGAAGCAGTTTGGAGAAGGTTATCAGACTAACATCTTGAATGGGTGGATTGTCTTATGAGGAAACGTTTGGACAGCTGAGTTTGTATCCGCTGGTGTTTAGAAGAGGAAGAGGTGACTTGATTGAAACATATAATTGAGGGATATTGACAGGGTGGATGTGGAAAGGATGCTTCCTCTTGTGGGAGAATGTAGAATTTGGGGCCACTGTTTAGAAATAAGGGGTTGCCCATTTAAAACAGGTGAGGTGAAATCATTTCACTCAGTGGTTTGAGTGTCTTCGGAATTCTCTTCCTGAAAAGGTGGTGGAAGTGGAGTCTTTGAATATTTTTCAGACAGAGGTGGTAAGCAAGGGGGTTATCGGGGGTAGGCAGGATGCAGATTGGAGGTTACTATCAGATCAACCATGATCTTATTAAATGTCGGTGTAGGTTTGAGGGGCTGAATGGCCTACCCCTGCTCCTTTTTTGTATGCAGTATTTGATCCCATCTTACACTTGCGTTACAGAGACAAGCTTAAAACATGGGGTCAATTATTTTTTTTTAAAAGAAAAACACAAGACTCTGGGAGAGATCTGACTGAGATGGTTAAATAGTGAAGGGAGCAGACCAGGCATTGTCAAACTCAGGGGCGCGACCCACGGGTGGGTCGCAGGCGGGTGTTGGGAGGCGTCCGTCACGGCACTCACGATCGTGCAAATCTGCGTGCAACAGCCAGCTTTTAATTATGCCAGCTATGAGCGGCCTTCAAAATGGCCAGGAACAGATTAAAAAATTGGGCCGCACTGCGCATGCGTGCCCGATCATCGGTAAAACTATGCGCATGTGCACCGATGATCGGGCACGCATGCGCAGTGCAGCTGCATTTTTTTTATATGGTCGCAGCCTTTTTTTCCCCCAAGTTTGGGGGACCAAAGGGACCCAAAACCATTTCCTCCATTTTTGTCAGCAACACACAAGGAAAGAGAAAATCGTGGATCGCACAGGTCGGCCGGCGTGGGTCGCAAAAGCTGGCCGGCGTGGGTCGCAAGGGTCGGCCGGCGTGTGTCGCAAAGGTCGGCCGGCGTGGGTCGCAAAGGTCGGCCGGCGTGGGCCGCAAAGGTCGGCCGGCGTGGGTCGCAACGGTCGGCCGGCGTGGGTCGCAACGGTCGGCCGCAACGGTCGGCCGGCGTGGGCCGCAAAGGTCGGCCGGCGTGGGTCGCAACGGTCGGCCGGCGTGGGTCGCAACGGTCGGCCGGCGTGGGCCGCAAAGGTCGGCCGGCGTGGGTCGCAACGGTCGGCCGGCGTGGGTCGCAACGGTCGGCCGGCGTGGGCCGCAACGGTCGGCCGGCGTGGGCCGCAACGGTCGGCCGGCGTGGGTCGCAACGGTCGGCCGGCGTGGGTCGCAACGGTCGGCCGGCGTGGGCCGCAACGGTCGGCCGGCGTGGGCCGCAACGGTCGGCCGGCGTGGGCCGCAACGGTCGGCCGGCGTGGGCCGCAAAGGTCGGCCGGCGTGGGCCGCAAAGGTCGGCCGGCGTGGGTCGCAACGGTCGGTCGGCGTGGGCCGCAACGGTCGGCCGGCGTGGGCCGCAAATGTTGGTCAAAATGGATCCCCGGAAAGAAGTCTGAAAAACACTGGAGTAGACTACATTCATAGCAATAGGTTATGTTAGGTCCAGAAGGACAGGGGAGGGTTTTGGGGAGGCAGGCCTGTGTACAGTCATACATTACAAGGTATACAAGGGTACTGCTAGTTTACATGTGAGCAAGTTCCTAATCTCCAGAGAATCAAGAACCTACAGGACAAGGTGTTAGCTCAGGCATTAAATGCAGTTTCACTAGATACTTCCAAATGAGAGTTGACCAAGTTCCTGGCTGGGGCAGAGAACACAGTTGCTGAAATGTAGATGGAATAATAAGTCACATAAACAGTGTAAAATGTGTTCTCCCCGACTAGTTTTGATTGTGGAAAAGGGGTGGATGCTCCATTCCACCACACTCTCGCCCCCTCCACTAAACTGACCCTAGTTTTTGTTTTTACATCTGCTCCATGACAGGGAATACTGCTGGTGGGTGATGGAAGCATTGCTGAGTGGGGCTTCAGGGCTTAATCAGGTAGGCTCGATGGAGAAGCTGGTCTTTCCTGCCATTATCTTACACTGCGATTAGACTTTTGTGCAGTCTCAAAAAGACAGATTATGTAGTGACGCTTAAGAAAGTCGGATTAGGCATAGGGGCTCCTTTTCCCAGAGAAGGCCTGACCAGCTTCTTTTCAAATTATGCAGGGGCTTGATAGGGTGAACATGGATTTAGGAGGAATTTCTTCAGTGACAAAAATGTGGAACTCGCTGCCACGCGAGGAGTTGAAGCAGAGACCAACAACGCACTTATAGAGAAGTTTGATGCATAATGGAGGCAGAAAGGAATAATTTGGGGCTGGTTTAGCATAGTGGGCTAAACAGCTGGCTTGTATTGCAGAACAGGGCAGCAGCATGGGTTCAATTCCCGTACCAACCTCCCCGAACAGGGAATGTGGCGACTAGGAGCTTTTCACAGTAACTTCATTGAAGCCTACTTGTGACAATAAGCGATTATTAATGTTAGAATAAGATAAGTATGGAGGAAAGGTTGGAAGAGGTAATTAAGAGTGGGAGGAATCTCATGTGGAGTGTAAAAATAGACAGTGCAATTGGGGGTGGGGGAATGTTCCATTTTCTGTGCTGTATTCTTAATGTTTGCTTTATAACCCATTGGCAAATTGATTCTGTCGGGACCGATTCAAAATGATCAAAATTACAAAACAATAACCACGCGAACAGCCGTCCTTTATTATTTTTTTTCTTGAATTTCTAAGTGTTATTTATTCTCAGGATGTGGAAGGTGTTGGAGAGGGCGACATTGCCTGCCCTAGCTGTGTACAACCGAGTGGCACACAGAATCAATTCAAGAGGGTCGTTGAGAATTAACCACATTGATATGGGACTGAATTCTCCCATACAGGCAGAGGATGACAAGTTTCCTTCCTGAAGGAAGTAAACGGGCAAGTGCTTACTGCGTGGAGCTCAGATATTCTGGAGGTTTTGAAATAAATTGTTTTGCCATTAAGCGGATTTTCTGGTTACATCTAAAAGCAACTAGAATGTGAAAAGACAGCAAACAATGTGGCACTCTTATTGTACATAGTATATAGATAAATTAAAGGAGCAGACTCCATTCATTATGTTGGTGGTTTGTAGTGCTGGTTGCACTCCTGCGATTTTCTGCAGCCGTTTCTCTGTAACCGACTGTAGGATCAGCATGGCCATTCGTTCCAGCATGTCAGCTGAAGGGTCAGATTAAAAAGGCCCGATTCCTAACCACGAGCGGATCAAATATCTGTGTAAACAGGGGCCGCATTCACTTGCCAAGCGCTTTGAAATGTCACTGCAATGCAAGAAGCACACTTTAAGAACGGCACGATTTCTTCACTGAAATTTGAATCCCGGCCAACTTATAAAACTAAAACTTCACATCCCTGTTTAAAAAGAAAGAAAAAATATTTATTTAAAAAGTCGAGTTATGTACACACGTCATTGTGGAAAACCTTGCTGATCTTGGGGGTGACGACTGTGATCTTCCTGTATTATTGGTAGCTTGGCCTGGACTTCAGGTTCTATTGCTGTATCATCTGAACAGCTCACATCAGTTTCTGTCTTAATCTCTTTAGAAGCAAGGTCAGAGTCAGTGTTTGGTTCTGGCTCCTCCTGGTGGTATCGCTTCAGGCGTATGTGCCAAGCTAAGCTGCAAACGGCAGACACAGTTTTAAACTGATGTATGACATTTCGAGGAATAAAGTATATGTCGTTGTCCGAGAGTTGGATCCTCGAATAGCGGATACCCTCTCGCCTTAATTGGTTGAGTTTTGCTTCATCCACCCATTGCACGCACTGTGAATAGAAAGAGGGGACTATTAAAATTAATCTGGCATTTTACTCTTACGATAAATTGTACTGGCACAAAATCTGCTGGAGTAGGCATCCCATGATATGCCCCGTTAAGTTAGATTTTGTCCTACAACCTACAGTTCAACAAATGTTTTGCCTTGCAAGTTGCTGAAAGTGCAGTGAGGGCAAAGGGATCTGGTGAATGACAGGACCAACAGTCAATCGCCTTAGCCAGTGAGATTTAAAGACCGAGATAGAAATAGAGTAATAAATGCAGGCAATATGGCTGGATTAAGAGAGCAGAAAGAGAGACAAATAATAAGAAAAACAATTAAACAAAAATTGTTTTTAAAAATCCAGGCACACAAATGAGACTTCACAATTGCAGTTGTTTGTTTTCTGAGCTGGAGATGGTGCGGCATCCATCTCATCATTAAAAACGTACTTGTGTGTTTCAATACCTGCCCAAGCTTCCAGTAGTGGGCTCATGCACATGGAAATTTCTGCAACTTGGTGCTCTTGACAAAATCATCGATGTAGGCCAGTCCAAGAGATATCTCGCCACACCCAAAAGAGCAGAAAACTGACATGTAGTCTGCAATCTCTTGTGGGACTCCCACAAGGATCTCAGATACGGAAGGGCAGCTGTGAGAATTCACCTCAAACTCAATGCACTTCCCATTCATGTCAAAGTTTTAAGAAAGCTACATCAAAGCATTCACCCAATGAGCCAAACCCCAATGGCCGCCAAATAAAACTTGATTTACATGCAACTCCACACAAACTAATTCAAAACCCTCAGAAGGAATGAATACAATACCTGTGACACTGGCGGTTCATGTAGATCCAACTGCAATCTCTGCACAACATCTGTGAAATCCTCTGCATGAAAACAGATTACATCTTTGGTTACCCGAAGCTGGTCACTCCTGTCAAAAAGAGCAAAGGAAATAAAAAGTTTTGTTATGGGGGATTTTAGAAAAATTCTAATCTTGAGGTGATGGCTATCTTGAGGTCAGATTGGCTAAAGAATTTCTTTGGATCTTAACTTGTTACCCCACGTTAGCAAATATCATTCATCGAAAGCAGCTTATTTTCAGGAAAAATAATCAACTGGGAAGAGAGCACAGAGAGAGTGAGGCGAGTAACAAAAAGCATGATAATTAAGCATATAAGAACACGGGATCAAGAGGGCGGCACGGAGGCGCAGTGAGTAGCACTGCTGCCTCATGACGCCGAGGACCCGGGTTCAATCCCAGCCCCGGGTCACTGTCCGTGAGGAGTTTGCACATTCTCCCCGTGTTTGCGTGGGCCTCCCCCCCCCCCCCCCCCCCAACAGCCCAAAGATGTGCAGGGTAGATTGGCCACGCTAAATTGCCTCTTAATTGGGGGGAAAAATTGGGTACTCTAAATTTATATTAAAAAAATAAAACTGCACAAAGAAAAATGAGCATCAGACAAGTGGACAAAGTAACGTATTCAGAGAACGAACGGGCGCAGCAGTGCGTGGAGGGGGCAGCAGCGAGCGGGCGCCGCGATGCCGGAACAGTATAGCAGCGAGCGCGCGCCACGTGCCGGATGGGGGCGTCGGGGGCGTCAGCGGCGTGGCGCGGAAAGGAGCAGCAGCGAAAGCGCGCCGCACTGCCGGATGTGGGCAGCAGCAAGAGAGTAG
Organism: Scyliorhinus canicula; assembly: GCF_902713615.1. Lineage (NCBI taxonomy): Eukaryota > Metazoa > Chordata > Chondrichthyes > Carcharhiniformes > Scyliorhinidae > Scyliorhinus > Scyliorhinus canicula. Next base: position 128,204,188 of record NC_052160.1, on the reverse strand, counting down.
ACTGAAGTGATGCTGGAAGATGGAAAGTGAATGTGAGTGAAGGGAAGTTGGAAATGATCAATCAAGTTCGTCATAGATTGAGATGACAAGAATAGAGATCACTTGAGCTGACCTGATTGAGGAAATGGGGGTTAGTTGGAGTTTTCCCTTTCAAAAAAAAGTTTTTACCCATTAAGGGACAATTTAGCATGGTCAATCCACCTACACTGCACATCTTTGGGGTGAGACCCACGCAGACACAGGGGGAATGTGCAAACTCCACACAGACAATGACCCAAGTCTGGGATCCAACCCGGGTCCTTGGTAGTGTTCAAAGCAGTGTTAACCACTGCGCCACCATGCCGCCACAAGATGAACTTTAAGGGAGGGCTGGTGCACATACAAATACACGTGTGGATGTAAAGTCAGTCATACGTGCAATTTACAATTTTCTTACCACTCTCCATACTGGACTGCCTTCAGCACACCGACAGCTGCTGTGCTCTTCCAATCGAAGCCTTGACCCACATGGTCTGCATGGGCCCGTGTCCTGTCTTCAAAGAGTATTTCACGAGGCTCGCTGGCCCGAGGTAGATACTGGAGATTCTTGATTTCATTCATCGACCTGCGCGAGAATGGAAATGATCACAGTTGTGTCTTTTGCTTATTCAAATGCCTCTCAAGGTAGATACATTTCAAGGCTCATCCTACCGTCGTCTCTTGAAGGGGGACTTTGGCATGTCTGCAGTCGGGATCATCTGCTCGCCAGGCCTCACCCACATTATGGGGCCATCATCACTCTGCGATCGGCAGTGCAGTTGAAGGTCAGACAGGGTGCCCCATGGCAGTGTCATCTGATTAAAGAGAGACAGCAAAAATTACTCCAAACAATTTGGCATCTCCAGTGTCTAAATCATACCGGATTTCACAGAATTGCAAAGCAAAGCAAACCATTCAGCCCATCATGCCCGGGTCAGTTCTCTGAAGAAGCTAGACAATTAGCCCTACCACCCTGCACTTTCCCAATAGCCTTGCAATTTTATCTATTTTAAAGGGAGCATGAGCACTTGCATGGACCAGCTGAGCTGTAAGGCCTGTCTTTGCTGTAACTGCTTTGCACTTTGTGGTATTCATCAAATTCCCTTTGGCAAGTTACTATTGAATCTGCTTTGATCATCGCTCAGCAGCACATCCCAGTTGACGACAACTCACTCAATCAAGTTTCAAATCTCTTCCTGGCTTCACAGCAACAAACATTTAATATTGTTATGGGCCAGGGCTTAGAGAACCCCAAAGTGTAGCATGGAGTTCACCTGACCCACAACTTCTAATAGACTGTGGTATAGGGAGCACACGGCCCACTCTACAGGTGTGGTACAGCAGAAATGGAAAGTAATTTTTAAAGCAAAACAATGTTTATTCTATGAACTCAAGTTAACCTTTTTTGAAACATAGTGACCATTTTAGCAACCGTCAATTCAAATACAACCCCCAAAGAATACAACATAAGTAATCCTTAATAACTTCCCAAACAACATCAAGACAGAACAAACACCTTTTAACAGAAGCACATCAGGTTTACATTCACTACTGAAAACATTTATAATTCTGAATTCACCAAGTGATCAAGAGATAGTCTTTTCATGGCAGAGATCAACAGTACACCTGCTCTGTCTGGCTTCAGCTCCAACACTGAAAACGAAACTAAAACACATCCTGCAGCAAGCAGCCTAAAACGAAAGTAAAAAGCTGACAGACAGCCCAGTTCCACCCACACTCTGACATCACTGTAGTAATAAACACCCATTTCTTAAAGGTACTCTCACATGACAATATGCAGGTACACCAAGCAATGAGAAAGTCAAATGTTTATTGCGAAGCGGTTAGAGTAAGGGACTTACTGCCTATCAAATGCAGTTTTCAACTCTCTATCCAAGGAACGATGTACTTTCCTTAGTGTAATGGTGGCGCAATGGAAGCTCACTACGTTGACCCCTGGGCTGAGGGTAAAATGGCTCAATACTTTGTGGAGTTTTGAAGAACATGATTCTGCGTGGTGTGACAGGGTGGATGCCTAGGGCTGTTTCGTCTAGCTGGAGAGTCTCTCGAACATGTGGGCACAGTTTGAGGATAAGGGATCACCCATTTAGGACTGAGATTAGGACACATTTCTTCACTCAAAGGAACTTGGAATTCTCTACTCCAGCAAGTTGTGAATACTCAGTCATTCAGTCTGTTAAAGACAAAACGCATGACTTCACACTTCTCTACATCACAGAGCACCATCACCCCACCCCTCATTGTGAACCATCATCCACCATCACCCTTTGCTTCCTGTCACTGAGCCAACTGTGTGTCCATACCAGCACTTTCTCTAATTTCACAGGCTTTGATTAGAACATTTAAAAAAAATTTTTATTTTTATTTTTTTAAAGAGTATCCAATTATTTTTTCCAATTAAGGGGCAATTTAACATGGCCAGTCCACCTAACCTGCACATCTTTGGGTTGTGGGGGTGAAACCCACGCAGACACGGGGAGAATGTGCAAACTCCACACGGCCAGTGGCCCAGGGCCGGGATTCAAACCCGGGTCCTGAGTGCCGTAGGAAGCAGTGCTAACCACTATGCCAGGTGCCGCCCGGCTTTGATATTCTTAATATGTCCCTGTGTGGCACTTTGTCAAATGCATTCCAAATATCCGGATATACATCTACTGCACAGCCTCTCAATCAAGTGAGTCAGACATCTTTCCTTTAACAAATCCATGCTGGCTCTCCTGGATTGACCTATACATCTCCAAATAAAAATTTATTATACTGGCCTGGAGTTTCTCACATAAGAATTGGAGTAGACAATTCAGCCCCTTGAGCCTGTTCTGCCATTCAATATGATCATGGTCGATCTCATCTCAACCTTAACTCCACTTTTCTGTCCATTCTCCATAAACCTTCAACCCATTATTAAAAATCTGTCTGCCTCCTTCTTCAATTTATTCAATGTCCTGTCATCCACTGCACACTGGGACAGTGCGTTCCACAGATTCATGTCCCTTAGAGAAGTAATTTCTCCTCATCTCTATTTTAAATCTGCTACTCCTTCTCCTAAATCCATCATCTCCCGTTCTAGATTGGCCCACAAGACGAAACATCCGCTCTATATCTTTATCAATATCTTTTATCATCTTATATATCAATTAGATCTCCAAACATGCTTCTGAACTCAAGAGTATAGGCCTAAACTGCTCAATCTGTCTTCCTGAGACAAACCCCATATCTCTGGAATCAATCTTTGTTTTTTCAGAATTTCAAGTACCCAATTCTTTTTTCCCCCCAATTAAGGGGCAATTTAGTGGGGCCAACCTTGCACAACTTTGGGTTTTAGGGGTGAGACCCATACAGACACAGGGAGAATGTGCAAGCTCCACACGGACAATGACCCAGGCTGGGATCGAACCCAGGTCCTCAGCACCGTGAGGCAGCATTGCTAACCATTGCGCCACTGTGCCGCCACATCTCTTGAATCAATCTAGTGCATCTCCTCTGAAATGCCTTTGATGCAACTATATCCCTCCTCAAGTAAGGGACCAAAACTGTACACAGTATTACAGGTGCAGTCACCAATGCTTTGTACAGTTTCAGCAACACTTCCCAACTTTTATACTCATCCCTTTAATTATAAAGGCCAAAATTTCATATTTAAATTATGGGCACGGTTGAAACTAATGCCAGTCCAAGAAAACCATCTATTTAAGCTTGCAAGAATAGATGCTGGGTTTGTAGTGTGGGAGGAAAAAGGTGTGATCACACTGAAAGACTTGTCATTTGAAGGTCATTTTGCAACACTTGAAGAAGTGAGGGAGAAATATAAACTTTAAGTGTACACAAATACAGGCTTTTGCAAAGGAGATCTTCCCCGTGTTCCTAATGGTACACTTTTCTTCTTTGATGGAGATGTTGATGATGGTTTTGATGTGGGCAGCACGGTAGCACAGTGGTTAGCACTGTTGCTTCACAGCGCAGGGAACCGGGTTTGATTCCCGGCTTGGGTCACTGGCTGTGCGAAATCTGCACATTCTCCCAGTGTCCGCGTAGGTTTCCTCCGGGTGCTCCGGTTTCCTCCCACAAGTCCCGGAAGACGTGCTTGTCAGGTGGATTGGCCATGATAAATTGCCTTTAGTTACCAAAAAAGGTGAGGAGGGATTATTGGATTACGGGGATAGGGTGGAAGTGAGGGCTTAAGTGGGTCAGTGCAGACTCGATGGGCCGAACGGATACTTCTGCACTGTATGTTCTATTAGAAGGGATAGTTACCTCTGCTATTTATTGAAAAATTATGGAAGCAGGATCAGAGTCTCGAGATAGGGTTAAATAGGAGGAGGAAATAGGGAAGACGTTGGAAGGGCTTTGGTATGAAACTTTACGAAGGATAAATGCATCAACCTAGTACACAAGGTTGGCACTAATACAATTGAAGGTAGTTCACAGAACACATTGATGAGGTCGGGAATGAGTCACACGTTTGATGGGGATGAGGACATTTGAGACAGATGCGGGAGGGAGCTGGCCAATCACCTACTCATGTTTTGGTCATGCCTGAAACGTAGGAAATTCTGCAACGCCTTCTTTAGCTCCATGTCGGCATTTGGACCTAGAACCCAGTCCCAGACTTGCCAGAGATCCAGGCAGATGTCTTAGCCTTTGTCTCGCTAGTGGCGAGGAGGTGGATCATATTGGGTTGGAGGTCAGTTTCTCCACCCTTTGCCTCAATATAGCTGGAGATTTAATGGAGTAATCCCCCCCCCCACATTTTACCTGGTTGGGTCTGCTTCTCCCGCTGTATTAACTGGCTGGGCCCACCTCTTTGTGCTCTATTTCTCGCTTTGAAGCTGCTCTCCCTTTTCCTGCTGTTATAACTGGCCAGGTTCACCTCTCTCCACGTTGCTTCTCACTCTGAAGCTGCTCTCCCTTCCCCCCCTGTTTTAACTGCCGGGTCCACCTCTCTCCAAACTTGAAGCTGCTCCCCCCCGCCCCACATGTTTTAACTGGCCGGGTCCACCTCACTCCATGCTGCTTCTCCCGTTTCTTAAATAGTTGTATGATATTAACAAACCTTCAGTCCTCTAGCATGCTCCTGCATCCCAGTGGGGATTTAAAAATTCAGACCAATGCCTCTGTCTATTTCTTTTTTTAAGTTGATGAAAGACCAATTTTTTTTTAAATGAAGGGGCCAATCCACCTACCCTACACATCTTTGGGTTGTGGGGTGAGGCCCAGACAGACACAGGGAGAATGTGCAAACTCCCCACAGACAGTGACCCGGGGCCAGGATGGAACCAGTGTCCTTGGCGCTGTGAGGCAACAGTGCTAACTACTGCGCACTTCTGTCTACGTCTTCCTTTGCTTCTTTCAGCAGCCTAGGATGCATTCCCTCTGGACCAGCTGACTTCATAACCTTCAGTAATGCAAATCTTTTCAGCAGACATCTCTACCTATTTGTATCCTGTCCATGTAACATATCATCTGCTTGCTTTTTGAAGACTGATGCAATTCATGTAATACTCATTTCCTCTGCCTCTACATGGGCCCTTCACCACTAACTTTTTCCCTTGCAACCCTCAGAACCTTGCTCCTGACATTTTTGTCAGTTATATTTTAACTTTTATTTATTTTGTTGTCTTGGAAGCATCAGCTTTGATGTTCTTTACTTATTCCTTCAAAGGAATATGCTTAGTTAGTATCTGAATTGTCTCCTTCTTGAAAGTTTTTTGCTGTTTCAGTACTGCTTTACACTAAATACTGCACTAGATCCCTTAAAATCACTGAAATAGCAATTGTTACGCCCCCTTGCCGGGACAGAGATGGCCTCTTTAGAATCTTGTTTGAAAGACGGTACGCGGACAGGGCAGCACTCATTCTGTACCACACTGGATCATCGGCCTGGGTCATGGAGTGGGAATTGGCCCTGCAATGTTCTGACCCACCGGCAAAAGAGGTGCTAGCACAGAGTGCGGCACATCCAATGTCGGGATTGAGTGGCATCCTGCTTCAGACTGTGCACGTGCATTGCATTAACCCGCTACAACCGACCAATGCAAGTCTGCACACTTACCTTCAAAAACGGAGAGTCTTCCAACATGTCAAGAAATTCGGGGAAGTAATCTCCAACCTCTTCATCCACTGCTCCCACCAAGCTGATCTGTCTCATTGGACCGGCTCTGTATGTGCCACAACAGTAAGTCCGTGAAACCTGTCCAAGGAGAGAGTTCTGTTAACAATTCCTAGGAATAGGCATTAATTGTCCACAAGCAAACACCACATTATAAAGAGGCATTCTTCCAACAGTCAAACCAGACAAGCAATTCTGCTTCACCCATTTCTTAAAATCAAACAGCACAGGAGACCGTATGATCCATGCCCGGGTTAGCTATTTGAAATGGTTTGCAATTATCCCACTTTGCTTTGTTCATTCTCTTTTCCTATCTTATAACACTTATTTTACTTTTCAAGTACATATGCCCAATTCAGGTTTGAAAGTGTATTGAACCTGCTTCCACCACTCATTCAGGCTGTTTCAGACCACAATTCGCTGTTTTAATTTTTAAAAAATCTGGTCTCGCCTCTGGTTTTTGTGTCAATTACCTCATGTTGATTTCTCCCTGATAATTTAGATTGCTTTCTCCTTCAAATGAGTTTCCAATAACTGCAGCATCACAGACCTGTGGCAATGATAAAACTGCACAGAGTGGAGGTTGCACACATGAACGGAACCAATTTTCTTGCTTTTAGGTAATCAGCAGAGTATTAAACAGAGAATTGCCATCAGTAATGATAGTTAAGTGTTGTAACTAGGCGGGTGACCGATATATCACTGTGAAAATCTCTTGCAGGCCAACACCGTGCAAGGACACGTGATGCTGAATCCATCCTGTGTTTCCATCAGTGCTCTCAAGCTACCCAGCTCAGGAATCTCTCTCAAGTCACAGCCTGTGTTAATGTCGAATCAGAGTACTCACAAACTATGTTAACTCTCTCATACACTTTACTGAAATCTGTGACAGCACTGTTTCCAATTCAAGCATGGAGGCATATGTAACACCAGTTAGGAATCAGGTTTGGCTTTACTCTGACAATAATAAAGGAGCCTCGGTGAGGAATTGTACAATCTGATGTATCGAATAGAATTAAAGAATCTTCCAGCATAGGAGGTCACCATTAGGCTCAAAGTCAACTCTGACTCTTGGAGAGAATTAACCAATTAGTCAGATGCCCATGAACTTCCCCCATAGCCCTACCATTTTTTTCCTTTCAAGTAATTGGCAAATTCCCTTTTTATAAGTTGGTATTTAACCTACTGCCACTGGAAGAACATTAGGTCATGATAACTCACTGCTCAAAAACAATTCTTGTTTCTGGTTTCCTTTGCCAATTACCTTAAATCTGAATTGAATTAAACTGAAAAGGGTTTAAACACAAAGTTTAAATGACTACTCGCCAAAACATGCACAGTGCACAAGATTAATATTGGAGAAGAAAAAGAAGCTGTGAGAATGAGGAGTGCTCACCGACTGGGAGCCAAGCCCTGAACCAATTCTGACTTGGAGGGAGAATGAGCCTGCCTTCTCCAGAGACTTCCAGTCAGCTTACTTCGGAAATCAGGTGAAGCACTTTATTCCAGATAATAATAATCCTATAATAATCTGTCACAAGTATGCTTACATTAACACTGCAATGAAGTTACTGTGAAAAGCCCCTAGTCACCACATTGCGCCGCCTGTTCGGGTACACGGAGGGAGAATTCAGAATGTCCAAATTATCTAACAGCATGTCTGTCAGGACTTGTGGGAGGAAACCGGAGCACCCGGAGGAAACCCACGCAGACACGGGGAGAACGTGCAGACTCCACACAGAAAGTGACCCAAGCTGGGAATCGAACCTGGGACCCTGGAGTTGTGAAGAAACAGTGCTAACCACTGTACTACTGTGCTGCCCAATCCATGCGGGATTGAGATTGGAGCTACAGCTAAACTGCTTCACATCAAAATTGCTCAGGGAGTGCAAGTATGCACTTCTTCAGAAACTAGACAGTAAGAGAAATCTGCCCCTCCAGCAGGTTTTATTTATGGAAAGTTTTGTCAACTTAGTTCTTATAAAAGACAGCTCCTTTCAAAGACAGCGCCTATAAAATACAGGGACCAGATATTAATTACAACATTCATTATGGCAAAAGTTTCACTGCACCATAGAGAGAGAAATTCTGCAGCAAGAACGGCTGAACATATGACAATCTGAGGCATAAGGGAATTCAGACAGAATTTAAAGGAAAATCATCAGTACTCTCTAGCTGCAACCACTTAACCAACTATTTTGGGTTTAAAGATCAAAGAAAAATAGCCACTATCCCATGAAAACTTCCTGGATGCAAAAAGAATGGCAGTTTCTTATAACTCCATTTGGGAGACAATCCTATTAAATCCATCTGTGCTTCCAGTGAAAATGTTGACTGGGCCAGTTAGAAACGTACATAGAAAGGCTTCAATCCACCCACAAGCAACTAGAATCAATCAAAGAAACTCCGTTTCACGCAAGGTTCATTTACATCAATACTGAAAAGGCCAAGACCAGCATCTACAAATTCCTCTCCAAGCCACTCACATCCGGACTTGGAAATATATTGACACCCCTCATTCGTTGGGTCAAAACCCTGGAACTCCCACCCTAACAGCACTATGAGTGTACTGATGTTATATTGACTGCAGCGGTTCAAGAAGGTAGCGCACCACCACCTTTTCAAGGGCAGTGAGGAATGGGCAATAAATGCTGGGCTAGCCAGTGACATTCGCATCCCATGAATGAAGTTTTAAAAAAAAAACGTCAAATATTTCACACATCTTAAACTGCTGGGCTCAACCAGCTTTCCTCACACCCATCAACATTCAATGCATGAACTGGCAATGAAACACTGTGGCACTGTACAGAACTGGGACAGCCATCTGCAATCATCATGGCCAGCCCAGACATAGAGAAAAAAACCCTATCGCAAGAAACGTCTCCAGCCTCAAATTCCCACAAAACCTTTCTTTTGACTCCATCTAACTTTTCCTGTAGTTACTGACCTCACACTCTGCACTTTGCAAAAGTCGTACTCACTGCTTCCCTTAGAAGATTATACCACAAATGATCTGTCAATAACATGGGCAAGATAAAGATGCGGGCCCTTGACAGTGACAAGAAAAATATCATTGCCCACATTTTGTTGTAGCGATTACAGCAAGGCGGTCAGCACTCATTATTGCACCACAAGACAATGCTGGGTAGTTAAATGCAAATATATGAAAACTGCTGCCAATGGTCTTCTTTACAAGCTTCACTTGCATCTGCACAGAATCACTGTACTGGTGTGAACTTAGGGTAATTACCCGCTGGTCTCATATGAAAAAGTCAGGACTGGGGTAATTAGTTTTTAGTGGTTCCAGAAGTGGAAATTATTGCCGAATTACCTCAAAATGACCTGGAGAAATCATTTTATAGGTGTGGAGTCTCATTCCTTTAGACGAAAACTAATGTTGACCAGGTCTTTTTAAAAATTGAATAACTTTCTTTGAGCTTTCCGGTTTTAATTACATGCATATGCCCCATTCCTTCTTTCTCCAATGACTCTAATATATTTTATGTAAAACTTCCTGCTTTCGCATCCGCACATCTCAGTAAGGATTGTCCAATTTTACTGGTTGAACACTGTTTTCTCAGGCATCGAATATCTCCTGTAGATGGAGCTGCGCTGGATCAGAGGTCCGAATACCAGTAATCGCCACTGATAAGACTGCAGAAAGTCTCTAGAAAACAATATTCAAGGAAGACAAAAGCTATGCCGCTGCTGCTCGCAGAAAAAGCTGGATGAATGATTGAGGACACCAACAAGTATTGCATCCAAGGAGCAAGTATCTGCTGTGCTGTGCCCACTCTCTCCACTGGCTGGCGCTGTAGTCACAACTAGATAATTTCCAAGCACACTGACTTGTCACTTTCATGAAAGATTGCACTTGCAATGGTTGAGCTATGCAATTCCCCAAAACACCAGTTAAAATACAGGAACATCCCAATAAAAGGGTCAATTGATTTATTGCGAGCAACATACCTTCCAACATCACAAAGCCTGTTAACGTCTACAAGACGGAATTCAGAGGCATGATGGAATACTCTTCACTTAAGTGTTGTTCGGACCACACTCACCCAGTTAAGAAGCTCGTCATCATCCAGGACAAAGAAACCCGTTTGACCTTCACCCCATTAAACATTTACTCCTTCTACCACTAGCAAACAGTGGCAGCATTGTGCATTATTTTACAAAATGCACTGCAGGAACTTACCAAGCCTATTTCACTAACAACTTCCAAATCCAAAAACCTGACTATCTAGAGCAGGGGTGGGCAAACTTTTCCGTGCAAGGGCCACATTCAGAAATTCACAATTTTAAAGGGCCGCATAGTATATTAAGTAAAATAATTACTTCACCCGATTATGATTCTGGGCGCCTCATATAGAACATATCGGCCCTCGACGTTGTGCCGAGCAATGATCACCCTACTCAAGTCAATGTATCCACCCTATACCAGTAAGTAACCCAACAGCCCCCCCATTAACCTTAAAAAAAAAATTAAAAATTAAAAAAAAATTTTTTAAAAAATTTTTTATTTTTATTTTTAATGACTTGGTGGGCCGCATAAAGACCTTTGGCGGGCCGCATGCGGCCCGCGGGCCGTAGTTTGCCCACCCCTGATCTAGAGGGACAAGGCCAGAAAGCACATGTGGACACCACCACCTGCAGCTCATACATCACATTGACTTGGAAATATACTGCCATTTCTTTATCATTGCTGCACCAAACACTTGGAACTCTCTCCCTAACATCATTATGGGTGCACTTACATCAGATGGAATGCAGTGGTTCAAAAGCTGGTTTACCATCACCCTCTCAAGGGCAATTAATACTGGCCCGGGCAGCGCTGTGGCCCAATAGTTGGCCCTGCTGCCTCACGGCGCCGAGGACCCTGGTTCGATCCCGACCCCGGGTCACTGTCCGTGTGGAGTTTGCACATTCTCCATTTGTCTGCGTGGTTCACCCCCACAACCTAAAGATGTTCAGGGTAGGTGGATTGGCCACGTTAAATTACCCTTAATTGAAACATTTTTTAAAAAATGCTGGCTTAACCAGTGATGCTCAAATTCACTGATCGAATATAAAGAAATTCAATCAGCAGCCGTTGTCAATTGCTGACCTCTTTAAGCTTTTGATCGCGCCCCCCCATAAAACCTTATGTGGCTCCGTGTCAAAATTTGAAAATGACGACGCGTTTGGGACATTTTCACAATGCTAAAGGTGCTATATAAATGCAATTATTGGTTGCTGAACAATGAGGCAGGAAGAGTGCAAATAGAGAAGACACAAACTTTTCTCTCGCAAGACAATTAGACATGCTTTTAATTTGTAAAGCTATGTGGGGAAAAGTCTTGCCTGGATCTAAACTGGACCTCCCTTTCAAAGAGCTCGCACAGGCACAAGCCAAGTGATCTCCTTGTGTGTGGCAGGTTATATGATTCAAAGCAATGTTGACATTGCTGTCATGCACAACCCAACCCTGAAATAAAGTTACAATTCTTTGATCTGCAAGCCTCATTTTTTCTGCGGACCAAATATATTAATAAAAAGGAACGAATTAAGTGAAATCTCATCAAAGTGGGCAGCATGGTGGCACAGCGGTTAGCACTGCTGCCTCACGGCACCAAGGACCTGGGTTCAATCACGGCCCCGGGTCACTGTCCGTGTGGAGTTTGCACATTCTCCCTGTGTCTGCGTGGGTCTCAACCCAACAACTCAAAGATGTGCAGGGTAGGTGGATTGGCTAAATTGGAAAAAAAAAGAATTGGGTACTCTAAATTTAATTTAAAAAGAAATACCTTCAGAGTAACGAGTTACGGAAGCAATCATTTGGGGTAAGTGCACTAAGTCTTTACTGAGAGTAATATAACATTTGGTGAACTAACAAGACACTATCCAATTTGCGCTATGAGCGTTTCAATTAGGGCTCATAGGGTCACCAGAATGCTGTCGATCTGAAGCTATGAGCAGTGTGTTAATAATTTCAGTCTACATTTTTGCTGCTTGCTTCAACTAGCTGTTCTGTATGGAACGGAACCCTTTCTGTAATAACAGCACCACTTTAAATAGCTACCACTGCCGTTCCAAAATTCAGAAAGGAATTCCTGGGAATGTATCACCTTGGCTGGGGTGCCCCGAAAGTGACACCATCCTTAGAGGGTTGGCCGGTCACTGTATTGACTGGAGGTTCTCGTGGGAGCTCTCGGATGAATGTGTCAGAATTTATTCGGGTCCTTGGGAGCATGCCAGTTTTTGCAAAGGCCCTCTCGTAGTGTATAGACAATGTAGGTCACTGAACACCAAAACTTAGCTGGCAGAAATCACTGTTTAAAAGCAGCACAGCAGGAGTGACTGCTCTACTTTCCTCTCAGATTATCACTTCAGTTGACATTATACTCGAGGCCTGAACCAGTTTTGAGCTTTCAATCTTTACCCACACATAGCACAGATCAGTGATGGTGGGGTGTCTGATTTGGAAACCACTGTTGGCTAAACATTAAATATCGCATCTCCTAAGCTGGCATTAGTCCAAATTGCTCAGCCACCAAATTGCAAGCTGGTGATGGATCAATCTCTCTCACACACACACACGCGCGCGCACAAAGGTAATCAATAAATAAACCCTTAAATCAGCAGGCAGCTCAGTAGCATTCAACAAACTGGCGACACTTCTTGTCAACACAGCAGAAGTGGGGGGCGCTTTGTAATATAAACTGTCAACTTGAAGCTGCTAGTCATTGCAATCCACCTACTGATCCCAGACATCACAGCAAGAAATCACTCATCACCCCTGTGTTCGATGACCTGTGTCGTTCGTATCTTTCCGTGGCTTAGTCTCTCCCTAACTGAGCAGCCTCCTCCAATCCTGCAACCCCAAGATCCTGGCTTTTCTCCAATTTTGGTCTCTTGTGCATCCCCGAGTTTAACCACCTCCCCAATGACAGCTATGCATTCAGTTCCTAGGCCCTGAAGCTCAGAATTCCTTCCCTAAATCTCTCCATTGCTTTCTCCTCCTTTGAAATGCTCCCAAAATCCTACTACCGTGACTAAGCTTTGGTTCACCTGTCCCAACATCTCCTTACATTGCTCAGTGTTAATTTTCATCTGATGGTGCTCCTTGGAAGCACCTGGGGCCATTTTGCACTCAGGGTGCTGGATAAATAAAAGTTGCTGTTGTTAAAACCTTTAATATGCTAACTGCACAGGTCAGGATTCTGGCTCCAGAGCGTATAAAGTTCACGGTACAAGTTTTTAAAAAAATAATTGTTTTGGAATTTTTTGAAAAATATGTATCAACAAAACAATAATAACAATAACAGTAATAAACACCCCCGGCACCCGTAACAACGCATATAACAACCCCCCCCCCCCTCACTAACACAATAAACAACAAAATAAATTAACAATAAGCAAATTAACTTAAACACTATCCCCCAAAATCCCCCCCCCCCCCCCCCCCCCCCCCCGGGTTGCTGCTGCTGCTGACCTAGTACCTTATCGTTGAGCCAGAAAGTCGAGGAAAGGCTGCCACCTCCTAAAGAACCCTTGTACCGACCCCCTCAGGGCGAATTTGACCCTCTCCAGCTGAATGAATCCCGCCATGTCATTAATCCAGGTCTCCACGCTCGGAGGTCTCGCATCTTTCCACTGCAGCAAGATCCTCCACCGGGCTACTAGGGACGCAAAGGCCAAGACATCGGCCTCTTTCGCCTCCTGCACTCCCGGCTCCACCCCAACCCCAAATATCACAAGTTCCCAGCCTGGCTTGACCCTGGATCCCACCACCCTCGCCACCGTCCTCGCCACCCCCTTCCAGAACTCCTCCAGTGCCGGGCATGCCCAGAACAGATGGGCATGGTTCGCTGGACACCCCGAACACCTGAAGGACCTGTCTTCGCCCCCAAAGAACATACTCATCATAGATCCGGACATGTGGGCCCGGTGCAGCACCTTGAACTGGATGAGACTAAGCCTCGCACATGAAGAGGAGGAGTTCACCCTCTCCAGGGCATCCGCCCATGTCCCCTCCTCAATCTGCTCCCCCAGCTCCACCTCCCACTTAGCCTTCAGCTCCTCTACCGACGCCTCCCCCACCTCCTGCATTACCTGGTAGATGTCAGACACCTTCCCATTCCCGACCCACACCCCCGAAAGCACCCTATCCCTTACTCCCCACGGGGGCAGCAAAGGGAACCCCTCCACCTGTCGTCTAGCAAATGCCTTGACCTGAAGGTACCTGAACATATTCCCCGGGAGGGAGTTCAAACTTCTCCTCCAGTTCACCAAGGCTCGCAAACCTCCCGTCGATAAACAGGTCTCCCAACTTCCTAATGCCCGCCCTGTGCCACCCCAGGAACCCGCCATCCATGTTCACCGGGACAAATAGGTGGTTCCCCCGCAGCGTAGCCTCCACCGAGCCCCCCACTTCCCCCCTGTGTCGCCTCCACTGCCCCCAAATTTTGAGGGTAGCTGCCACTACCGGGCTCGTAGTGTACCTCGTTGGCGGGAGCGGCGCCGTTACCAGTGCCTTCAGGCTCATGCCTCCACAGGACGCCATCTCCATCCGTTTCCATGCTGCCCCCTCCCCATCCATTACCCATTTACGTACCATCGAGACGTTAGCCGCCCAATAGTACCCAGAGACGTTGGGCAGCGCTAGCCCCCGTCTATCCCTGCCCCGCTCCAAAAAGACCCTCCTTACCCTCGGAGTCCCGTGCGCCCAAACAAATCCCAGAATGCTGCTGTTCACCCTCCTAAAAAAGGCCCTCGGAACGAAAATGGGGAGGCACTGAAACAAAAACAAAAACCTCGGGAGCACCCTCATTTTAACGGACTGTACTCTACCCGCCAACGACAACGGCAGCATGTCCCACCTTTCAAATTCCTCCTCCATCTGCTCCATCAACCTAGTAAAATTGAGCTTGTGCAGAGTCCCCCAGCTCCTAGCCACCTGAACCCCCAGGTACCTAAAACTCCTCACTGCCCTCTTTAGCGGGAGCCTACCAATCCCCTCCTCCTGATCTCCCGGGTGTACGACAAACAGCTCACTCTTGCCCAGGTTCAATTTATATCCCGAGAAACTCCCGAACTCAGCAAGAATCTCCATCACCTCCGGCATTCCCCCCACCGGGTCTGCTACATACAACAGCAAGTCGTCCGCATACAGCGACACTCGGTGCTCCTCCCCACCTCGCACCAAACCCCTCCACCTCCTCGACTCCCCGAGAGCCATGGCAAATATTTACCCAGCCACCAAAAACAGATTATCTGGACACAAAACTGCTATTTATGGAGTCCTGTGTGCAAATTGACCACATCACCTGTCTACTGTGGTCCACTGACCATGACACTCTGGGTTCACAGGAACACTTGTTTCAAAACTCCAGGCACAAAGCAAGCGCAGGAAACCTGGTTCTCACAAAACACATCACTTCTGCCTCCAACGTTGCAGGCCTTCACCAATGAAGGCACAATTCAGGCAGGAATCATGAGTGGAGAGGTCAAAGAGGGGTCAGATACTCCCGAAAAAGGGAAGGGATGAGGAGAGTATTTACAGCCATGTACAAATTTTATTAAAATTAAATACTCAAGGGGTTTGAAGAAAAGAAAAGAAAACCTTTGCCATCCGGATCACCAATGAAGTGATAAGCTGGAAATGCTGCTAGCAATTTAAAAAAATTTCTTCTTTCATGCTATGCAGGCATCGCTGGCATGGCCAGTATTTGTTCCCCACCTTTAAATGGCATGGGACTGAGTGGCTTGTTAGGTCATTTCACAGCAGTTCCGGTCAATTACGTTGCTGCGGGTCTGGAGAGTTGCATGTAGGCCAGACCAGTGAGAATGGCAGATTTCCTTCCAGGAGGGATATTATTTAAAAAGCAGTTTGATTTAGATTTTATTTTTCATCAACACTTAGCATTCTGCACAAATACGTGGAGCCTGAGACTTCATTGGTTGTTGCCTTTTGAGTAGCTGCTTTTTTGCAGCTTTGTCCTGCTTAGCCTCCTTGGCAGCCCTGAACGCTGGTTCACATTGAGCCTTCCACACCTCAGGCTTCGGATTGTTCTTAGTCAGAATCTCAGCGAGAGAGGCACCATAATAGCCCGTTGGAACGTCACTGCATGTTGGGAGCGCTTTTTTGTGCTTGATCTGTCGAGGGTTTCTCTTGGGAGAGGAAAGCTGACTCGCATTTAGTGTTCAGAAACTGGATGACCTTTCATTAATTCTGGCATAGTGCTTCCCGTGACCCCCCCCCCCCCCCACCCCCCACCCAAGATGGGTTGTTTACAGCAATGATAGTTCACAGTCTCCTTTGCTGAGAGTAGCCTTCAATTCCAAATTCTATTAATTGAATTTAATTTCTGCCTGTCATGGGGGATTTGAACCAATGTCCGCAAAACATCAGTTTGGGCTGCTGGAGTACTAGCCCAGTGACATTACCACTATGCCATCATCTCCTCCTAAACCAGAACCATTAAACTCATAGGGCCAGTGGAGGAACATAGAACAAGAGGCTATTTAGCCATGATTCAATAAAATCATGGCTGATCTCGGATTTTGTAAGCCAGAAGGATTGATGATGAAGCCAATATGACTTTACATTAAAGAACAATCTCAGAAATGAAAATAGAGTTGAATTAGGACAACCTCCCAGTACTGCATGTCAAACATTCCAGATCACTTCACGCCCAATGAATCGCTTGCGAAGTGCAGGCAATTTGCGCTCAGCGAGTTCCCACAAAGCGCAGAGGGTGGAAAGAGTGGATGATCTGTTTTCTAATACTCAGCAAGGGAGCTACGTTGGCCAGGACACCAGGAGAGAATTCCACTGGCCCTGCCTCAGGCTGCACCACATGGTGTGTTCAATGGGTTATTTGAATTGGCAGCCTGATTTACAGCTACACCCAGAACTCAAAGGTTGAAGTACATACACTTCTGAAAGCAGATCACGATTGTGATGTTAAAAGTGCCGCAGAGGGATCGGCTAAACCACAGACAGGGGACAACACAGCAAGTCAGAACAAATCCCCTGGTATTATTGGGAAGGTTAAATATAGGTGCAAAGCTGCCAACATGTCATGGTACAGTTTGAAGTCTGCCAGCCATCTGGCCCAGGTGCAGTTGTTTACAGTGAATTCCTTGGTAATAAGTCACTCATTCACTTAAAACCAGAAGCAGCAGCAGCTCCAAGCATTGGGCTAGCAGGATAATTACATAAACTAGACTTGTATTCGCTGCAATGTAGAAGGTTAAAGGATGATTTGATTTAGGAGTTTCGGGCTTTGAGAGGAATTAATATTTTTAGGGCAAGGCAGCATAACCTTCAAATCAGAGCCGGGATATTTTGCAAGAAAGTAGGAAACTTTTCACGCAAAGCATGGTAGAGGTGTGTCCAACTCGCCCACAAAAAAAGCAGCAGCGGCTAGCTCTAAATCAAAGATTGGCAGATTTTGTTAAACAAGGGTATATGAAGGCAAGGCAGGTGGACCGAGTTAGGACACAGATTAGCCATGATCTCACTGAATGGTTCGAGGGGCTGAATGGCAACCTTCTCTTCCTGTTGTGTTCATCAAAGTGTTCTTTTTCTAATAATAATAATAATCTTTATTGTCACAAGTAGGCTTACATTAACACTGCAATCAAGTTACTGTGAAAAGCCCCTCATCGTCACATTCCGGTGCCTGTTCGGGTACGCAGAGGGAGAATTCAGAATGTCCAAACTACCTAACAGCACATCTTTCAGGACTTGTTTTTATAATCTTTATTGTGGGAGGAAACCGGAGCACCTGAAGGAAACCCACGCAGACACAGGGAGAACGTGCAGACTCTGCACAGACAGCGACCCAAGCCAGGAATCGAATCTGGGACACTGGCACTGTAAAGCAGCAGTGCTACCCCCTGTGCTACCATGCCACCCAGCACTTGAACAGCACTGGCCTAAATGACTTTCGTTAAGTAAGGAATCACCAAATACTTAACATTTTCTGCACTAGCTGAACATTTAAGGGAGAATTGGGTCTGTACTTGATGAAGTGGCAATTGAGGCCATTAGCCTTTCAGGATCAGTGAGACAAAATACACACTTTTCTGATGTTGTTCCTGTTCCTGAAGGAGTGCTGAACCGTGAAGTACAACTTTCAGATGAGAAGTCAAACCACTCGCAGATGAAAATCCCATGGCATTTATTCAGAGAGGGAATATTTATCCTTCAACCAATATCAGTGAAACAGATCAGCTTCTTTATCCCACAGCAATTTGTGGAACCTTGGCTGTGCTCAAATTGGCTGCCACATTTCTCACAACAGTACCTAAACTCCAAAAGTATATCCGCTGGTGTAAAGCGCTTTTGGATGCCTGAGAATGTGAAAGATGATGCAGAAATTAAATTTGTTTAATTTCTTTGAGAACTTGCGCCAGCTAAGGTTCTGTGGATAGATACTCTCACCCGAGCCAGAAAGCTGGGGGTTCAAGTTCCACTTCAGCGACTTGAGCGCACAACCTTGCCTGAATCGGCCAGTGCAGTACTAAGGGAATGCTTCACTGTCAGAGGTGTCACCTTTCTATTCAGATGTTAAACCGAGACCTCGTGTGCCCCCATCTCAAGTGGACATAAATGTTTCCATGCAAGGGCGGCATGTGATGCAGTGGTTAGCACTGGGTCTGCGGCACTGAAGACCCAGGCTCGAATTCCGGCCCTGGGTCAATGTCTGTGTGAAGTTTGCACATTCTCTCAGTGTCTGCGTGGGTTTCACCCCCACAAACCAAAGATGTATAGGTTAGGTGGATTGGCCACGCTAAATTGCCCCTTAATTGGAAAAAAAAACAATGGGTACTGTAAAATGAAAAATAAATAAGTGTTTCCATGGTGCCATTTAAAGTGCACAGGAGGACAGCACGGTGGTGCAGTGGTTAGCACTACTGCCTCACGGCACCGAGGTCCCAGGTTCGATCCCGACTCTGGGTCACTGTTCGTGTGGAGTTTGCACATTTTCCCTGTGTTTCTGTGAGTTTCGCCCCACAACCTAAAGATGTGCAGGGTAGGTGGATTGGCCATGCTAAATTGCCCTTGAATTGGAAAAATGAATTGGGTACTCTAAATTTACAAAAGAAATAAAAGTGGACAGGAGCTCTCCCCGATATCCTGGACAGTAGCTATCCCTCAACCGACATCACTGAAGCAGATCATCTGGTTCATACCTAAAACCAGCTGCTTCCTTTTGACAACATAATACTTTAAAAGTAATTAATTGGGACATAGAATATGATGGTACGATTTCCCCAACATGAGTATGTAGATTGGGTTGGAGAATTCCATATCCAAACAAACATCCGTATTCAAAGTTCCTCCTAATCTCCCCCTTTTATTAAGTGAATGACAAATGGAGGATTTTATGATCTGACTTCTAAATATTGGGACAATTTAAGGGTTAAAGGCCTGGGATTAAAGTGTGTTTGACTGCAGTGGTCATGTTCTAAAAAGAAACCATTAGTGTTTCAGAGCCTGGGAGCTTTTGGGAGCCAGAAAGTGAAATTGACTGGGGGAAATGTGTTTTCAGCCTGGGCTAATGCACTGTGGTTTGAATTGGGGAAGTCCCTGGGGAGTTGATGTGTTTTCAGCTTGGAAGGTTAATTAATTTTTTCAAATTGGGGAGATTGTGTCATTGCTGGGTGGAGCTAAAAGATTCAGAGACAGGTTTTAAGAAAGCTTTTGAAGAGGTCTGATCTGGCTACCACAGGGTCCACAAGTATTATTTGTGAGGGTAAGGCTTACTCGTGTACACACGGTGGAGTAGGTAAGGAGATTAAGATCTTAGGGACACAAGAGCAAGTCCATCTTTAATGGTGAGAGACAAGGAGATATATAGTTTGGAAGGAATACTGTGGAATTAGCGATGAGAGCAGTTGTGTGCAACTCTGCAAGGTAAGCTGAGAGAGTCTGGTGAAAAGTGGTAGTAGGAACAATAGAAAAATTACCTTTTTCAGGAGTACAATTTATCCTCGGTAATGATATTGCTGGATCACAGCTGGAAGTGCAGTCTATTGTGGTTGAAAAGCTAGTGGAAAGTCAAACAATTGAGATATTGCAAGAAGTACACCCTGGAGTGTTTCCTGATACTGTACTAACAAGATCACAAAGTCACAAGGTTGATACAGGAGGGAGAACTTGAGGAGCACCGATAGGGAGGCTGGGGTTCAGTTGTCAGAAACCATGTTTAATCAGATGGTTAAAGAACAAGAGTACATATCGATGAAGCGGATGTCGTTAGTTCAAGCAAGTTGGTTGAATTACAGCAGAAAGATTAAGAGATAAAGCAGTTGTATCAGAATGCATATACAGAAATAGAATCTGAATGTATATCAAAGTGCTGTTACATTAGGAATAATGCATTAATGAGAAAATAGGGACCGTTACTTATTCAAGCAGATGAGAAACGGGCAGATCAAGAGATATTACTGGTGGGTTACAGAAAGGTGGTTTTCAGGGTAGTGCATGACGTCCCAATAGGGGGTCATTAGGAGTAAGGAATACACAAGCAAAAATACAAAAATATTATCAGCCTGAACTGCGTATGGATGTAGATGATTTTTGTTGTACATGTTACACGTCAAGTAATAGGGAAACTTCAGGTGGTAATCAGACCAGCACCTTTAATACCCATTCCTGTATTTGAAGAACCTTTTTACTAGTGTCCTAATTGATTGTGTGGGACCCCTACCTGAAACCAAAAGTAGGAATCAGTATCTGTTGACCATAATAGAGGTGTTTACTAGATTTTCGGTGGCAATTCCTTTAAGAAATGTTACACCCAAGAGGATTGTAGAGAAGTTCTTTTTTATTTAAAAAGCCCAATTCTTTTTTCCCCCCCCAATTAAGGGGCAATTTTAGCATGATCAACACACCTACTCTGCACATCTTTGGGTTGTGGGGTGAGACCCATGCAGACACGGGGAGAATGTGCAAACTCCACACAGACAGTGACCCGGGGCTGGATCAAACCCGAGTCCTTGGCACCGTGAGGCAGCAACGCTAACCACTGCACCACCCTCGGATTGTAGAGAAGTTAAGCAATTGTTTTTTTACTAGATATGGACTACCAAAAGAAATTTAGTTAAATCAGATATCCAATTTTGCGTCAAAGCTATTCATGGAAGTTATGGATAACTTCCATAATGGTCCCAGGTTCGATTCCCAGCTTGGGTCACTATCTGTGCGGAGTCTGCACGTTCTCTCCGTGTCTGCGTGGGTTTCCTCCCACAGTCCAAAGATGTGCATGTTCGGTGGATTGGCCATGCTAAATTGCCCTTCGTGTCCAAAAAGGTTGGGTAGGGTTATGCGGATAGGGTGGAGGTGTGGGCATAGGTACGGTGCTCTTTCCAAGGGCCGGTGCAGACTCGATGGGCCGAATGGCCTTCTCCTGTACTGTGAATTCTATATGGGTGTTGCCGCTGCACTGCTGCAGGAAGATGCCGAAAGAATCGAAAGATCAAGCGAGTATTTATCTAGGAAACTCAATATTCACCAAAATAAGTTTCCGACCATCGAGGAGACTGAGATTGGTATCAGTGATACAACATTTATGTTAGTAACAATTTATCTGAGACAATTGTATATACAAACCATAATCCATTAAAATTCTTGGACAAATTGAAAAATCAAAACACAAGACTGTTCAGATGGAGTTTATTGTTACAACCATTTAATTGACAAATTCCACATGTGGCAGGATGAGAAAATATCATTGTTGATGCTTGTGCGAAAACTAAAAGAGACTATATTCAAATTCAGGTTTGCCTGTTAAAAAATGTAAAATTATATATCTTAGAGTAAAATTGCAGTTAATTTTAGGAAATGCTTAAAGTTGAATGGTTTCAGAAAAATGAAGCCATCTGTTTATATTGCTGGTTCCTTTTTTTTCAGGGGGAGATGTGACGAATGGAGGATTTTAGGATTGTTTAATGGGTAATTGAAAGCTGTGCTTCATAATAAAGTTTTGCTTTAAAAATACCAAATCACTATTGCTTCAAGCAATCATTCCCAGAGTGAATCCTTCTTTCCTCGCAGTCTTACAAAATAAACTAAAATATTGGGGTTTCAATCCAGTATGCTAGCCACCATTGGGGTCTGGTCTGGGATAGTAGTAGGTGACAATCTTAAATATGTACTATGATAGCATAGCTGTTATATTTTAGTGGATTATAATCTGGACTAATGATACTGAGACAGGAGCTTAAACGTTAAGTTGCAGCTGGTGAATTTAAATTCAACGAATGCCAAATTCTGGATACAAAGCCAGCATTAAGGACGATGACCATGGGACGACCAGATTGTCATAAAAACCCATCTGGTTCACTAATGTCTTTAAGGGAAGGAAATCTGGCCTCCTTACCCTGTTGGATTTAAGTAACTGCAGATCCACAACAATGTTACTGACTAACTGCTGTCTGAAATGGCCTAGGAAACCACTCTTATCAACAAGCTAGCAACTCGCAACCACCTTCTCAAAAGCAATTAGGGAGAGGCAAATGCTGGCTCAAATTCAGCACCCAAAATCCGGAGAACAAAAAAATGTATGGCTTTATTTACTGACCACTGGAAACAATGAGCTCATGCATTCATGGCACGGAATGAATTGGACATTTTA
The DNA here is from genome assembly GCF_902713615.1 of Scyliorhinus canicula. Lineage (NCBI taxonomy): Eukaryota > Metazoa > Chordata > Chondrichthyes > Carcharhiniformes > Scyliorhinidae > Scyliorhinus > Scyliorhinus canicula. Next base: position 128,181,409 of record NC_052160.1, on the reverse strand, counting down.
TATAAAGCAAACCGTAATTTCTCTTTGACACAGGCATGCAAATTAATTAATTCACACCAGGTCAGGCAAGCAAATAACACATTTTAAAGATAACGCACATGGGCACACAATTGTGGAATGTTATGAAATACTATCATAATTTTTCTCATCGCTAGTCACCCGGTTTTCCAGAAAAAATGTAGAACCGTGGAATGCAATCCTCACCACAAAATACTAGAATCCCACAGAACAAAACTGGAATTAGGCTCAGTAGGTCAGTGTGGCTCCAGTCAGCTCTGTAAGCAAAACTCTGACATAGTGTGTGCTTTCAGCAAGCCATTAGAGATTGGACAGGATGCCCGAGATGAACCTTTTACTCACCCTTTCTTTGGAACCGGGCCTTCAATCTGAGGAATGTTTATAAGGGGGACTTTTTTCTCTCTCGAAGGTCGTTGGTCTTTGAAACTTTTTCTTCTCCAGAGTGTGGTGGAGGCAGGGTCATTGAACCTTTCGAAGGCAGTAGATAGATTACTGACTAACAAGGGAGTTGAAGGATATCAGGGGTAGGTGGAATGTGAAATTGAGGCCACAATCAAATCAGCGATGATCTTATGAATGGTGGTGGATCGAGGTGCTGAATGGTCTACCCGATTCGTATGTATTTGTTGATATGCACTTCAACTTCATTTACAAAAATCTGTCAAACTGAGAATTGAAAGCTCCAAATGTACTAACACCGCCAGCCATTTTGGAGAGTTCCAGGTGCCCCCCATGGTCACGGGTTTGGAAGGTGCTGCCTAAGGAACCTTGGTGAGTTCCTGCAGTGTATCTTGTAGATGGTACACACGGCTGTCACTGTTCATCGGTGGTGGAGGGAATGTTTGTGGAAGGGGTAGCAATCAAGCGGGCTTTGTCTTGGATGGTATCAGCTTCTTGAGTGTTATTGGAGCTGCATTCATCCAGGCAAGTGGAGCGTATTCCATCACACTCCTGACTTGTGTCTTGTAGATGGTGGACAGGCTTCGGGGAATCAGCGGGTGAGCTGTTCGTTGCAAGATTCAGCGGCACAGCAACGCAGTGGTTAGCACTGTTGCTTCACAGTGCCAGGGTCCCAGGTTCGATTCCCTGCTTGGGTCACTGTCTGTGCGGAGTCTGCACGTTGTCACCATGTCTGCGTGGGTTTTCTCCAGGTGCTCCGGTTTCCTCCCACAAGTCCTGAAAGACATGCTTTGGTAATTTGGACATTCTGAATTCTCTCTCAGTGTGCCCGAATGGGCGCCGGAGTGTGGCGACTAGGGGATTTTCACAGTAACTTCATTGTGGTGTTAATGTAAGCTTATTTGTGACAATAATGAAGATTATTATTATATGATTCCTAGCTTTTGACCTGGTCTGGTAGCCACTGTATTTATATGGCTAGTCCAATTCAGTTTCTGGTCCACTGTAACCCGCCAGGATGTTGATAGTGGGGGAATTCAGTAATGGTAATACCATTTAATATCAAGTGGCGAAGGTTAAATTTTCTCTTGTTGGAGATGGTCATTGCCTGCCACTCAAGTGTCAAGTAACATTCGTGCAACACGTCAGCCCCAGCCTGGATATTGCCCAGGTCTTTCTGCATTTGGACATGAACTGCTTCAGTATCTGAGGAATCACGAATGGTATTGAACATCCCCACTTCTGACCTTATGATGGAAGGAAGGTCATTGATGAATCATGATTGCTATACCACATATATCAATGTCAACGTCGCCAATTTTAGAAAGTAAAATCTATTTTGTACAAGCACTTACAAATCCAGAATATTATTCTTGGTATGGCAACATATTAAATGATAATATCCAGCTATTTAAAACACAGCCAATGCCGGCTGTTAGCCCTTTAGCAAGTTCAGCAAAAATTCAACCAGATGTTAATGGGAGTGGGGTGAGCTGTGTGTTTCAACACATTTAATGAACTCAGTCTCTGAGGGGTCTCGTTTAAAAAGGAACTCAAACTCTGAGACTGCATAAAGTGAATGGGTCAGACAGAAAGTTAGATTTTAAATTGAAGTGATACTATGCCTCTTCCAGTGTCATACAAAGATAGAATATTGCCAAGGCTTTGCGAAGGAACTAACCATTTGATAAGGAGCAAGAGACAATATAAAGCTCATGAAATTAGGCTCCATAGTAGCATACATATGTAGCTTTGCTCCATTATCTAGGGAGCTGACAAGATAGCACAACACACACCTACTGACCAGCAACAAGAATCACAAAAGTCTTCCACAATTTCAGCCTGTCCTAAAGCACTTTACAGAAAAGTAATAATCCTAGAATCAGAAGTTGATCCCAGAGGAAACCATTCATCCCACGGCTGGTGCTTTGAAAGAGTTAGTCAAGAAATCCCGCCACCCTCACTCCCCACCCTGGCTCCACAGTCCTGTAAATTTTTCTCAAGTATTTATCTCAATTCCATTTTGAATGTTCCTATTGAATCTGCTCCTGCCAACCTTTCAAGAGTTGATTCCATATCGCAACAACTCATTGAGTAAATAAAAAGGTCCCCCATGCGGTCTCTCGTTCTTTAGAGAATCACTTTAAGGCCACGTCCTCTGGTTACAAACACTCCAGCTGGTGGAAAGCTTCTCTTTGTTAAAACCCTGCAAAATTCTGAACACCTCCGGCAAATCTGGTCTCAACCTTCTCTGCTCTAGCGAGAACAATCCCAGCTTCTCCAGTTTCTTCACGCAACTCAAACCTTCATCTCTTGGGAGATTCTAGTAAATCTCTTCTGCACCCTCACCAAGGTCTTAACATCCTTCCTAAAATTTGATGCTTGGAATTCAACACTATTCCTTCCAGCGGAGATCTGACCAGCGCTTTGGAAATGTTCAGCATAATGTCCTTACTTTGGGGTGTCATGTGGCGCAGTGGTTAGCACTGGGACTGTGGCGCTGAGGACCCGAGTTCGAATCCCAGCCCTCGGTAACTGTCCATGGAGTTTGCACATTCTCCTCATGTCTGCGTGGGTTTCACCCCCACAACCCAAAGATGTGCAGGTTAGGTGGATTGGGCATGCTAAATTGCCCCTTAATTGGAAAAAAATAATTGGGTACTCTTAAATTTATTTAAAAAATAATGTCCTTGCGTACTCTATGCTTCTGTTAACAAAACCAATGATTTTTAACATCTTCTCAACATGTCCAGATAGCATCAAATATTTGAATGTAAAACCATGGCTCTTTCATTTAGTTCAGCATTTACCATTTAGTTTATAGTGCCTCTGCTCATTCTTTCTAATAAAATGTTTAATTTCATCTACCATGTTAATGTCTATTTTACCATTAGTCTATGGATGCCCCCTGAAGCCTGCCACCATTCTACTAATTATTTATGAAATGAAAATCGCTTATTGTCATGAGTAGGCTTCAAATGAAGTTACTGTGAAAAGCCCCTAGTCGCCACATTCCGGCGCCTATTCGAGGAGGCTGGTACGGGAATTGAACCCGCGCTGCTGGCCTGCCTGGGTCTGCTTTAAAAGCCAGCAATTTAGCCTAGTGTGCTAAACCAGCCCCATCTGAATTGTGTTTTGCCTGCAAACTTTGAAATATTGCAACGTTCAGGTCATTAATATATCAAAGAGGTCCAAAAACCTAACCCTGGGGAACATCACTACACTTCCCTCCAATTTATAAAACTATTCATCACTACACTTGGCTTTCAGTCCCTGAGCCAATTTTGTATCCAAGTTGCCCATGTCTCTTTAATCTTGTGGTCTTCAATTTTGCTAACAAGTCTATTATGTGATACTTTTTCTAATGCCCTATGAAAGTCCTTTTGTACGTCAACCACAGTACCCTCATCATCCCGCGCCTTTACTTCAAAGAAATCAAGTTAATCAAACATTGGTCATCTAAAGAAAATTGACAGCTAATTTATGCACAAGTCCCATAAACAACAGAAGAAAATGACTGGTTAATCCTATTCCTGTTTGGTAGTGAGAGACACAAATATTGGCCAGGGCATCAGATGACCTCACTTCTTATCTAATACCTCATCTTCTGATTAGGCACATTACAGCCTTCTGGACCCAACACTGAGTTCAACAACTTTAGGCAGTAAACTTCTACCTCCATCTTAAATCCCCCTTCCCCCTTTTGTAATGCTTTTTTTCCCAGCTCACCTGCCAAATAGAACCCCTCCTCCAATCCCCCCCCCCCTCCCCCAACCCCACACACACACATGGCTACCTGTTCAGTTGCTTCCATGAACACATTCTGCTTGCTTACCTTTTGCCACTATTAGCATTCTTCATCTTTTGGATTGGATTGGATTTGTATATTGTCACGTGTACCGAGGTACAGTGAAAAGTATTTTTCTGCGAGCAGTTCAAACAGATCAAGTACATGGGAAGAAAAGGGAATAAAAGAAAATACATAATAGGGCAACACAAGATATACAATGTAACTACATAAGCACTGGCATCGGATACAGGGTGCAGTGTTAATGAGGTCAGTCCATAAGAGGGTCATTTAGGAGTCTGGTGATAGTGGGGAAGAAGCTGTTTTGAGTCTGTTCGTGCGTGTTCTCAGACTTCTGTATCTCCTGCCCGATGGAAGAAGTTGGAAGAGTGAGTAAGCCGGGTGGAGGGGTCTTTGATTATGCTGCCCGCTTTCCCCAAGCAGCGGGAGGTGTAGATAGAGTCAATGGATGGGAGGCAGGTTCGTGTGGTGGACTGGGCTGTGTTCACGACTCTCTGATGTTTCTTGCGGTCTTGGGCCGAGCAGTTGCCATACCAGGCTGTGATGCAGCCAGATAGGATGCTTTCTATGGTGCACCTGTAAAAGTTGGTAAGAGTTAATGTGGACATGCCGAATTTCCTTAGTTTCCTGAGGAAGTATAGGCATTGTTGTGCTTTCTTGGTGGTAGCGTCGACATGGGTGGACCAGGACAGATTCTTGGTGATGTGCACCCCTAGGAATTTAATGGCACCATTACACACCCTTATGTCCATGACAAATTTGTCCTTTACTGCGACCTAACCCCATTCTTCTGTTCTGCTCCACCTCCCCTTTCCAACAATTCAATTATTTACATTTCTACCTTTCTTCAGCTCTGTAGAGGGGTCACTTACACTCAAAATGTTGACTACTTCTCTCCATAGATGCTGACAGACCTGCAGCGCTTATTCAGCATTTTCTGATTTGATTTCAGATTTCCACTATCCACAGTATTTTGCTTTTATTTGATTACTTATCTATTTGTGCCTACCAGAGAGCAGGCAAGGCCGTGCCAATTCCTACAACAATGCAGCACTCTGTCATATTACTTGTTATGTCAGTTTAGGTTCTAGATTATGTGCCTCAGTGCCTGGAGTGGGGCTTGACTCCATTACTCCCTCGTCCAAAGGCAAGAGTCATATTGCCAAGCTAAGGATGACACCTAAATCCTCCTAGCTTCTGGGGAGATCACAAGAGAATGGTATTCATGCACCAGCTTATGTTTACACTACTAAATCTAGTTTCCTGACAACAATCACATACAGTGTGAACATTGTAAACTGGTGCATTCTCCCACACTGAGTCAATGTCAACAAACACCAAGAGAAAACCGCCTTTAAAGAGACACTTCAGACACTAAAGTGCGCACTCTGAATAGAAGTTAATATTTAGACAAATGAAACTATGAATGCTCGTCTCAAATGTCCGATTTTAAATCTCCACATAGATGAACACATTTCTAACGCTACATATGAAACATTCCCAAGACAGACAGGGAGGAGCTATTTTAAATAAAATTGGTACTGATTCTACAATAAGGATTTTTTACATGTCTAGAGGATAGAAAGCAAGAAATATGTACATAAAATGTGTGATGCTTCGATGAATGCTGTAGTCGTATGCGGTCTGAAAGGACAGCTAGATTAGTGTTTCCAGGTGTCTGTTTAATTCCAGGCATTGTGGTGCATTTACTTCATAGTCATGTGCCCAACTGCAGAAGCACCTCCATCAGCTGTCTCCAGTTGTACTAATGCTCTCAGGAAACAAGCAATATCAGAAACCTGGGAGAGCAATATGGCAGGTTCTGATGATTGGTCCTGTACACTCCAACTTAATACCTGCATATGAACAGCAGCACCTGAAAAGCTACAGACCCTGGCTCCCTTACACTGATTGCAAAAACTGGGAGAGTTAACATGAGACAATTGTTCTTCTGGAGCAGTGTCAACAAATCCTGCAAAATACAGGCACTTATGAGCTAAATTATATGCTGTGGCAATCCGGGTGCTCTAGTTTGCTCCCACAAGTCCCAAAAGACGTGCTTGTTAGGTGAATTGGACATTCTGAATTCTCCCCCAGTGTACCCAAACAGGCCGACTAGGGGATTTTCACAGCAACTTCATGGCAGTATTAATGTAAGCCTACTTGTGACACTAATAAAGATTATTATTATTAGTTATTGGAACAGAGAAGATTAGACTGCCAAGATCAGGTCATCTCTCATTAACTCCACTGCAGTGCACAAAGGATTGCTGAGATGGTGAATCAAACATTTGATTAGGCTTTCCCATTTACTGAGAATAAATTGCATTCTTTGAGATTTCATTAACAAGATATAGATCCCATCCCAGGAACATACATTTGTACATCACGGTGTCCTCAGGAATCCCAAAGCGCTTTATAATCAATGAATTACTTCTGAAGTACAATCACTGCTGTAATGTAGGGAAAACAAACCTGTGACCTTTACCAACTGAAAGAACATGAGCAACAGGGGCATTGGAAATCAAAGCCAACCCAAGTTACACACTATCCTGCTGTGGAAATACATCACCATTGCTTGATCATCACTGTGTTAAATTCCTGAACCCCCCCTCCCTAACAGCACTGAGAGACCACTTTGAAAAAATGGGCTCCAGCAGTTCAAAGGTGGCAGTTTCTCAATAAGTATTGGCCTTGCCAGGGATGCCCACGTCTCATAAATAAATGGAAGGAAACATGGCAAGCAATTTATGCACATCAAAGTCATAGCTCACCTGAAAAATGTCACGTATGAATACTTGGCCCCTTTATTATTTATTTAGTCCTCCCAAAGAATTAATTCACCATACTACATCAAAATACAGATCTATTACCTAACTGACCAAAGCACAGGACAGTACCCCATTGACAATCCTGAATATCATCAACATAACCATGTTGTGTGTCCTGGAGAAGCTGCCACCTTGAACTCCTGTGGTCTATTTTGTTGAAAGTGGTCTCACTGTGCTGTTAGGAAGGGATTTTCCGGATTTTAACACCGTGATGAAGTAATGGTGATGTATTTCCATTGCAGGGTTAGCATTAGATAAAAGCAAATTACTGCAGATGCTGGAATCTGAAACGAAAGAGAAAAGCTTTGACAAAGAGTCATCGGACTCGAAACATTAGCTTTTCTCTCCCTACAGATGCTGCCAGACTTGCTGAGATTTTCCAGCATTTTCTCTTTCGTCGCAGGGTTAGCATTGATTTCTGACGTATCTGCTGCCCTTGTTCTTTCAGGTAAAGGTCACAGGTTCGCTTTCCCTACATTGCAGACAGAAGCCTCAGTGTGGAAAGCCTGCTTGCCCTGTCAGATATGGGAGATATTGCCACACAATAAAGGAGCGAGGGTTCAAATTAACAAGATCAACCATGTAAAACAGATGTGGAGGAGGAGAGAAGTGCAGGGAGGCAAGCTTAAAGGACAGAACAAAGAGCCTACGGAAAAAAGACTATTTTAAATGACCTCATTTAGAGATGATTCATCATGCATTCTTTACTGAAAGTCACCTTCGCATACAAGTGAATAGGCTGTCACCAGGGGTTTGGATAGAGGAAGAACCATCACAAGAAATAAGCCTGGATATTTTGCTGTAACTACATTAACACTGCCCCAGCACCAGCTTTAGAAGTTCCAATAAAATGCTTCCAAAGGAAGGTGGGAGTAGGCTGACAACAGGGAAGACACAAGAATATGAAACTGTGTGGAGTCACTAGGTAGAAAAATTTTAGAGAAACAAGGATGCTGACAGAGGAAGTTTGCCCCTGGGGGAGATATTTTAATCATGTTACATTTTCTACCTGCAATTGAGAATGAAGCATCATAGTCCTACTCAACTGCAGATGAATCAGGATGTTCATGTCACCATTTTACTGTAATCCAGTGATGATTGAATGTTTGTGGTTGTCCTGTCTAAACACCCGGACAGTCACTCGTCCCAGGTATTCCTCTTGATTGAACACCTTTGCTCTTGGTCCATAGAGTACATGGAGCTTGGTTCTTCTCGTCGGAGTGCTTGCTTCATGATGAAAACAGCAGCATTTGAAACAAGCAGGGGGTTCCCACAAACTGCTGCTTATTGCTTCCCAAACTCTGCAGGCATTTGAGCAGGGATAAAAGGGGCATTTTTAGGTTGACAGGTTGTAACTAGAGTCATAAGGATCACTGCTGGGACCTCAATCGAGGTCCCAGCAATTGCTATTTACAATCGATATTAAAGTCTTAAACAAAGAGGCCAAGAGTAATGTACCCAAATCTGATGCTACAAAGCTAGGTGGGGATGCAAGCTGAAGAGGACATAACACTGCATAGAAATATAGTCAGGTTGCGTGGGCAACAAGGTGGCAGACTGAGTATTCGGTGGAGAAGTGTGAAGTTATTTACTTTGGTTCTAAGAGAAGCAAAATAGAATGCATTTATAAAGGTACAAAACTTTTAAATGTTGATATATTGAGACTTGCATACCTACAAACATACATACAAATGAATTAGCAGCAGTCATATGCTATTCGACCCCTTGAGCCTGAAGATCATTGCTGATCTGATTACAGTTTCAACTCCACATTCCGCCGACCTCTGATAACCTTTAACTCCCTCGTTAGTCACAAATCTATCTACCCCTTCCTTAAAAATATTAATTGGCCTGCCTCCTCCGTTCTCTGGGGAAAGAGAGCTCCAAAGACTCATTAACCTCAGATAAAATTTCTTCTCATCTCGTTTTTAAACAGAGACCCATATTTTTAATCTGTGTCCGAGTTCCCGTCTCTTCCTCAAGGGGCAACATCCTCTCAGCATCCACCCTGTTAAGACCCGTCGGGATCTTATATGTTTTAATAATATCTCAATGTTCTAAACTCCAATGGGCACAGGCCCCATCTGTCCAACCTTTCCTCATAAGATAAGGTTTTCTCCCCCACCCGCCACATTTCAGGCATCAGTTGAGTGAACCTTCTTGGGCACAAGTAGCACATAGTTTTTTTTTTGGTCTCACAGAATGAAGAGGAATCGGCTCAAGGGGTCACTTGGCCTGCTCCTGTGTATTTCCTTATGGATTGCTATTTCGCTCAGGACAGCAACACACTGACCAAGGTCCGAAATGACACAGCCTGAGATTGTGGAGCATTGTTCCCCCTCAACATTCCCACAGCCTTTTACAACATCAATTACCCTGCCATCCATGGCTTCCAGCTTAGTGATACTATCCGCACACAATTTCACTCTTGTCTACCTGATCATGGCCAGAGAATTGCCAGCAATATCATCTCTTCCCAATGCACAAGTTCCTAAGATCCAACCTTGCCCACTCTCCACCACAATCTCAAAATGCCAGTCCTTGGCATTTTGTCCAGCTTCCACAGGGAGACAGATACCTTCCATGAACATTTACCTGATTAGAGATTCTTGACAGTGTAGAACTCACTTAGTACTGCATTCAATGCCAGCCTGGATCATCTGTTCAAATTTTGGAGAGGGATTTGAACACATGACAGAGGAAACCCAGGTAAATTCATCTCACCAAAACAATTAGCCTGGAAAACAGAAACCGAAGTGCTGAGAATGCAGAGAAACTCAGTCAGAACTTAAAGGGGAAGAGGTTTACATTTCAGATAAAGCCTCTTTAAGAGCTCTGGTGAAGGGCCCATCCAAATAATTTTACTCCGGTTTAATCCTTTACAACTTGGCAATGGGATTGTGGTTCTAGAACCGGTGGATTTGGTTTATTTAGACTTTCAGAAGGCTTTCGACAAGGTCTCACATAGCAGATTAATATGTAAAGTTAAAGTGCATGGGATTATGAGTAGTGGCTTGAGATGGAAGAAAGCTGGTTAGCCAACAGAAAGCAAACAAAACGTGGGAATAAGTGGGCCTTTTCCCGATTGGCAGGTAGTGACAAGTGGGCTACTTTGTGCTAGGAATCCAACTGTTCACATTATATAGTAATGACTTGGACGAGGGAACTAAATGTATTATCTCCAAATTTGCAGATAATACAAAGTTGGGTGGAAGGGTGAAAGTGAGGAGGATGCAGAGATGCTTCAGCAAGATTTGGACAGGCTGCGATTGGGCATGGCAGACACAGTATAACGTGGGTAAATGTGAGGTTATGCGCTTCGATAGCAAAAATAGGAAGGCAGATTATCATTTGAATAGGTGCAAATTGAGGAGTGGATACTCAGCGAGACCTTGGCGTCCTTGTGCATCAGTAGCTGAAAGTAAGCAAGCAGGTACAGCAGGTAGTAAAGAAGACAAATGGTACGTTGGTCTTCATAGTGAAAGGATTAGAGTACAGGAATAGGGATGTTTTACTGCAACTGTATAGGGCATTGGTGAGGCCACACCTGGAGTATTGTGTGCAGTTTTGGTGTCCTTATCTGAGGAAGGATGTTCTTGCTATGGAGGGAGTGCAGCAAAGGTTTACCAGGCTGATTCCTGGGATGGCAGGACTGTCATATGAGGAGAGACTAAGATGGTTAGGATTATATTCATTGGAGTTTAGAAGAATGAGAGGGGACCTCATAGAAACTTATAAAATTCTAACCAGATCGTCAAGGTAGAATCACAAAGAATATTCCCGATGGTGGGTCAGTCCAGAATTAGGGGTCATAGTTTGTGGATAAGGGGTAAACCTTTTAGGACTGAGGTGAAGATAAATTTCTTCACCCGGAGTGGAATCTGTGGAATTCTCTCCCACAGCAAGTAGTTGAGGCCAAAGCATTGTGTAATTTCAAGAAGGAATTAGATAGGGCTGAAGATACCATGGAACTATTGTTGGGGGGTGGGGGATCAGGGTGTTGAACTGAATGATCTGCCATGATCATAATGAATGGGAGAGCAGGGCCGAATGGCCTCCTGCTTCTATTTTTTCATTTATGTTTCTATGTTAGCAATTGTCGCACTGAGTCATTAATGATGGACTCTGCACATTTCATCCTGTATTTTATTGCACAGGCAAATCTGATTAATACACAAATGATATACTGGCAATTATGTTGCAACCCTGGACCCAGCTGCTAAATATGTATATCTGACAGCTGTTGCTTATATCAATGAAAAATTATGTTGCATTAGCCACCTTACAAAACTAGGACAATACATTGAATGTTTTCTAGTGTTCATTATGGTTTTAGATGACCAAAGTACTCAGTGCTGATATGCGAATGCACAGGTAGAGTTACATGTAGCACAAATAACAGGTCAAGTGAATACTTTGCAATTGACTATTAAACCACATAGTGGTCATTTATGGGAAACTCTGACACCACCTCACTTTCCCATTTTGCTCAGTGTAAATGATTACAAGAACAAAAAAATGCCCACAAATTGTAACCTTGATTTTATAAAGCTACAAGACTTATAAAAAACCTTTCAAAAGATTCCAATTGAAACTCCAACATCCGAGTATTTAGTTTACTTATTCACATGATCAAGAATGGAATGCAAGATTGTTTTAACGTCAGACTTTTATTCATCCATAGGGTTGTCAAATCAACCTCCATTATCAACATCCTGGCAGTTACCATTGACCAGAAATTTAACTGGACTAGACTACAAGAGTAGATCAGAGGCTGGGAGTCCTGCAGCAAGTAACTCAGCTCCTGACTCCTCAAAGCCTTTCCACCATCTGAAAGGCAGAAGTTAGGTGCGTGATGGAATACTCTCAACTTTCTTGGACGAGTGCAGCTCTAACAACACTCAAAGAGCTTGACACCATCCAGTATAAAGGAGCACACTTGATTAACACCCCATGCACAAACATTCATTCCATCTATCACTGATTCACCGTGGCAATGTGTACCACCCTGCAGGAACACACCAAACCTCCTGAGACAGCACCTTCCAAACCCACAACTGCTACCATCTAGGAGGATAAGGGCAGAAGACACATGGGAACACCACTACCTGGAGGTTCCCCTGTAAGCCATCCTGCAATGGAATAATATCACTGCTCTTTCACTGTCACTGGGCCAAAATCCTTGAACTCCCTCCCCATTAGCACTGTGGTTGTATCTACACCACATGGACTGCAGTGGTCCAAGGAGGCTCATAATAATCTTCTCAAGGGCAGTTAGGGATGGGTAATAAATGCTGGCCTAGTCAGTGACAGCCAGATCCCAAGAAGTAAAAAGCTTGACTCAAGTCTATAGCCTGACAAACTACTTTGATGATAGCTCTTTCAAAGAACCACCAGAGGAACGAGGGGCTGAACAGCCTCCCCAGGGCTGTATGATCCTAAGAAAGGTACTGCATAAATAGATCCTCTTTCTTCGTCTCCCTTTTGTTCAATTTAAATTTAGCTAAGTTACATATTCCTATTTTTATTTTCATTGCTTCTCCTTACCCTATTACCACAGATCTCGACTGGCTCCCCATAGGGCCTCGGTATACAGAACACAATTTGTCATTTTCTAACTCGAGTCAAGGCCAATGGAATGGAGGAGCTGGATTTCCTTACATACAAACTCCTGCACACAGAACTGTCCAAGACATACCTACTGCAACCACTGCTCAGAAATAAAATACCAGCTGTTACATGTCACGGCGAAAAAGAATCTAATTTCAGAACCTTTTCTTAAAAGGTGAACATATAAAGTATAAAGTGCTTAAGCTTTTCAACCTCAATGTTAAATCAGACTTTCATCAACCTCAGCGAAGGGTTTAAAGCAACTCAAGATGAAAGAAATCCAACAAAAAAAACTCAGCTCAAGATAAAACAAGTGACTCGAATTGTAGGAAAATGTTTACAGGACTCTGGTCCAATTGCTGCAGTAATTTGTTACTCACTTCCACCCAGTTATGTAAAGGGCCTCAATCTGAGCCAACATCTCATCGCTATTAGAGCCCTCTGATATCATCACATGTGGCAATGCATTCATATTATCTGCTTTCCATACAGTTTATATTTAGTCCATCACAAACTGTTCCTCAGAGAAATGCAAGTAAGTTTCAGCCTGGAAACATCCATCAACGTCAATTCCTCACACTCAGTACAGCTTTACCAGTCTGGCACAACACCGAGGGCCGAAGGGCCTGTTCTGTGCTGTACTGTTCTATGTTCTATGTTATACTCATCACTTGTGGTCACTGAACTATTTTAGCTCCTGGTTCGACAATGCCGTGATTTTAAAATTCTTGTCCTTGTTTTCCAATTTGTTCAGCCTCATTCTCCCTGGCCTCTTGGCTTAATCAATGGCAGCTCTGTCTTCAGCAGCAGCTCTGTCTTCAGCTGCCTGGGCCCTAACCGCTGGAATTCCCCTTCCTCAGCCTCTCTTAGGGCTCTGAGAAACACAACAGCCAATTTACACACAGCAAGGCCCCACAAACAGAAATTAGATAAACGACCAGCGATTCAGTACAGTAGACACAATTTGGGGCATACATACACAAATCTTTGAAAGCGACAGTACAAACGGAGGTAGATGTTAAAAGGTAGATGTGATCTTTGGCTTTATTAATGGAGGCAGAGTGTACAAATGCAAATAAATTATATAAAGCCTTTAAAAATCAATGGTTAGGCCTCATTTGGTGTAGCTGGTCCAATTGTGGCTACCACACTTTAGGAAGGATATCAAGGTTGACTTAAAGAAAATGCAGAAGACATTTACTAGAATGATACCAAAGGTGAGGGATTTGTGAGCAGTTTTAATTGCAGTGTTCAAAATCGCACAGATACACACAATGTCTTGATCTGGAATGAACTGTCTGAAAATTCATTTATTAGCTATGGAGAACAGAAGGATTGCTGCACTAATTGGACTGAACAATCTCCTTCAGTATTGAATCATTCTATGATTCTGCTTTAATGATCTTGATTGAGGGATAATTATTGGCCAGGATACCCAGAACTGCCTTGACCTTTTTCAGAATACTGCAGTACAGTGGGATCTTTTTCATCCACCCAAGACAGCAAATGGGGCCCTGGTTTAACAATCATCTGAAAGATGGCACCACAGACAGGGCAGTAAAATTCCCTTTGTACTGCACCTGAGTGCCAGCACAGCAGCAAGCTTCAACACCAGGCCTTGTAGTGTTATGGTTGCTGATGACTGATGCAAATTCCAGCATGAAAAATATGAATTGAAAACACAACCAAAGCACGGACTCCAGAAGACAGAATTGAGGGAAAAAAAGGATAACAAGTTTATTCTCAAGCAATCAGCCCATGAAATGAAAAAAATAACAGTCCTGGACATGTTATGGCACAGTGACAATAAGATAAAAAGCCAACTGTTCAAAAGAATAAAGGATGATCTTATCAGAGAGTTTACATTCAGACCCCTAATCAGCACTCATCTGGAGCTTTACCATTGTGAGGCAATCCAGAACGAGAGGCCATCGTTTTAGGATAAGGGGCAGCAGATTTAAAACAGATGAGGAGAAACTACTTCTCTCAAAGGGTCGTGAATCTGTGGCATTCATAACCTCAGTGCGGTTGGTGCAGAGGCATTGAATAAATTTGAGGCACGGAATTTTAATTAGTAATGGGTTGATAGATTATGAGGAACAGGCAGGAAAGTAGAGTTGAGGCCGAGAGGAGATCAGCCACAATCACACTGAATGGCGGAGCAGGCAGGAGGGGTTGAATTGCCTACTTCTGCTCTTAGTTCTTACTGACATTTTCAAATATCCAGAGATCTGCAGCAAAAATGGGCAAACAGAGCAGAGGGGCAAATCTGCGATGATCCAGCTGAAAAATAGAATAGTTGCAGCAGTTGAGTGGCTGACCTCTCGTGTTTACTGACATTATATAGGACTACGACACAGGTCATAATCAAAGTTGCTAAAAGAAACCAATGATTTACTAACTGAAGGTGAAAGGAGACGTGCATCAAAAGGGACGGCTTTTTGCACATTCATTAATATGTGCATTTGTGCCTGGCCTCGTTTAGTAACGTTTCAAGGAGCAAGAGGAATAAAGAGCCCGCCTGAAAACATTTCTTAATTTGAATAAAACCAGCCAGGCTGCTTCACTGAAAGCAGAATCTCATTTCCGTGACAAAGTCCAGCAATGCCGCTTAAGAGATCTGGTGCAGATCAAACTGGATTGTCGCTTATAAATCCTGGGTTATTTTTATAAAGATGGTTTGAAAGACAATGTTGTAATTCTGTCTCTACTGCAGACAGGGAGATGTGGGTGTAACAGTCGGATCACTTCATTAATAGCAGAGCTGTAACACTTGAGCATACTTGAATCTTTTTGTCTTGGACACTGATCTTTTAATTTATTTTTAAAATTCCTTTTAAATCAAATAAATCCTTCAGAAGGTAAAGAAATAAACTCAACAGCAGTAGCTTAAAATTGAGAAAATTGTCTCGGAACAAAATCCGTCTAAGGGAATAATTTACGATATGCAATTAATTATGGATTAGGAGTTGCTGACAATTAGTATTATTCTGACAGCCTGAAATGGAAGCACTAGAATAGTGAAATGATCCAAAATCATAAAAGCAGGAGAGGTCTTATAGGTTACTCCAATTCAGCTGAAAATTGATAATTACCGATATATCACATACTGCATGAAAAGAGTAATCTCAGATCATATTATTAGACACCGAGTATCCTTTTATTATGAATCTTCAGATGCAATTACACTCACGATTTTATGCATCAAAAAACTGTCTGCATTCATGCAGGTTTAACATAGAACATAGAACAGTACAGCACAGAACAGGCCCTTCGGCCCTCAATGTTGTGCCGAGCCATGATCACCCTACTCAAACCCACGTATCCACCCTATACCCGTAACCCAACAACCCCCCCTTAACCTTACTTTTATTAGGACACTACGGGCAATTTAGCATGGCCAATCCACCTAACCCGCACATCTTTGGACTGTGGGAGGAAACCGGAGCACCCGGAGGAAACCCACGCACACAGGGGGAGGACGTGCAGACTCCACACAGACAGTGACCCAGCCGGGAATCGAACCTGGGACACTGGAGCTGTGAAGCATTTATGCTAACCACCATGCTACCCTGCTGCCTCAGATTGAGATATAACCTATTATGGATACATTACTGATTGACTGAGTCTCAGCTCAACAATTGAACTGAAAATGGACTACATTTGGTACAATTTAATATTGTTGTTCAAAAGCTGAAATATTTTGGATGCTAAAATAAAAACAGAAAATTCTGGACATACTCAGCAGCTAAAGTGCCACAGTATTTTCTACTGCCTCAATGGAGAGCATTTCAGAGAGGTAGCCTGCCATCTCCATTTCTTTCCAGTGATCCGGAAATAGCGCAATAGTGAGTGAAGGTGCACCTAAGTAAGTGAGAGCGAAACATGTACCTACTCGTACACTGATAGTCTGAAGATAGTCACATCTATCAACCAATTATGGTTGCATTGACGTTGGGGTGAAGTACTGTTGCAGGAAAGCGGAGTATCCCTTTTGATGTTGCACGATGCCTCCAATGCCATCACTGAGTATGCTGCTGATTGAACAGTTGACCACATAGGCAACCACATATGTGAAATGTAAGTACATCACTTCTCCGATTGTCACGCTTTTAACGTGGTCATTTTGACTGTAGTAAGTGAAGTGAATTATCAGAACAATCACTGTCTGTAGTTGGACAAGTTTGCTGAAAGGATAAGGCAGGAATTTTCAAACAAATGCAAGTTGATTTCTTTTTATAACAGCCAAATACTGCCAAGATGTTCTGTCCTGAATCAGGAACAGCGTCACCTGAGGACACAGTCAGACAGCTGAGTTGCAGTCTCAGTCAGACTTTTAGAAAATATTTATAACCACTCGCTTACTCAGTCTCTCTGGCATTCTTCCAGCTTCCTCATTTATTCAGGAGCAGTACTAATCCAGGAGTAGCTCCTACAAAGGAACTCATTAGGTTTAACTCTAAAATGAACACAAATGCTTTATTGAATCGTCTGAAAAGCCACTGCTGTATTAGAACAAGCCATCAGTGTTTCTGACAAAGGGCCAGTGTCCACAGGAGTTTAAATTTCTTGCAACTTCCGTCATAACAGATCCCTGCTATAGGGCATTCAGTTTTCATTTTCCTTCCATGCCATTTTCACTTCAAGGTCAGTTAAACAGGTAAAGCTGCTTGTGGGTTACAATGCTTACGCACTACAGGCCACATATTTTAATACTGGAGCATCGGCTATGGCTTAGTCTGTACTGTGGATCAGTTGATAGCACCGTCATTTCTGTGATAAAACACGTGGGTTAACTTAGCTGAAGAACTGGAGACATGATGTCTACAATCCTTGCAGATAGGACAGTCCAGAGAGATGTTTTTTGGGGGAGGCAGGGCTAATTTCAAAAAGCAGATAGTGAAAGGCAATAAAACCCATCTATCAGATCAAAGAGGAATTGGTAAACTAGGGAAAATTTATTTAAAGGTCAATTTGAGGTCAGCCCAAAACAGGATATGCCGTTATGGAGATCGGTGGAGCGTTGGGAAGTTCGCGTTGGGAAGTTCTCTGAATTCAATTTATATGGGCGTTTCTACTGAGCGTTAGTTGCAGTTTGGATCTTGCATGGTTTGCAGCTCACAGGGAAGATTGCCAAAGTAAATGACCATTAGATAGACTTGCACTGTAAGCATAGAAAACAACAAACTTCATTATTCACCATGTGGAATGTAGGTGAGGTTTAATATCAAAATTTGCAAGGAAACAAGAGTTGGAAAATTGCCTAGCTGGAAACGACAATAATCGATAGTAGAAGAATCTACAATAGTCCCCCACACAGTCTTTGGCAAAAACAAACAGATCAGCTTGGAAGCATTGGGAAAGTTACTAAAACAAGTGAATGAGGCATCCATGGTCAGGAGGTGATAAATTAGACTTTTACTCCGTGAATAGCTGGAGCCAAGGAGAATTTTGAAGCAATTGTGGTGGACTGAGTGGTCCCTATAGAAATAAATAACTTGAAGAATGATGCGGCCTTAAAAATAATTTCTGGGGAAAGTAAATCAAAACACACGGTAGCACAGTGGTTAGCACAGTTGCTTAACAGCTCCAGGGTTCCAGTTTCGATTCCCGGCTTGGGTCACTATCTGTGCAGAGTTGCCACGTTCTCCCCTTGCCTGTGTGGGTTTCCTTCGGGTGCTCCGGTTTCCTCCCACAGTCCAAAGATGTGCAGGTTAGGTGGATTGGCCAAGCTAAATTGCCCCTGGTGCCCAAAAAGGTTAGGTGGGGTTATTGCTTTATGGGGATCAGGTGTAGGTATGGGCTTAGATAGGGTGATCTTTCCATAGGCCTGTGCATACTCGATGGGCTGAATGGCCTCCTTCTGCAGTGAAAATTCTATGATCTATGAACACGCGCAATTACAAATCATATTTTAAGTTGTTTCAAAAAAAATAATTTTTATTGAAATTTTTGAAAAACGTATAACAACCAAACAGTAATAATAACAATAATAAACACCCCCGGACCCGTAACAACGCATATGACGAGCCCCCCCACCCCCCCCCCCCCCCAAACCCGATGAACAACAAAATAAATTAAATTAACATAAACCCCCCTGAACCCCCACCCCCTTATCTCGCTTCAGGATCAGGGAAATCAGCGCCCGTGACATAGTTGGGGCAAAACTCCCCCCTCCCATGCCTCGTTAAAGGTCCGAACCAACAGGTGGCCCAACAGGTCCGCATATTTTATATAAAGTTCAACCGGGAACCCATCTGGTCCCGGCACCTTCCCCGACTGCATGTGACCAATCCCTCTAACCACCTCCTCCCTTGGAAATCGCAGCCTATTCAAAAAGTTCTCTCCCCCCCCCAACCCGCGGCTCCGACCAGTACAGTTCCCTGTAGAAGTCCCTGAAGACCCCATTAACCTCTACCCCCTCCCGCACCACATTCCCACCCCTATCCTTCACTCCACCAATCTCCCTAGCCACGTCCTGCTTGCGGAGCTGATGCACCAGCATCCTGCTCGCCTTCTCCCAATATTCGTAGACCGCTCCCTGCGCCTTCCTCCACTGTGTCTCCGCCTTTCTGGTGGTCAGTAAATCAAACTTAGCCTACAGGCTACAGCGCTCCCCCAACAATCCCTCCTCCGGGGCCTCCGCATACCTCCTATCTACACTCAGCAGCTCCCCCACCAGTCTCTCCCTCCTCTCCCCCCTCTCCCTATGGGCTCGGATGGAAATCAGCTCCCCCCTAATCACTGCCTTCAGAGCCTCCCACACCATCGCCACCCGGACCTCCCCAGTATCATTGGCCTCGAGGTACCTCCCAATACATCCCCGGACGCTCCTACACACCTCATCAGCCAACAACCCCACGTCCAAACGCCAGAGCGGGCGCTGGTCCCGCACCTCCCCATCTCCAGATCCACCCAATGCGGAGCATGGTCCGAAATTGCTATAGCCGAATATTCGGCATCCTCCACCCTCGGGACCAGCCCCCTACTCAGGACAAAAAAATCAATACGGGAATAAACCCTGTGCACGTGGGAGAAAAAAAAAAAGAGTACTCCCGAGCCCTCGGCCTCCCAAACCTCCAGGGATCCACCCCTCCGATCTGGTCCATAAACCCCCTCAACACCTTGGCTGCCGCCGGCCTCCTGTCCGTCCGAGAACTAGAACAATCCAGTGGGGGATCCAGCACCGTATTGAAGTCCCCCCCGCCATGATCAGGCCCCCCGCCTCCAGGTCAGGAATGCGGCCCAACATACGCCTCATGAAACCAGCATCATCCCAATTTGGGGCATATACATTTACCAGCACCACCCTCTCCCCCTGCAGCTTACCGCTCACCATGACATATCTGCCGCCACTATCAGCCACCATCTCAGACGCCTCAAACGCCACCCTCTTCCCCACCAGGATCGCCACCCCCCCCCCGGTTCTTCGCGTCGAGCCCTGAATGGAAAACTTGCCCCACCCACCCCTTCCTCAGACGAACCTGGTCCGCCACCTTCAGGTGAGTTACCTGAAGCATGGCCACATCCGCCTTCAGCCTCTTCAGATGCGAAAACACCCGGGCCCCTTTGACTGGCCCATTCAGTCCCCTCACGTTCCACGTGATCAGCCGGATCAGGGGGCACCCCGCCCCCCTCCCCCTCCGACTAGCCATAGCCCATCGACTGCTCGCCCCTGGCCAGCACCCCCCACTCGGCCCGTTTCCCATAGCGATAGAACCTCACCCCGACCCGCACCAGCTCCTCCCTGGCCATTCCAGCAGCAACCCGGTATCCCCCCCCCCCCCCCCCGCCCCCAGGCAAGGACCCCTCCTAGCCGCGACACTCCCTCCATAGTACTCCCGTGAGCCAGCTGACTTCTGCTGACCCCGGCAGCTCCCGCCCTAACTCCGACCCCATCCGATATGGGGTCACCCCCACCCTGCAGCAGCTCCTTGGCACCACTCCAGCGCGGGAAAACGGAACTCCAACCCCCTCGTCCCGCGGCGCGGGAAACCAGAGGAAAGCCCGCGCTTTCACACTGCCCCACACCACCCCCCCAACACAGCTCCCAAATAGCAGTCCCAGCCCATCCACCAACCCCGTACAAAAAAAACAGATCCCCAACACCCCCCTTAAAACACAAAACCATAACCAACACCATCCGAAAGCAGAAGAAAAAACAGAATAGCCAGCAACAGCATAAACAGTGATAGAAAAAACCCCCACAGTCCCCAATCCCTAGTTCGAGTCCAACCTTTCAGCCTGCACAATGGCCTACGCCTCCTCCGGGGACTCAAAATAGTGATGCCGGTCCTTGTAGGTGACCCACAAGCGCGCAGGCGGCAGCATGCCGAATTTCACCTGCTTGCTGTGGAGCACCGCCTTCATCCAGTTGAACCCGGCCCTCCGCTTAGCCACCTCCGCACTCCAGTCCTGGTAGATGCACACTACCGAATTCTCCCACTTGCTGCTCCTCACCTTCTTGGCCCATCGCAGCACACACTACCGGTCACTGAACCGATGGAACCACACCAGCACCGCCCGCGGGGGTTCATTCGCCTTAGGCCTCCTGGCCAGTACTCTGTGGGCCCCCTCCAGCTCCAGGGGCAGATGGAAAGATCCTGCCCCCACCAGCGAGTTCAGCATCACGGCCACATAAGCCGGCAGGTCCGACCCCTCCAGCCCCTCCGCGAGGCCCAGGATCCGCAAGTTCTTCCTCCTCGACCGAAACTCCATTTCCTCAAAACGATCTTGCCACTTTTTGTGGAGCGCCTCGTGCACCTCCACCTTCCCCACGAGGGCCGAGACCTCATCCTCGCACTCACAGGCCTGCTGCTGCAGCTCAGGGATCGCTGCACCCTGGGTTGTCTGGGTCTCCAGCAGCTTACTTGTAGAAACTTTCAAAGAGTCCAGCAACTCCACTTTCAGCTCCGTAAAGTAGCGCAGAAGGGCCGCCTGCTGCTCCTGCGCCCACTGCCTCCACTCCTCGGGGGCTCCACCGGCCGCCATTTTGTCCACCTTCCCCTGCTTTTCCAGGGGAGCTGCTGCCGTTTTTTTCCTCGCCCCACTCCAGGTCCGCACCATAAATCCCGGGGATATTACTCCAGACACCTTCACACACTGGGAATCGTTGAACCAGCGCCGTTTGGGGCCCTTAAAAGAGCCCAAAAGTCCTACGATAGCGGGAGCTGCCGAACGCGCGGCTTAGCTCCGCATTGCCACCACCGGAAGTGATCAAAATCATATTTTAAGTTACTAATAGTTGCTTGTTTTATTAAAAAGTTAAATCCTGCGGTAATGTTCTATTGGCTATAATGTGGCATTTGCATTTATTTTTAAACTGCTAACAGTCCCTAACCAAATTGCAACACAGGATACTACCAAGTGAAATAGCAGGGGCAGGTAATTATTGACAGAGGGCAAAATGATTTAGTTTAAGATACGTTAAAAACCAGTAAACTGTAGATGGAATCCAGTGGCATCTTGTACATTCCTTGTAATATACACATGGAAAATACAACTGGATAGTAATAGTGACAGGAAACCAATGAGGAATGTGTGGGTTTGTTGTATTTTATATTTTCCCCGCGTCTTGACTGTGATAGAGAAATACAAACATGATTCATTAGGTAAGCAAAACTGAACTTTATTTCCGAATTAGAACTGACTGCTAGCAATAAATGGCTGAGACTTGAATTCGGAAGGCAGTCAATTACAAACTGCTGAGTCCGTCCCAAGTCTGCGATATTACAGAAAAGAAGGCGATTCTTATACATTATAGGATCAAGATAACATGAATACAACTTGGTCAGGAATTTGATCGAAAGTAAAACATAAGTAATAATCGTTACAATGGCGTCACCTTGCTGACCTTTAGGGGACTGGAGTTTCATATCATTATCTTGTCTTTGTTTTAAGAAAGGGAAGAATTTGTTTAGGAACAGGAAGAGACAGTTGTTCAGCTTGTTATTTATTGAGACTGCTTCTAGGTTCAAGCCTTATCTAGACTCTCAGAGTCACCCAGTTCTCAGGACATGCTGTCTATGTGTATTCTGGATCTGTGCCTTAGGTTATGTGAAAATCCGTTTAAATTCAATTGTACTAAGACGACTTGACTAGTTTTCCCATCATGCAATTATTTGCTTCACACAATACCACAGGTTTACCTTGGCCAGAATTTCAGTGGAGTGGCAATCACAGTCGGATTGCCACTCCTATGAACTTCCACTTAAATACAGCCGCAGATTTCTTGCCTGACCTTAAGGTTCGGTCAGGTGAGAATAGTGTAGTGGGTTCCAGAGTCCTTTTGTGGAATGCACGTCAGGAGAAAAGAAGCCATGTCCCCTTATTTTACAGTATTCACTACCATACAGTGGTTAAGTTTGATGGTCCCAATCACTTAGCAAAGCCAAGGAGAAGCACGGTAAGCGGGTAAATCAGGTGCACAATGGAACCCTGGGAGCAGGGTGGGGAGAAAGATCAGCAGTGGGCCGGCCACTCAGTGGTGGGGTGGGGGTAACTACATTGCCCTCGACATCTGATGTTATGGGCCCTTGTGTTCTGTATTGTGGATTCCTGCCTTATACTGAGTTGATTACCAAGATTTTGCCCCTCTGCTGAGTCATACAGACTCAAAAAAGGAACTCTAGTTTCTCTCTCCACAGTTGCTGCCAGGCCGGCTGAGTCTTTTTAGCATTTTGTTTTTATTTGTTTGGAGTCAACCTGTTTTGCGACTGTTATTTGAACACTACAGCAAACTGTGGGCCTCCCAAGTTAATACTCAGATATTGTTGGTCTTTTATTACCTCATGGCTCATCAAAAGTACTGGTCATGGATTTGACAAGGGCTACAGACTCGACAAACCACATTCGGCTTTGACGGTAGGATTCAGACCACAATCACCCAAGGTTCAAGGGGTAAGACCTACTTCTCCCTCAGGAACATTTTGAGGCATGTACGGTCTTGCCCACTGATAGGTTAGGGGAGGAGGTTTGTCCAAAGATGTGGGTTTTGGGCCGCCTGCAACACACGCAAGTAAGAACCTGAAGCTCCACTGTGACCAAGACAAGTATTGGGGTTCCCATCACTGCAGGGGACACCAAGCATTCGGAGTGTGTACTAGGTGTGTGCTTTCCATTCTGCAGGTATTGACTGACATTCCTTGTTAAAAGGAAACTGTGTGATTGTTTGAGACAAAGGAATGCACTTCAGGGAACAGCAAGTTAAAGTCTGTCTGAGGAGGTCAGAGAGAGAGGTGTTGAAATTTGTAACTGACAAAATTTGCAATTGACAAACTGACAATTAATTGCCAGTGAAAGATATTTCTGCACCATCATTTTAGCACACGGTCATGTTCTGGATTTCCAAGTATCAGTTCCCAGGTCTTGGTTATTTCACTCATCTTTTGGAAAATATATTATAAATAGCAGAAAGGACAGAAAGCATGAATTCTTACCTGAGCACGAAAGTTCGAGATGGTCGTAGTTTCTATATCCTTCTTCCCCAATATTTCCATTTTTACTGGAGTGTTGGGGAAGTTAAAAGCAAAGTAATCTAAAAAGTCTGGCAGATAAGCTGCTGCTCCATGTACGATGGCCATTACATAGTGCGCCGCACTCTTCTCATTTTCACTGAAAGTCAAAGCAAGAAATTCTTCAGCAAACCTCTCCATCTCCATAGGAGACAAGAAAGAGAGTTCGTCCATGTAGGCATGGAGCACTGGTGCACCACCATTTGGTTGATGCTCCACGTGAATGAAGTGAGCGAATTTAGAGGAACCTGTCCGCAAGAGTCCCTTGCGTACACAGTGGTCTCTGTGGGATAAGTATGGTAACTGTGCACCTGAAGGGATAGTACAATTGCTCATTTTTAGATCCAACCTGCCAAGCTGTTCAATATGTTCAACGGAGGCTTTGCTGATTACACTCAACTCGTCAGAAGAACCATGCCCCAAAGTGTCCAGCTCAATGTGAGTGATTCCCGCACATGTAGTCTGCACTTCTTTGTTGTACATTTTTAGCCGCCTCGGTCGCTCACCTTCCCGATGTTTCTTTTTCTTCTTTTTCTTTGTTTTTTTGCCCAGGTACTCATCTGGTCGCCGGCTTTTCCCATTTTCATCGGAGCCACCTGTGATGGGGAATAAATTCCAAGATTGCATCAAATCTATACTGTACAACACACATTCAAACCCAATGTCTCGCGTTTCCTTCTCAAGGTTATGCAAAGGCAGAATCAGTGACAACAAAGGAATGACCCGATGTTAACATGCCTGGTGAAATAGGATTATGTGGTGTTATCTAACCTATTATGGTGCAACAGGAACAATTCTACTGTATAGGAATAAGTTTTGAAAAATATTCCATTTAGCTGGGAATGCTCAGTAATCGATTATTCTTTCTCCTGGATTAGATAGAAAGCAGTTGAGGCAAAGACATTGTATGTTTTCAAGGAGTTACATTGAGCAATTGGGGCTAAAGGGATCAAAGAGCATGAGGGAAAGCATAAACAGGTTATTGAGTTGGATAATCAGCCATGATCATAATAAATGGTGGAGCAGGCTCAGAGGGCCGAATGATCTACTCCTGCTGCTATTTTCTATGTTTGTAGACTTGTTTTTAACATAGCAGGAACGAGGAAAGCACATTTGGCTTGTGGTTGAAGCATTAAGCTTAGTTGATATTTCTGACTGACCCAGGGTACAAACTATACATACAGCTTGGAAATGAAAGAATGTTAACATTTAAGCTTCTGTTAGCGCTGTCTGTGTGAAACAGCAGGCTAAACAATCTGATGCATCAAGTCTCATTATACATTTAGGAGTTAAATTCCTGATTTAACACACAACTTTAAATATTTTAATCAAGGGATGCTACACACCAACAGACAAGTTTACAAGTTCCCTTTTGAAGTGTATACTGTCAGTATTATAGATTTGGAAAATTGGAATCAAGTTTCAAATGATGGGAACATATTTGGCTGCCTGAAGTTCTCATGAGACGTGAACAGGTGTCATATTGACTTGATACTCAAGGTCTGCAGATTAACCCAAGATATATTTCAACATTACAGGACATTGTATAAAACAATCTTGGACAAGGAAGGCCATATGGCCCATCATAATGTGACTTCCTGTCACTGCTTTGCTACTAGCTGGACGATAATTATACAGATGCTGTTGATTTTTACTCTCTAGAATCTATTAATTCCTCTAGATTTCTACCTCCATGAAGTACTCACATTGTCCGTTCTACCTGCATTTTCTACAATACATTTTATCTGCCATTATGGAGTACTTTATGTTGCCTACATTATTTTGTAATTTAAAGTTACCTCTTCAGAAGCTACCCACCTAGCTCACTGTGAAACCCATGAAATATTATTACTAAGTGACTGCATGTGCCTGTAAGTCATTTGAATTATTTTGTATTAAATAATAATGTAAAATGGCTCACCACACCTATACGGTTAGCAATGGAAAACATTGATGTTTAGTTCCAAGATGGAAGGACAGCACGGTAGCATTGTGGATAGCACAATTGCTTCACAGCTCCA
The DNA here is from genome assembly GCF_902713615.1 of Scyliorhinus canicula. Taxonomy (NCBI): domain Eukaryota; kingdom Metazoa; phylum Chordata; class Chondrichthyes; order Carcharhiniformes; family Scyliorhinidae; genus Scyliorhinus; species Scyliorhinus canicula. The sequence continues at coordinate 128,155,209 of NC_052160.1, read as the reverse complement.
GGGTCCCGGGTTCGATTCCGGCTTAGGTCACTGTCTGTGCGGAGTCTGCACATCCTCCCTGTGTGTGCGTGGGTTTCCTCCGGGTGTTCCGGTTTCCTCCCACAGTCCAAAGATGTGCAGGTTAGGTGGATTGGCCGTGCTAAATTGTCCTTCGTGTCCAAAATTGCTCTTAGGGTTGGGTGGGGTTACTGGGTTATGGGGATAGGGTGGAGGTGTTGACCTTGGGTAGGGTGCTCTTTCCAAGAGCTGGTGCAGACTCGATGGGCCGAGTGGCCTCCTTCTGCACTGTAAATTCTATGACATGAAGATGTGAGGTGGCATGGTGACACAGTGGTTAGCACTTCTGCCTCAGTGTCAGGGACCAGGGTTCAATTCTGGCCTCGGGTGACTGTGTGGCATTTGCACTTTCTCCCAGTGTCTGTGTAGGTTTCCTTCGGATGCATCGGTTTCCTCCCAGATCAAAGATGTGCAGGTTAGATGGATTGGCCATGCTAAATTGTCCCTTAGTGCACAAAGATCTGTAGGTTAGGTGGAGTTATGGGGTTACGGGGATGGAGCAGGGGAGTGTGTCTAGGTAGGAGGGTGCTCTTTCAGAGGGTTGGTAGACTTGATGGGTCGAATGACCTCCTTCTGCACTACAGGAATTCTATGGTTCTATGATGGAGAATATTGTTTATTAATCTCAAAATTAGACTAAAACAAATTCAATCACATATCCACTTGTGTTAGGGTGAAGGGATATTACTCAGTATTTAAAAGATAATTTAATTCAAATAGATTTTTCATTGCATGCAACTTAATTTCATCAGCACTGTAGTCCAATTTCCAAGAAGCACATTCCTTTAACTGGAGACTGAAATGATGCATGCCCCTCAAGCTGGGCTTATTCAGATATAACCCATTGTGTTGCTCACATGCAGACACCAGGAACAATTTTAGCCTATACCATCAGTCAGAAGCCCATGGGATCAGGTACCACCCTAGCTTTGCATCCATTCTATTTCACTACACCAAAGTCAGTGAAGGAATGAGTGGAATGGAAAACCAATGGTTTATCCTTTCCTGTGGGCTTCCCTCACCAAAATTATCCCTCGCATCTCCAATGTTTAACCGTAAACAGCTGTGCCAGTGCAGCGCAAGATATACAAAGAAAAACACCCTGTGTTGCTTTTCTAACAAGACACTCTACCCTATCTGTTGACTATCCAGAGCAACTCAATTCAAAGGCTTGAGATTTGTAGTAATGTCGAGGATACAAAGGTATAATAGCGTCGTAAAAAACAAAATCTCAGGTAGCATTTCTGGTGAGTAAAACAGAGTTAATATTTCAGGTCTTTCGTTTATTCGTTCATGAGACTTGGGCGTTGCTGGCTATGCCAACATTTATTGCACATCCCTAATTTCCCTTGAGGGGGCAGTTAAGTGTCAACCATATTGCTGTCTGGAGTCACATGCAGGACAGACCAGGTAAAGACATAGAAACATAGAAAATAGGTGCAGGAGTAGGCCATTTGGCCCTTTGAGACTGCACCACCATTCAATATCATGCAAATTCAGTATCCCACACCCAGTTTCTCTCCATACCCCTTGATCCCTTTAGCTGCAAGGGCCACATCCAGCTCCCTCTTGAATATATCTAAAGAACTGGCACCAACAGATTTCTGTGGTAGAGAATTCAACAAGTTCACAACTCTTAGAGAAGAAGTTCTTCCTCATCTCAGTCCTGAATGGCTTACCCCTTATTCTTAGGCTGTGACCCCTAATTTTCGACACCAGGAACATTCTTTGCGCATCTAGCCTGTCCACTCCCATCAGGATTTTATATGTTTCTATGAGATCCCTTCTCGTTCTTCTAAACTCCAGTGAGTACAAGACCAGCCTTTCTCCATATGTCAGTCCTGCCATCCCAGGAACTAGTCTGGTGAACCTTCGCTGGACACCCTCAATAGCAAGAATGTCCTTCCTCAAACTAGGATATCAAAACTGCACACAATACACAAGATGTGGCCTCACCGTGGTCCTGTATAACTGCAGGTAGACAACCCTACTCCTATACTCAAATCCTCCTGTTATGAAGATCAGCATACAATCAACTTTCCTCACTGCCTGCTGTACCTGCATGTCAACCTTCAGGGACATTCCACCATGACACCCAGGTCGTGTTGTACTTCCCTTTTCCTAAACTGCTACCATTCAGATAATAATCTGCCTTCCTGTTTTTGCCACCAAAGTGGATGACCTCACATTTGCCCACATTATATTACATTTGCCAAGTATTTGCCCACTCAGCCAGCCCGTCCAAGTCACCCTGCAGCCTCTTTGCATCCTCCTCACAGCACACACTGCCACCCAGCTTAGTGTTGTCTGCAAACTTGGAGATATTGCATTCAGTTCCTTCGTCCAAATCATTAATGTATATTGTGAACAGCTGGGGTTCCAGCATTGAACCCTGCGGTACCCCACTATTCACTGCCTTCCACTCTGAAAAGGACCCCTTTATTCCCGCGCTGTTTCCTGTCTGCCAACCAGTTCTCTGTCCACGTCAATAAATTACCCCAAATACCATGATCTTTAATTTTGCTCACTAATCTCTTGTGCGACCTTGACAAAAGCCTTTTGAAAGTACAGATACACGATATCCACTGGTTCACCCTTCACCACTCTACTGGCCAAATCCTCAAAAAAGTTCCAGAAGATTTGTCAAGTGTGATTTTCCTTTATTGAATCCACGCTAACTTGGACCGATCCAGTTCCCACTTTCCAAATGCTCAGTTATTTCATCCTTAATAATTGACTCCTGCATTTTCCCCACCACCGATTGGTTAACCAGTCTATTATTCCCCATTTTCTCTCTCCCTCCTTTTTTAAAAAAGTGGGGTTACATTAGCTACCCTCCAATCCATTGGAACTCTTCCAGAGTCTGGAGAATGATCATCAATGTGTCCACTATTCCTCCGGCCACTTCCTTAAGTACTCTGGGATGCAGGACATCAGGTCCTGGGGACTTATTGGGTTTTAATCCCATCAATTTCCCCAATACAATTTCCTGACTAATAAGGATTTGCTTCAGTTCCTCCTTCACCTCCGAGATCATCTGTCCCCTAGTATTTCTGGAAGGTTATTTGTGTCCACCTTAGTGAAGACAGATCCAAAATAATTGTTCAACTGGTCTGCCATCTCTTTGTTGCCAATTATGAATTCACCTGAATTCACATTTGTCTTCACCAGTCTTTTTCTCTTCACATATCTATACAGTAGAAGCTTTTGCAGTCAATTTTTATGTTTTCTGCAAGCTTACTCTCGTGTTCTATTTTCCCCTTCCGAATTAAACCCTTTGTCCTCTTCTGAATTTTAAGTTTATCCCAGTCCTCAGACTTCTGCTTTTTCTGGCCAATTTATATGCCACCTCTTTGGCTTTAACACTATCCTAGATTTCCCTTGTTAGCCATAGTTGAGCCACCTTCCCCATTTTACTCTTGCGCCAAACAGGGATGTACAGTTAGAACATAGAACAGTACAGCACAGAACAGGCCCTTCGGCCCTCGATGTTGTGCCGAGCAATGATCACCCTACTTAAACCCACGTAACCCGTATACCAACAATCCCCCCATTAACCTTACACTACGGGCAATTTAGCATGGCCAATCCACCTAACCCGCACATCTTTGGACTGTGGGAGGAAACCGGAGCACCCGGAGGAAACCCACGCACACACGGGGAGGACGTGCAGACTCCACACAGACAGTGACCCAGCCGGGAATCGAACCTGGGACCCTGGAGCTGTGAAGCATTGATGCTAACCACCATGCTACCGTGAGGCCCCTGTTGAAGTTCATCCATGTGTTCTTTAAATGCCTGTCATTGCCTATCCACCGTCAACCCCTTAAGTCTCTTTTGCCAGTTTATCCTAGCCAATGGTAGATTTCCTTCCCTAAAGGACGTTAATGAACCAGATGGATTTGTATGACAATTGATAATGGTTTCATGGTCAAGATTAGACTTTTTAAATTCAAGATTTCTGTTTACTGAATTCAAATTTCACCATCTGAAGTGAAGGGATTTGAAACTCGGTCCCCGGAGCATCACTCTGCGTTCTCTGGTTTACTAGTCCAATGACAATACCACTATGCCACCGCCTTCCCATGATCTTTCATCAGAGTTCTATTTATGTTAACTCTGTTCCTCTGTGCACAGATGCTGCCCGGTTTTGTTCTTATTTCAGATTTCCAGCAACCACAGTATTTTACTGTTGTACTGGACTAGAAATCCAGAGATTGGAGCACTCAAATAGCACCACAACTAATTTTGAGCTGAACTCAATGTCTGGCGTTTCATGGGCTGGCACCAGGATAAATGCCATTTAAAAAAAATAAATCTTTAACTGATTTACTGACGTCCCACGGTGAAGTTATCTACCACTTCTCTCCCAGTTGCACTAGCAGGGCAGCATGGTAGCATAGTGGTTAGCACAATTGCTTCACAGCTCCAGGGTCCCAGGTTCGATTCCCGGCTGGGTCACTGTCTGTGCAGAGTCTGCAAGTTCTCCCGTGTGTGCGTGGGTTTCCTCCGGGTGCCCCGGTTTCCTCCCACAGTCCAAAGATGTACAGGTTAGGTGGATTGGCCATGCTAAATTGTCTTTAGTGTCCAAAATTCCCCTCAGTATTGGGTGGAGGTGTGGACCTTGGGTAGGGTGCTCTTTCCAAGAGCCGTTGCAGACTCGATGGGCCGAATGGCCTCCTTCTGCACTGCAAATTCTATGATCTATGATCTACTTGTTGTTATTGACAGAATCCAGATCTCACACCTTGACACTCACAAAACGTATTACTGAACAATCAAACATATTGCAGTGCCTTCACTGGAAGGAGTACACAATTAGTGTGCAACTAGCCAATATAGGCAAACTCCATGATGATGGGCATATGCTACACGACGGCATGCTGTCACAGTGGTCAGCACTGCTGCCTCAGTGTCCGGGTTCAATTTCAGCCTTGGATGTCTGTGTGGAATTTGCACATACTCCCCGTGTCTGCGTGGGTTTCCTCTGGGTGTTCCGGTTTCCTTCCACAGTCCAAACATTCCTATGTTTGCACTTCCTAGTGCCCTGCCTCAATTATTCGCCGATCCTCTATCTAACCCAGGGGTGGGCAAACTTTTCCGTGCAAGGGCCACATTCAGAAATTCACAATTTTAAAGGGCCGCATAGTATATTAAGTAAAATAATTACTTCACCCGGTTATGATTCTGGGCGCCTCATATAGAACATAGAACAGTACAGCACAGAACAGGCCCTTCGGCCCTCGACGTTGTGCCGAGCAATGATCACCCTACTCAAGTCAACGTATCCACCCTATACCAGTAAGTAACCCAACAGCCCCCCCATTAACCTTAAAAAAAAAATTAAAAATTTAAAAAAAAAAAAAATATTTTTTAAAACTAAAGTTTTTTTTAATGACTTGGTGGGCCGCATAAAGACCTTTGGCGGGCCGCATGCGGCCCGCGGGCCGTAGTTTGCCCACCCCTGATCTAACCCATTTCACCCAGAGGTTACATTTGTGTTTGAACTCCTCATATGCGCAATGCAACAAAGAAATCAAGCAGTAGAGTATAAACTCCTTTTAGCTGAACACTGAATCTGCCTGCAATGCTCCAATTTTTTGTTTCCAGCTTAACACAATCAGGAAATCTTGAAGGAAAAGAAAATAAGCACCCGTTTATATGATCCCAGTGGTACAGACAGCAATATAGGACAACAGTATTTTTAAAAGCCTATGACATCAGGATTTTCAGGCTGTAATCATATTATTTATCAGAATAAACTAGTGACTTAATATATATTTCAACCGTGGGCACATAATGTACTTCAATCCAGGATTCATTTACATTACTGTTAAGGCTGCCACGTTTGAGCACTGCGATTATGGAATGCTAAAGCACAAACCCGCCCAGTCTCAGTTACTGACCTCAATGCCTTTCCTTGCAAAATGACAAGTGTGTTCCTTTCAAGAGGATACAGAAAATGCACGATTCACATTCTTTCCACATTACTGCAGTTACCGAAAGCTAATAGCCTGAAAGAAACCAGCACTTAGGAGATTGAATCTTGGAGGCCATCCCATTCTTCTAACACCATAAGCCAGTACTTCTGCTTCTGAAAGGTCAGAGTCAGAGAAATTTGGATGCATTTCAAAGTCTGGATAATCACATATTGTGCAATGAGTATCCATCACCAGCAACATCTCATATTCACTGCCCTAAAATCCTGTCAAAAACCACCACATTTGCAATATTAAGGCTTGGCTAGACTGTGTTTTTTTTATTTCTGCACCATACAGAATAAATTATGAACAAAGGAAAAAACTTTCAATTTGAAATATCAACGAACCTCTGACATGAAGGATGGTCAAAAACACCTTGACCCCTTTTCAGGACTGAGTGAAAACCACTGGTGCAACAACTCTTTACAAAGGACAAGATTTTTCTGGAGAAGCAGGATTACTCAGTGCTAGTTTAGTAGAGTCTACAATCAAACACAAAGCTGATGCTACAGTAAATGTGCATTCTCCTCGCTGGCACTCAACATTCAGAATTTTTAACAGCAGCACATGCTTGCCAGCACCAGCTGGTGACTGATAACATTCTCAGTTGTCAGGCAGAATGAGGTATAGGGCACCAGGAGTCTCTCCATAGTTTGCATTAAGTACAGAATCTGTCCCTTGGCTAACTTCCTGAGGCAGCTGAGGTGGATGTGGGTTTCATTGGCAAGGCCAATCATTGTGCTGAGAAGGTGGTGATGGGCTGTCTGCTGCAGTCTGAATGGTCCTGTTAGTTCGCAGTTGCTGGAGTTTGACCCAGTGGTGATGAAAGGACTGCGACGTATTTCTAAATCAGAATTGAGACATTGCAGGGGAACCAGGAACTGGTTTGGAGATCCCATGTGTCCACTAAACTGAGGCTGTAGAGGTCACAGGTTTGAAAGGTGCTGGCACAGAAGTTTAGCAAGTTGTTACCCTGCATCAGATCACTCTTTATAATAATGGGTCACCCATTTAAACTGGAGATGGGGTGAAATGCTTTCTCTCAGAACGTTGTGAGCCTTTGGAACTCTCTTCCTGAAATGGTGGTGGAAGCAGAGTCTTTGAATATTTTTAAGGCAGAGGTGGATAGATTCTTGGTAAACAAGGGGATGATGATTATTTGGGAGGGGGGGGGGGGAGGGGGGGGGGGGGGGGAGGGGGAGGAGAGAGTAGTAGGCAGAATGCAGAATTGAGGTTACAGTCAGATCAGCCATGATCTTACTAAATGGTGGGCAGGCTCAAAGGGCCAAATGGTCTTCCCCTTGTTCGTATGTTTCTATCTTAGTTAAAGCACCAATTAACTGGCCAAATTCCACAGTGTTCCCGAAACAAGATAATTGTCATGTTTAATAATTTGCAACGATGCTACATTGATCTCATGTTTTGAGGTTTGAACCATTTAAGGGTGCAGGTACATTTTGGTGGTAATTATTTGTCCTATAAATTGGCTCAAACCAATATGAGTACATCAACCTCAAAGACCCAAAAAAATGATTTTCTCAGATCTGCTGTACAAAAACATTTTCATTTGGAATGCAGTTTTTAAAAAATTCATTCATAGGATGCGGGCATTGCTGGTAAGGCTGGCAGTTATTGCCCACCCCTAATTACCCTCAAGAGGGTGGTTGTGAGTTGCCTTAGATCATAGAACAGTACAGCACAGAACAGGCCCTTCGGCCCTCGATGTTGTGCCGAGCAATGATCACCCTACTTAAACCCACGTAACCCGTATCCCAACAATCCCCCCATTAACCTTACACTACGGGCAATTTAGCATGGCCAATCCACCTAACCCGCACATCTTTGGACTGTGGGAGGAAACCGGAGCACCCGGAGGAAACCCACGCACACACAGGGAGGACGTGCAGACTCCACACAGACAGTGACCCAGCCGGGAATCGAACCTGGGACCCTGGAGCTGTGAAGCATTGATGCTAACCACCATGCTACCGTGAGGCCTTCTTGAAGCACGGCAGTCCATGTGGTGCAGGTAGACCCACAGTTTTGTTGGAGAGGGGGAAATTTCCAAGCTCCACACTGTTATCTAAGCAGCTCCACTGATTCGGGCCTGGTTTAGCACAGTGGGCTAAACAGCTGCCTTATAGTACAGAACAGGGCCAGCAGCGCGGGTTCAATTCCCATACCGAGGAGCATTTCACAGTAACTTCATTGAAGCCTACTTGTGACAATAAGCGATTATTATATTCAGTTGAGCCCATCACCAGATGGAAGGTTTTTAAAATCCCATCATTACCACAGACACGATGATTATAACATCAGTACTGAAAACAGTGTTCATTGTATTTTTCAGATGCTATGTTAGCTTGAATTGAATACAGCTGGAAGTTTCTCCAAGTGATGATTTGGTTATTTAAATGCATTTATACAGCAGAAATCAATAGTCAACAAGACCAAACTTTTAGCACACCACTTTTAACCCACTAACAGAAGCAGGCAACTTGTGGACCTTAACGTGAAAATGAAATTTGTGATGTCTGGTCCTGGTTAGCGTAGTCAAGTGAGTTGCAGAGGAATCAGTTCCAACACAGACACATCGACAGCCAAAAATAATGGGCTGCGACATGGAGGAAGATCAAGGCTCAACACCTGTCTGTCAAAACAGTAAAGGCTATCTCTATTGCATACTGAACCCTGAAAAGGGTTAGTGGCTGAACCAGAAGAGAGCTGCATAGTCACTGTGTTAAATATGATCATGTGCTTGTCACACGGACATTGTGGCTTTGGTCCAATAGTTAGTTAGGCTACAATATAGAAGAAACCTTGGTAACAGCCATAATTTGATCCCAATAAACATGTGCAGTATACACTGCATGGAGAACTCTCAAACAATACCCACCAGTCTGCCAAACCTCAGGTCTCTGTGATCCTCCAATTCAGGCCATTTGCAGATCACATTTTCATTGTTCCAAAATTGGTGGCCATGTTTTCAACACCCCCTCCCCCCCCCCCCAAACATCTGCAACTTTCCTCCTCAAAATCTGTCCCCTTGTTCAAGCTTTTGGTCACATGTTCCAATATTTATGTGGCCAAGTGGTAAGCTTTGTTTGATAATCCTTCTGTGAAATGTCTTGGGACATCTGACTGTGATAGAGGTGGTCCAAGTCCCACTCCAGAGATTTGAGAACAAAAATCTAGGCTGACAGACCAATGCAGTACTGAGGGACATCTGCACTAGAAGAGGTGGCATCTTTCAGGTGAGACACAAGATCTAGGTATCATCTGCTCTGCCAGATGAAAGCAAAAGATTGCATGGCATTATTCAAAGAGGAGCAAGCAAGGTTCCCCCTGTTGTCCTAGGCCAAGAAACATCCACATTCCATCTACACCTCCCGCTGCCTGGGGAAAGCGGGCAGCATAATCAAAGATCCCTCCCACTGGGCTTACTCGCTCTTCCAACTTCTTCCATCGGGCAGGAGATACAGAAGTCTGAGAACACGCACGAACAGACTCAAAAACAGCTTCTTCCCCACTGTCACCAGACTCCTAAATGACCCTCTTATTGACTGACCTCATTAACACTATACCCTGTATGCTTCATCCGATGCCAGTGCTTATGTAGTTACATTGTATATCTTGTGTTGCCCTATTATGTATTTTCTTTTATTCCCTTTTCTTCCCATGTACTTAATGATCTGTTGAGCTGCTCGCAGAAAAATACTTTTCACTGTACCTCGGTACACGTGACAATAAACAAATCCAATCCAATCCATCCAATAAACATTACTGAAAAGGCCAATCAAGTCACTACAGTATCACATTGCTGTTGTGGGGTCTTGCTGTATGCAATTTGGCTGCAGGCTTTCTGAAATCACAACAGTGACAGACTTCAAAAGAACCTCATTGGTTGCAGAGCTTTAGGGCATCCAGAGTTGTGATAGGCACCATATAAATGCAAATCTTTTTATTTTATAAATGCAAGTTGCTGTTTTTGTCGCACTTGTTGGCTCACAGCATCCAGTCAGATGGCGGGGAACTATTTGCATAAGTAACAACACCCAGTAATCTTGCTACCTCAACACAGCCGGCTGAGTTGAATGCACAAATCTATAAATGTATTTGTTACTTGTACACTGTTACCAAGGTTTCAAGTGTGGTAAACTTTGACCGGCTATCTAGAGTGAATAAGAGCGGCGAACCATTACTGTGATCATTACCACGAAGTGACTGGCACTGACTTCAAATAGTTCCTTGCACTTTGGAGTGTAAACATTGCGCAGCTTGTTGGAAACATCGGAGAGAAGGGCAAGTTTAGTTTCGGAAAATAGAAAATGATTTTGAGTAACTGACTGAGATACCAGCAAAAATACCAAAGATACAAGGCAGAGTAGTTGGTTTAAAAAATAAATGAACATCTAGTACAAAAATCACAGGCAGAACCTACCCCAAGCACACAAGCTGGTTTTTAACCATACAGTGCCAAACATGAAATCTTTAAAAAAATGTCAAAGGAATATAAAACTCCTATGTCAGCCGAGAAAGGGTTAAACCTCACTTTGCATATATCAAGCCTCCTTGCTATCAACACCAATCTACATTTAAAAAATCACTTGCGTTACAAAAACTGCAGAACGCTCCACACCCATTTCAGTTGTGATGCTTTAATCATTTTCAACTCCCTATTCTGCTCCTTAGTCAGTTATACCATGGCTAGCCCTGCAATACACTGTTGATTGCAATGTAATACGTGTCTGACCTACAGCTAACAGGAGCCTCGCACATAACATTGCAAACTTCACCATTTCCCATTATTAAGCAGTGCATAGATCACTTGTGCGTCATAAAATCCAACTGCACCACCTGCATAGACAATGTCCACATACTAATCCACAAATTACATATCACATGGCTGCACAATGACTCCACAACCTCCACTTTCTCAAGGACAGATTTGATTACAGAACCACAGCGAAGAAACCAGACTAGGAAAATCGCTAATAAAAAAGTTTTCCTTTTTCCTTTCTTTCTACCTCGCTTTCCACAAGCTAATAAATTTTTCTTAAAGAATTCGGTTCCCTAAATTTATATTTTTAAAAAATTTACTGTTCTGTAGGAAACCCGGCAGCCATTTTGTGTACAGCAATATCCCACAAACAGCAGTGTGTTTTCAGATAATCCATTGACACTATTAGAAAGTTAGATAGCTAGCAATCAGTGGAGACCACAGTTAGAAAACAGGAATGAAAGGGAATTAAAACTGGAATGGGAGTTGCTTACAGGCCTTCTGATAGCAGCAATGAAGTGACAGAATGTTTTCAATCAGAGATTAAGCAGGCTTGTAGAAGAGGCAAAATTGTTTTGGGGCACTTGAGAAACTAACTGTTTTTGGTTGATGGATCTGAACTCCAACTACAGCAGTGCTACAGAAATTTGCATTTATTTGGCATTTTCGTCATGGAGAAATCTCCCTGGCAGTCTCACTGAAACATAAATCAGGTAAAAATGAAGATCGAGCCAAAAAAGGCAATGAAAAGTTGGTCAGAGTTGATTTTAAAGCAGAATGTTAAAGGGGGAGGGGGCAAGTTTAGGAAGGGAATTTGTGGTCGTTGAACCTGGACAACAATCTCCAATGGTGGGGATGTGGTGGGGGCTGCAAAGGATCAATGACAGGTGAGGGTTGTAGGGATGGATGAGGCCATGGATTGATGCATTTAAATACAAGGCTGAGAATTTAAAATTTAAAACGTTGCGAGACTGGAAACCAAAGATATACAGGAATAGGCCATTCACTGGAACCATGATCAATGTCCTAACGTCATCCACGAACTTTGGCTTCCTTGAATAACCCCCAGTGTGCAGTGGATGTTGGGACAGTGAGTAAATTTGAGGAGGAATTGGGCAGATTTTTAATTGGTAATGGGATGAAGGGTTATGGAGAACAGCCAGGTTGGTGGGGCTAACGCCAGGATGAGATCAGCCATGATCGAATGGCGGTGCAGACTCGATGGGTCAAATTGCCTAATTCGGCTCCGATATTTTATGAATTTATGAATATGCTTGGCTAGCACAGTTCCATCAATCTCAGATTAAAACTTGGCAATTGCTGATTTTTGTGGAAGAGGGTCCAACATGTCTACCACCTTGTGTGAAGACATGCTTCCAGACTTCTCTCCTGAATGGTCTGACTCAGAATTCTGTCACCGCGTCCTAGACTCCATTGCCAGTAAGAAATGTTTCTCTCTACCTACCTCCTATCAAGCTCTTTCCAAATCCTAAAATACACAACCAAATCACCCTTCAAACTATATATTTCTGAGCAGCAGTTGACAGGAAAGGATCTGAAGTGAAGGGAGACCAGTTATTGTGAGGCTGGCTAGGAGAGATAGGTGCATTTAACTCAAGATGTGATTGTACAAGCATCTGGTCAGATTCATGCTTGCAAATGCAGCGGCACCAGGGTAACATAGATTGCCATCGACACACAACCAGGTGGAAGGCAAAATAAAATGTACATTTATCACAAAACAAGTTTGCTTTTTGTGTAGTAGATTACATCATTGCTCTATCACCAATAACATTCCAATTCGGGCAGCACGGTAGCATTGTGGATAGCACAATTGCTTCACAGCTCCAGCATCCCAGGTTCGATTCCGGCTTGGGTCACTGTCTGTGTGGAGTCTGCACATCCTCCCCGTGTGTAGGTGGGTTTCCTCCGGGTGCTCCGATTTCCAACCACAGTCCAAAGATGTGCAGGTTAGGTGGATTGGCCATGATAAATTGCCCTTAGTGTCCAAAATTGCCCTTGGTGTTGGGTGGGGTTGCTGGGTTATGGGGATAGGGTAGAGGTGCTGACCTTGGGTAGGGTGCACTTTCCAAGAGCTGGTGCAGACTCAATGGGCCGAATGGCCTCCTTCTGCACTGTAAATTCTATGATCTATGATAATTAATTCAAAGTGTTCTCACCGGGCAGAGCCCAGGTTGGGAAAATGTGTCTAGAATTGTGCTACAGCATTAGTTTTCTTTTTGGTTGGCACCATACCAAAGGTCCGGGAGGCCAGGCCAAAACAAGGTAACATCGCCATCCATTCTCCTTTATCCTTCCCCCACCACTTCCCTATTCCAAAGTTATACGATGCAGTGAGTGTTCCACGGTGATGCATGTGCAACGGTTTTCGGCAGCCTTATATGCTCTGCTTCTATGGGAAGCAGAATTATTTCCTCAATTTAGGGGTTACACAAAGAACTGACATAAAAAAAACTGGGACTTTCTGAATAGTTCAGGAAGAGCTTTGCTTGCAAGGGTCTCATTAAAGAATGGCCCCGATCTCTCCTTCATGGAAACCAGAGCTTTAAAAGGAAATTTGTTACAATTCTAACCTCTCATGAGTAAAGGTGTGTAAAATTGCTGCCATGGAATTCGTACAATGTGGAGTCAAATCCCATCCAATAATGTACACACAAATCCAGGCACACCCAGTGATGGCACGCTGCAGCGTCGGAGATACCATCTTTCGGATGAGCCAACAATTCTCATTAACAATATCCTGTACTTTTAACACGGAGAACTACCCCAATCTAGTCCACAGGAGTGTTACTAAACAAAACATAAGCTATTTAAGCAGGTATTGCAACAGAAAACCAAAAGTTTGGTCAGAGGCAAGGTTTTAAAGAAAGACTTAAAGGAAGGGTTTCAGGGTGGAATTTCAGAGCCTAGCTGAAGGCACAACCATCAATGATAGAGAGGTTCAAATTGGTAGTGCATAGGTCATCACTGGAAGAGTGCAGAGGGGTTGCATCCTGAAAGAATTTTAAAAAGGGTTGTAGGACTGGAGGAAATTACAGAAATAGGATGGAACAAAGCTGTGGAGGGTTTTGAAAATAAGGTTCCGAATTTTTAAAATGAGGCATTGACATACAAACAGAATGTAGGCCAGTGGCGAAAGGGGCAACAGGACTTGGTTTGAGTTAGGATACGGCAAAGTTTTGATGAGCTGAAGTTTATGGAAAAAGTAAGATGGGAGATTGGTCAGAACAACATTGAAATAGTCAAATCTAGGGATAACAAAAACATGGATGAGGGTTTCAGCAGGCGAGCTGAGATGGGGCAGAAATGGGTGATGTCCAAGTTGGAAGTAGGCAGTCTTGGTGATGGAGCAGATACGTGGTTGCATATTAAACAGAGTCCTCAACTGCACCTACAAGTAGGCATAAAGATCCCAATGCTTTGGTCAAAGAGCAGGGAGTTCTCTTTAATACCCAGCTCAATAATGCAAGTTTTAACATGAGCATAGATTCAAGGTACAAAGAAACCAACTGGGCTTCACACTGTACTGCCATAGATTTGATGGGCTGAATGCACCTTCTGTTTAAAGTTCTTAGAATTATAGAATCCCAACAGTGCAGGAGGCCATTCGGCCCATCAAGTTCTGCGCCGACCTCAGAACACCCTATTTCGACCCACATCCTATCCCCATATAATAATAATCACCTTTATTAGTGTCACAAGCAGGCTTACATTAACACTGCAGTGAAGTTACTGTAAAAATCCCTTAGTCACCACACTCCGGCGCCTGTTCGAGTACACTCAGGGAGAATTCAGAATGTCCAATTCACCTAACAAGCACATCTTTCTGGACTTGTGGGAGGAAACAGGAGGACCCGGAGGAAACCCACGCAGACACGGGGAGAAAGTGCAGACACCGCACAGACAATGACCCAAGCCAGGAATTGAACCTAGGTCCCTGCCGTTGTAAAGCAACAGTGCTAACCACTGTGCTACCGTGCTGCCCTATACCACACATGGACTTTGCATCCTTATTTGCATTGACACAATTGACAAAACCATACCTCAAAAAAAAAATCTTTATACTGCATTGTTCTTTCTTTGTAGGCTGTTAACCAGTGGCCCTAAAGCTCTGTACAGAGCTAACACTGTCCTGCCCTGGACATTCCTGAGCAGTTATCTCCAGCAGATTCAGATGTGAGATCTTGTCCAATAGGTACTCTGCCTGTATGTCTCTGGCAGCCACGTAGCAAAACGATCCATCTTCACAATCATCTTGCCTTGCTTGCCAGCGACCCACACTTTCAAAAACCCTAATCTAGAAGTACAAGATCAGCAGACACCTGGGAACATTTCCCAAAGCTGTGACGTCTACCACCTAGTATGATAAGCACAGCAGATGCAAGTTCCCCTCTAAGTCATCCGCCATCCTGACTTGGAACTATATCACCGTTCCTTTACTGTCGCTGGGTCAAAATCATGGAACTTCCTCCCTAACAGCACTGTGGATGTATCTGCACCATATTGGCTGCAGAGGTTCAAGGCAGCAGCTTAGCACCAACTTCTCAAAAACAATTAGGAATGAGCAAAAGTGCTGGCCTCACCAGCGACGCCCACATTCCATGGAATAAATAAAAAATGAGATGGTACAAATCCCAATTATGATTAATCAATGGGCTTTGTGTTCTCCAATCTCCCAAATTTTACAGCTAACCTAAACACAGCCCTAACCTGAACAAAAAGAATCTTCAACCCACAATCGCTATTCAATAGCCCTAGTCCAACCTTGAACAAAATTGCATTCACTGAAACATACAATCAGATATCAAACATTCCCTATTCTACAAAGTGAGAAAATTTATCACACACTACACGCAGGATTTTACTGTAAACAATGGCAAAAAAATTTTTTCATTAAACCGAAGGTCATAACTGTCAAGCCCTCTGGATATGAAGCAACAGAATCACCAATAGTTGCTACCTACACAAACTAAGCCCAAGACAGGAGAGGGCCCAGATACAATGTAATGTAATAGAGGAAGGAAACAACTCATATTTACATTGCACTCAAAACATCTCAAAGTGCTCCACAGTCAATCTTTCACATCGGCAAATGTGACAGCCAAACGTTACACAATTTACATCCTACAGCAAACAAAGAAAATGAGTAACTTTCAGATTCTTGGTTTCAAAATAAAATTTCTGAACATTCAATCTCGGGATTCAGCTTCCAAAGCACCAAGACTGGGCAGCCCACTCCCCTCCCCAAAGTTCTGAGACTAGACACAACACCACCTCCCCACCAACAAAGCTCAGAGTTTGAACAAACCACCCCCACACACACACCAAAAAGCTCTGAGACTAAACACACAGTCCTCCCCAAAGCTCAGAGACTGGAAACCGAACACCCCAACAAAAGCTCAGGAGACTGGACAACCCCCCCACAAAGTTCAGAGACTGGTCACACCTTTCTCCCCCCCCCCAAAAAAAAACAGCTGAGACTGGACATCTCCTCCCACCCCCCACCCATCAAAGCTCAGAGACCGGACACACCCCCCCCCCCCCCCCCCCAAACTCAGAGACTGGACACAACCCACCCCCCCCAAACTCAGACTGGACACCACCACCACCCCCAAACTCAGAGACTGGACACGACTCCCCCCCCCAAACCCAGAGACTGGACACCACCACCCCAAACCCAGAGACTGGACACCACCACCCCAAACTCAGAGACTGGACACCACCCCACCCCAAAGCTCAGAGACTGGACACCACCCACCCCAAAGCTCAGAGACTGGACACCACCCCCCCCCCCCCCAACTCAAGACTGTACACACACATCCCCACTCAGAGACTGGACACACCCTCCCCCCCAAACTCAGACTGGACACCACCACCACCCCAAACTCAGAGACTGGACACGACTCCCCCCCCAAAACCCAGAGACTGGACACCACCACCCCAAAGCTCAGAGACTGGACATCACCCCCCCCCCCCCCCAAACTCAAGACTGTACACACCCCCCTCCCCAAACTCAGACACTGGACACACCCCCCTCCCCAAACTCAGACACTGGACACACCCACCCTCCCCAAACTCAGAGACTGGGCACACCCACCCTCCCCAAACTCAGAGACTGGGCACACCCACCCTCCCCAAACTCAGAGACTGGGCACACCCACCCTCCCCAAACTCAGAGACTGGGCACACCCACCCTCCCCAAACTCAGAGACTGGGCACACCCACCCTCCCCAAACTCAGAGACTGGGCACACCCACCCTCCCCAAACTCAGAGACTGGGCACACCCACCCTCCCCAAACTCAGAGACTGGGCACACCCACCCTCCCCAAACTCAGAGACTGGGCACACCCACCCTCCCCAAACTCAGAGACTGGGCACACCCACCCTCCCCAAACTCAGAGACTGGGCACACCCACCCTCCCCAAACTCAGAGACTGGGCACACCCACCCTCCCCAAACTCAGAGACTGGGCACACCCACCCTCCCCAAACTCAGAGACTGGGCACACCCACCCTCCCCAAACTCAGACTGGGCACCCCCCCCTGCCCAAACTCAGAGACTGGGCACCCCCCCCCCCGCCCAAACTCAGAGACTGGGCACACCCGCCTGCCCAAACTCAGAGACTGGGCACACCCCCCCCCCCAAACTCAGAGACTGGGCACCCCCCCCCCCCCCCAAACTCAGAGACTGGGCACACCCCCCCCCCCCAAACTCAGAGACTGGGCACACACCCCCCCCAAACTCAGAGACTGGGCACACCCCCCCCCCCCCCCCAAACTCAGAGACTGGGCACACCCCCCCCCCCCAAACTCAGAGACTGGGCACACCCCCCCCCCCAAACTCAGAGACTGGGCACACCCCCCCCCCCCAAACTCAGAGACTGGGCACCCCCCCCCCCCCCCCAAACTCAGAGACTGGGCACACCCCCCCCCCAAACTCAGAGACTGGGCACACCCCCCCCCCCAAACTCAGAGACTGGGCACACCCCCCCCCCCCAAACTCAGAGACTGGGCACACCCCCCCCCCCAAACTCAGAGACTGGGCACACCCCCCCCCCCCCCAAACTCAGAGACTGGGCACACCCCCCCCCCCCCCAAACTCAGAGACTGGGCACCCCCCCCCCCCCCCCAAACTCAGAGACTGGGCACACCCCCACCCCCCCAAACTCAGAGACTGGGCACACCCCCCCCCCCCAAACTCAGAGACTGGGCACACCCCCCCCCCCCAAACCCAGAGACTGGGCACACCCCCCCCCCCCAAACTCAGAGACTGGGCACACCCCCCCCCCCAAACTCAGAGACTGGGCACACCCCCCCCCCCCCAAACTCAGAGACTGGGCACACCCCCCCCCCCCCAAACTCAGAGACTGGGCACACCCCCCCCCCCCCCCAAACTCAGAGACTGGGCACACCCCCCCCCCCCCCCCCCCAAACTCAGAGACTGGGCACACCCCCCCCCCCCCCCCAAACTCAGAGACTGGGCACACCCCCCCCCAAACTCAGAGACTGGGCACACCCCCCCCCCCCCCCCCCAAACTCAGAGACTGGACATGGACAGGTTCCCCCCGCCTCCCCGGTTACCTTTCGGCAGCGGCCGGCAGTCGCTGTTCTCCTTCCGCGGCCGGTGTTTCTTCTCCTTGTCTCGGTGCAGGTGCTTCTCCTTCGGACTCTTGGTCTTGGGGAGGGCGGTGCTGGCGGCGGCGGCGGAGCCTGGGGGCAGCCCGGAGCCGTGGGCAGGCGCCGAGGGCGGCGGCGCTGGCCGCCGCACCGAGTGGAGGGGGGCGGGGGCCGGGTAACGGAGCGCGGGGGCCGTGGCCGAGGTGGTGGCGGGAGGCCGGAGAGTGAGGCTGTGGTGCTGGGTTTTCCGGCGCTTGGCGGCGGGGCTGGGGCCGGGCCTGGGCTCCCGCGCCTCCTTGTTCGGTGCCTTCAGGCGGAGCAGGCCGAGCTGCGCCATCGCAAACCGGCAGTGACGTCGCGAGCGGCCGGAAGTGGCCGACGGACAGAGTGGAGCGTGCACCGCCGCACGGCCGCCGGACGTGATGTCACTCGCAGGCGGGGCGACTTTCCCTCACGGCACCGGCCGAGGGCCATCTTGGGTGAGGCAGAGTCAGGCCCAGTTTGATGGAGTGGATGCTGAGATAATGTTCCCCCTCTTGTGGCCATGATGTGGAGATGCCGGCGTTGGACTGGAGTGAGCACAGTAAGAAGTCTTACAACACCAGGTTAAAGTCCAACAGGTTTGTTTCAAACACGGCCTTTCGGAGCACTGCTCCTTTCTCAAGTGAATGGAGAGGTATGTTCTAGAGTCAGAGATGCCAGACAATGCTTGGAATGCGAGCATTTGCGGGTAATCAAATCATTACAGATCCAGAGATAGGGGGTGACACACTCATCTCCATCAACGACGGTCACCTCAGCACTTCGCTTTACCGCAAGCCCACAGATAACCTCCACCTTTCACCCGAAACACATTAAAGACGCCATCCCCTATGGACAAGCCCTCCATATACACAGGATCTGCTCAGACGAGGAGGAGCGTAACAGACACCTACAGATGCTGAAAGATGCCCTCGTACGAACGGGATATGGCGCTCGACTCATCGATCGACAGTTCCAACGCACCACAGCAAAAAACCGCACCGACCTCCTCAGAAGATAAACACGGGACACAACTGATAGAGTACCCATCGTCGTCCAGTACTTTCCTGTGGCGGAGAAACTATGACATCTTCTTCGCAGCCTTCAACACATTATCAATGAAGATGAACATCTTGCCAAGGTCATCCCCACACCCCCACTACTTGCCTTCAAACAACCACGCAACCTCAAACAAACCATTGTTTGCTGCAAATTAACCAGCCTTCAGAACAGCGACCATGACACCACACAACCCTGCTAGGGCAATCTCTGCAAGACATGCCAGATCATCGACATGGATACTACCATTACACGTGGAAACACCACCCACCAGTACGCGGCACATACTCGTGCGACTCGACCAATGTAGTCTACCTCATACACTGCAGGAAAGGATGTCCCGAAGCGTGGTACATTGGATAGACTATGCAGACACTGCGACAACGAATGAACGGGCATCATGCGACAATCACCCGGCAGGAATGTTCCCTTCCAGTCGGGGAACTCTTCAGCAGTCAAGGGCATTGAGCCTCTGATCTCCGGGTAAGCGTTCTCCAAGGCGTTCTTCAGGACACGCGACAACGCAGAATCGCCGAGCAAAAACTTATAGCGAAGTTCTGCACGCATGAGTGCGGCCTCAACCAGGATCTTGGATTCATGTCGCATTGCATTCACCCCCCACCATCTGGCCTGGACTTGCAAAATCCTACCAACTGTCCTGGCTTGAGACAATTCACACCTCTTTAACCTGGGATCACCCCCTATCTCTGGATCTGTATTGATTTGATTACCCGCAAATGCTCGCATTCCAAGCATTGTCTGGCATCTCTGACTTTGTCTATATAAATGTTTCTGGAACATACCTCTCCATTCATCTGAGGAAGGAGCAGTGCTCCGAAAGCTCGTGTTTGAAACAAACCTGTTGGACTTTAACCTGGTGTTGTAAAACCTCTTACTGCCCTCTTGTGGCAACCTTGAACTATGGGGCTCAGTTTAAAAATAAGAGATCTTTCATTTAACATGGAGATGAGGATGAATTTATTCTCTGGGAGTGGTTAATCTTTGGAATTCTGCTCCAGAGTATCAATGAAGCCCTTTAATTAAGCCTTTTAATCTCATATCAGGCCTTTCTTGGCCACGTTTCGTCCTACAGTTCTGGTGCTTCAGTGAGATTTCTTGGTTTGCAAACTCGTCGGGCACGACAGGTTTGCGGCTTGCATCGGGAGCACTCCTCTCTGGGTCCATTACAACTCGGAGAACATTCAAGATGCTCCGCACCATCCAGGAAAAGCAGCCCACTTGATTGGCACCCCATCCAGCATTTGATTTTGTGTTTGTGATGCAGATTGAAGGATAGGTATTAACCCAGGACAGAGGAGAACCCGCCTGGGCTTCTTTGAAACACTGGCTGTGGGATCTTTCACATTCAGCTGAGAGAGGAGATGGAATCACAGTTTAATTACCTGAGCCCTGCCAATGCGACAATGCAGCATTCCCTCGGTGTCGCACTCGGGGTGCCAGTCTGGATTGTGTGCCGAGGACCCAATAATGGAACTTGAACCGTTTGTGGCAGGGAGGAGAGAAGGTGCCTGTAAGTGGAGTGCAGAGTAGAGAGGTGCTAGTAAATGACTCCCAAGATATTTTCAACAACAATTTCGATTTTTAATGCCTTTAACGTAAAGAAACATCACCAGGCTTTTCACAGGAACGTTATAAAACAAAGTATGACATTGAGCTACGTAAAGAGTCAATAGTCCAGATGACCAAAATCTTGGTTAAAAAGCTAAGCTTTTACAAAAACGATTTAAAGGAGGAACAGTTGAAGAGAGTTGTAGAAAGCATTTCCAGAGCTTGCGGCCAAACCAAGAGCACCAGCAGTGGAGCAATTCTAATTGGGAATTCAAAAGTCTTCACATTGAGGATATTCTCTGTGCTAAATAGGATAGAACAAATCAAGCAACTCAAAACTGAGCAACCATGAGGCGCTGTGGGCCATCAGCAGCAGCAGCAGAATTATACTTGATCACAATCTGTAACCTAGTGGCCTGGCATATCTCCCCACTCTACTATTACCACCAAGTCAGGAGATCAATCCTGGTTCAATGAAGAGTTCAGGAAGGCATGTCTGGAGAAGCATCTGGCATACCTAAAAATGAGGTGTCAACTTAGTGAAGCCACAACGCAGGACTACTTGCACGCCAAACAGTGGAAGCAGCAAGTGATAGACAGAGCTAAGTGAATCCATAACCAACATCAGATCTACGCTCTGCAGTCCTGCCACATCCAGTCAGGAATGCTGGTGGACAATTAAACAAGTAACAGGAGGAGGTGGAGGCTCCACAAATATCCCCATCGTCAATGATGGGGAAGCCCAGCACATCAGTGCAAGAGACAAGACTGAAGCATTTACAACAATCTTCTGCTAGAATGCTAAGAGGATAACCCATCTCGCCCTCCTCCCGAAGTTCCCAGAATCACAGATGTTAGTCCAGCCTAATCAATTCATTCCATGTAATATCAAGAAGTGGCTGAAGACACTGTATACTACAAATACTATGGACCCTGACAATATTCCGTCAATAGTACTGTAAACCGTGCTCCAGACCTTGCCGCACCCCTAGCCAAGCTGTTCCAGTACAGCTACAATAATGATATCTACCCGGCAATGTGGAAAATAGCACAGGTATATCTGGTACACAAAAAGTAGGACAAATTGAACCTGGCCAATTACCACCTATCAGTCTTACTCTCAATCATCAGTAAAATGATGGAAGGGGTCATCAACAGTGATATTAAGTGGTATTTACTCAGCAATAAACTGCTCATTGATGCTCAGTTCGGGTTCCATCAGGATCATTTAGCTCCTGACCTCATTACAGTCTTGCTCCAAACAAGCGGGAAAGCGGGCAGCATAATCAAAGATCCCTTTATTCTCTCTACCAACCTCTTCCATTGGGCAAAGATCCAAAAGTCTGAGAACACACACTAATAGATTCAAAGACAGCTTCTTCCCCACTGTTACCAGACTCCTGAATGACCCTCTTATGGACTGAACTGATCTCTCCACACATGTTCTCTACTGAGTAGCACCACACTCCGTATGCTTTATCCAATGTCTATGTCTATGTATTTACATTGTATTTATTGTAAGTCCTTTTTTTTCATGTATGGAATGATCTGCCTGGACTGTATGCAGACAATACTTTTTGCTGTACCTCGGTACACGTGACAATAAATCTAAATCTAACATGGACAAAAGAGCTGAACCCCAGAAGTGAGGTGAGAGTGACTGCACTTGACATCAAGACAGCATTTGACTGAGTGAGGCATCAAGGAGCCCGAGCAAAACTGGAGTCAATGGGAATCAGGGGAAAACTCTGCTGATAGGAGTTATACCTGGCACAAAGGAAGATGGTGGTGGTTGTTGGAGGTCAATCATCTCAGCTGCAGGACATCACTGCAGGAGTTCCTAAGGGGTCCTGGGTCAAACCATCATTAGATCAGAAGTGGGGATTTTTGCTGATGATTGCACAATGTTCAGCACCATTTACAAACTGTTCAAGCATTGACTGTTCATGAAGCAGTCAATGCTTGCATGCAGAAAGTCAAAATAATGTCCCCTTGTTATTCAATGGCATTACCATCACTGAATCCTCCACTATCAACAGCTTTGGTGTTACCATTAACCAGAAACTGAATTGGACCAGACATATAAAAATTGTGGCTACAAGAGAAGGTCAGAGGCTAGGAATCCTGCACCAAGTAACTCACCTTCTGACCCTCCAAAGCCTGTCCAATTGCACAAGTTAGTAGTGTGATGGAATACTCTCCACTTGTCTGATGAGTGCAGCTCCAACAATAGTCAAGATCCTGACACTATTCAGGATAAAGCAGTCTGCTTGATTGGCTCCCCATCCATCACCTTTAACATCCACTCGCTCCACCACCGACGCACAGTGGCAGCAGTGTGCACCATCTACAAGATGCACTACAGGAACTCACCAGGGCTCCTTCGACAGCA
The DNA here is from genome assembly GCF_902713615.1 of Scyliorhinus canicula. Taxonomy (NCBI): domain Eukaryota; kingdom Metazoa; phylum Chordata; class Chondrichthyes; order Carcharhiniformes; family Scyliorhinidae; genus Scyliorhinus; species Scyliorhinus canicula. Next base: position 128,131,712 of record NC_052160.1, on the reverse strand, counting down.
CCTTCCAAACCCACAAACTCTACCACATAAATGGACAAGGGCAGATGGTCCATGAGACCACCAGCGCCTGCACGCTCCCCTCCAAACCACCCACCATCCTGACATGAAACGATATCTCCATTCCTTCACTGTCACAAGGTCAGAATCCTGGAATTCCCTCCCTAACAGCACTGTATACGCACTCAAACCACATGAACTGCAGTTGTTCAAGAAGCCGACTCACCGCCACCTTCTCAAGGGCAATTGGGGGTGGGTAATAAATGCTGCCCACTGCCAACGAAGCCCACATCCCATCAATGAATTTTAAAAGAGACGTCAGAGTTAGAGGAGGGTAGATATCTTGGAGGGTTGTTGGATTGGCGGAGGCTACAGAGATAGGGAGAGGTAAGGCCATGAAGGGATTTGAAAATAAGGATGAGAGTTTTAAAATCAAGATATTTCTTGACCGGGAGCCAATATAGGTCAGCGAGCTAGGGATGACAGGATTTGGTGGGAGTTAAAGCACAGGCAGCAGAGATTTCAATGACCTAAAGTATAGAGAGGGTAGAATGGGGGGGTCCGAGGTCGGAAACCCATCCTGGAATCAAATGTGACACCAAGGTTACAAACAGGCTGGTTTAATCTCAGACAGTTGCCAAGAAGAGAGATGGGGTCAGTAGCTAAGGAACAGAGTTTGGAGCAGGGACGGACAACAATGGCTTCAGTCATCCTAATATTCACGGAGTAAATTTCTGTTCATCCAGTACTGGATATTGAAGAAGCAATCTGATAATTTAGCAAAGGTGAAGGAGTAGAGTGAGAGAGTGGTTGGTGGTGTCGTCAGCACACTAATCATTCACTTGAAAAGCAATTTCTTGTGTTTAAAGAGGCAATATCAAGTCATGAATTAAACATTGATTAACAGCCTGTGAGCCCAAGGTCTTTAATTATTTGTGTTCTAATCCGTTGTCTCAATCCTTGCTACACTCTGTTCAGCAACATTTTTAATGTTATATTGGCTCCATCTAGTGACCAGATAACCTACTGCTTTAAATGGGCAGCTGAGCTATTCATTTGATTTCATTTGAGTTATTATTGTCAAATGTATTAGTATACAGTGAAAAGTATTGTTTCTTGCATGCTGTACAAACGATGCATACTGTTCATAGGGAAGGAAGGAGAGACTACAGAATATAATGTTACAGTTATAGCAAGGTGTAGAGAAAAGATCAACTTAATACAAGGTAGGTCCATTCAAAAGTCTGATGGCAGTAGGGAAGAAGCCTTTTTTGAGTCGGTTGGTACGTGACCTCAAACTTTGGTATTGTTTTCCTGGCGGAAGAAGATGGAAGAGAGTATGTCCGGGGTGCGTGGGGTCCTTAATTATGCTGACCGCCTTTCCGAGGCAGTGGGAATTATAGACAGTCAATGGATGGGAGGCTGGTTTGCGTGATGGATGGGGCTACATTCACCACCTTTTGTAGTTTCCTGAGGTCTTGGGCAGAGCAGGATCCATACCAAGCTGTGACACAACCAGAAAGAATGCTTTCTATGGTGCATCTGTAGAAGTTGATGAGTGTCGTAGATGACATGGCAAATTTCCTGCGTCTACTGAGAAAGTAGAGTTGTTGGTGGGCTTTCTTAACTATAGTGTCTGCATGGGGTCCAGGACAGGCTGTTGGTGATCTGTACACCTAAAAAGTTGAAGCTCTCGGTAGCATTGTGGATAGCACAATCGCTTCACAGCTCCAGGGTCCCAGGTTCGATTCCGGCTTGGGTCACTGTGCGGAGTCTGCACATCCTCCCCGTGTGTGCGTGGGTTTCCTCCGGGTGCTCCGGTTTCCTCCCACAGTCCAAAGATGTGCAGGTTAGGTGGATTGGCCATGCTAAAATTGACCTTACTGTCCAAAATTGCCCTTAGTGTTGGGTGGGGTTATGGGGATAGGGTGGAGATGTTGACCTTGGGTAGGATGCTCTTTCCAAGAGCCAGTGCAGACTCGATGGGTTGAATGGCCTCCTTCTGCACTGTAAATTCTATGATCTACTTCGTTCCCATTGATGTAGACAGAGGCATGTTCTCCACTACGGTTCCTGAAGTCGATGACAATCTCCTTCGTTTTGTTGACATTGAGGGAGAGATTATTGTCGTTGCACCAGTTCACCAGATTCTCTATCTCATTCTTGTACTCTGTCTTGTAATTGTTTGAAATCCGACCCACTGCTGTGGTGTCATCAGCAAATTTGAAAATCGAGTTGGAGGGGAATTTGGCCACACAGTCATAGGTGTATAGGAGTATAGTAGGGGGCTGAGGACACAGCCTTGTGGGGCACCGATGTTGATGATCATGGAGGAGGTGTTGTTGCCTATATTACTGATTGTGGCCTGTGGATTAGAAAGTTCAGGATCCAGTCGCAGAGGGTGATGTGATCACCATCACATTAAACTCAGTAGGCATTTTGTCAGTTCATCTGAAGAGTTTTGTCTTCATTTGACAGTCACTGACTGATGCGACCATCAATTCACTCGAGACAAGAGTAGAAGTAAACCGTGGCTTTAATCAACTTAGAACAGTGCCTGCCTGTGACTGAACCAATACTGAGAACCACCTACAGGTCGACTGCTCTTTATACCTCCCTTCAAGGGGAGGAGCCATGGGCAGAGCCCATACATGCCCCAACATGTTCCCCTATGGATAATGCCATACAATGGCCCATAGGAGAAGCCCACAAGGGCAACAGCATAGCACAGATACAAATACAAAGGCAACAGCACAGATACAAATACAATGGTGGATTATTGGCATAATACAGTCACCACACTGACAGAACGGTTTTTTCTCATTGATATCTCTTACGTGGATGGTGCCAGATTTCAGAAGTGAAAATCAGTTTTTTTCTCCATCCTGAAACATGATGATGATTAGGAAGAGAAAGTTACTTTTCAGAAATTAGATTAAGTTCTCATTGCCCGACAGATAGGCGAACATACGAATTAGGAGCAGGTGTAGACATCTCAGCCTCTCAAAGCCAGTTCCGCCAATTAATAAGATCATGGCTGGGGACTTGCGGTTGCAGCGATGTGGTGAGCGATCGTGAACCAGGTGGCTCCTGTTTAGTGAAGCGCCTTTGGCCCTTGCCACCCGATTTACGGGTGCAATTTGAGAAAAAAAAAGAAAGGCATTTTAACACCGGTGTCTCCATCAATGTGGGATGGCTTCAGGGGGTAACACTAGGAGAAAACTAGTGAACATTCCATACCAGCTTCGGCAGTACGTCATGGTGAGGACAAAACAAAACATGGTGGAGCCCCCAGGATCATTAATGCTGTTCCCGGAACCAACAGAAAAATTGATGGAATTCCTTGGGCGAAATTCTCCGACCCCCACGATGGGTCGGAGAATAGCGGGAGGGCCTTCCCGACATTTTTCCCGCCCTCCCGCTATTCTCCCCCACCCCCCCGCCCAACTCCCGACCCGAATCGCTGCCGCCGTTTTTTTACAGCCGGCAGCGATTCACAGCTGTTCGATGGGCCGAAGTCCCAGCCCTTTACGCCGTTTTTACGAACGGCAAACACACCTGGTCTGGCCGTTCGTAAAAACGGCGTCACAAACTCGCTTTTCATAACCATGGCACCGATTGGCACGGCAGTACCACGGCCGTGCCAAGGGTGCCATGGGCCCGCGATTGGTGGGCACCGATCGCGGGCAGCGGGCCCGATGCCCGCGCACTCTTTCTCCTTCCGCCGTCCCGCAGTATCCATTCGCGGGGCGGCTGAGGGGCAACCCAGCCCGCGCATGCGCGGGTTTCGCGCAAATACGCGATGACGTCATCCGCGCATACGCGATGACGTCATATGACGCGTCAGCCGGCGCTAACTCCGGCAAGCGGGCTTAACGATATTCGTTAAGCCCGTCATGCCGGAGCCTACGGCGTCGGGCTGCTAGCCCCGACCGGGGACCAGAATCGGTTCCCAGTCGGGAAGGGGGGCGCGGGAAGCTTTACGATTTCTCCCGTTTTGGGAGAATCGCGCCCCTTGTGGGGGAGTTCCATAAACAAAGGCAGTTGATAGTGGAGGATCTTTCCAGAACAATCGAGGAAGTGGTGCCCCCCCCCCCACACTTCAGATAACTTTAGAGAGGGTAGAGCGACGGATGGAGGCACAAGGCACGAAGATCCGTGAGATGGGGTTCGTAGCGACCGGGTTGCCTTTTTGGAAGCTATGGTTTTGTTGATGGTGGAAACCCAAAAGGTTTTAAGAGCCAAAGTCGAAGACCAAGAGAACAGGTCCAGGCGACAAAATATGCAGATTGTCGGGCTACCGGAGGGCATAAAAGGCATGAGTGCCACAGTGCCACAACCAGGGGCTGGTTTAGCACACGGCTAAATCATTGGCTTTGAAAGCAGACCAAGGCAGGCCAGCAGCACGGTTCAATTCCCGTACTGGCCTCCCCGGACAGGCGCTGGAATGAGGCGACTAGGGGCTTTTCACAGTAACTTCATTTGAAGCCTACTTGCGACAATATGCAAATTTCATTTCATTTCAGAATTTGTGGCAAAGATGTTGGGAAGTCAGTGGGGGATGGCATCTTTATTAACCCTCCAGAGGTGGACTGGTCACAATGACAGAAACCGGAATCCGGGGATCCCCCACAGGCAATCATATTCCCTCTTCATAGATTTCTCAATAAAGTTGCCCAAAGTTGGAGAAATTTGGGGGGACTTTTTTTTAGCACCAGGTCAGAGGTCCGACTCATAGATTTGGAGCCTGGTCCCCTGAGGGCCATAAGCGGGTTGTCAGATTGCCGGAGTTGCAGACGGGTGCGGAGGCCTTTGCCCCGTTGATTGCTCGCAGGCGAGTCCTGTTGGGGTGGAGGTCAGCTTCTTCACCCCCCCCCCCCCCCTTTCCCTGTGTCTCAGCGTGGCTGAAGGATCTAATGGAGTTCCTATATAAATTAACTCTGAGAGGGGCAGATGAGGGGTTCCACAAGAGATGGGGTTTGTTTATCATACACTTTGGGGATCTGGTTGCCATCTGGGGGGAGGTTGTGTTTTCTTTAATAAAAATGTTAAAATATTGAAAATTTGGATTAAAATATATATTTTTTTAAATTCACGATAAAGAGCGGATCTTGAAATGGGCAACGGCCACGAAGGAAAGCTATTTGGAAGGGCACCTTGTTCCAATTTACCAGGATATCGGGGCAGAACTGACACAGCGACGAGCTGGGTTCAACAGTGCCAAGGCGATGCTTTACAAAAATAAGGTGCGATTCGGAATGGTGCAACTGTTGTGTTTGGTCTGTTGTACTTTTAAAATGAATTCACCAAACACTTTGATTTGTCCAACCAAGATCCTTTTATTGTGGCTCGCACAGTAGGATGGCAATCTGATACAGTTCACATTGTCATGGAGTCTTGCTACTCCTCTGAAATTTGCAATTTCTGCTGACCTGTTACATGTATGTCTAATCATCCTCTGTCGCGTGTTCTGAAGATGGCCGGATGAGCCTCTCTTTATATACAGGTCTCCAGTCACATGGCCTTGGTCTTGAGACCGCATGGTGTGTCTGTACCGCCACCTGCTGGTTGGAGGTCTCACACTATCCAACTATGATACAGCCCTTAGGCATATCACCACAGGGGGAAGGGGGGGGGGGGGGGGGGGGGGTCACGTATGAAAGCAAAGACCATTACTTCAATACGTCAGCGGAGGCAAATGACTTTGTGAGGAGGAGCGGACTAGGATAGATTTGATTGTGGTTATTGGATTGGATTGGATTGGATTTGTTTATTGTCATGTGTACCGAGGTACAGTGAAAAGTATTTTTCTGCAAGCAGCTCAACAGATAATTCAGTACATGGGAAGAAAAGGGAATTAAACAGAATTCAAGAAAATACATGAGAATACATAATAGGGCAACACAATATATACAATGTAACTACATAAGCATTGGCATCGGATGAAGCAGACATGGGTGTAGTGTTAATGAGGTCAGTCCATAAGAGGGTCATTTAGGAGTCTGGTGACAGTGGGGAAGAAGCTGTTTTTGAGTCTGTTCATGCGTGTTCTCAGACTTCTGAATCTCCTGCCCGATGGAGGAAGTTGGAAAAGTGAGTAAGCCGGGTGGGAGGGATCCTTGATTATGCTGCCCGCTTTCCCCCGGCAGCGGGAGGTGTAGATGGAATCAATGGATGGGAGGCAGGTTCGTGTGATGGACTGAGCGGTATTCACGACTCTCTGAAGTTCCTTGCGGTCCTGGGCCGAGCAGTTGCCATACCAGGCTGTGATGCAGCCCGATTGGATGCTTTCTATAGTGCATCTGTAAATGGGTAAACGGTTATGGGTGATTTTGAATTTGAATAAAAGGTTCATGTTTATTGTTCTTGACACTGGTTGTGTTTTCGCTCTTTGGTGTTTCCTTTTATTCTTCTCTCATGTCATAAATAGTTTGGGGTAGTTTGGTCGATGAGGTGTGTGGACTCTTATTTTTTTCCCTAATATGTACTTTTATGTTTTATATGTCTTCCAATATTCCTCCTTAAATCTTTTTTTCTAGTGTTGATAGAATAATCTCTGCCTTTGGGCAGAAAAGACTCCCAGGATTGGAAGAGCTTGCAGAGAGGGCGACAATGGGGTGGGTTGGTGTTACCCAACCTGATTTCTCTAATCCCAAAAAAGGACAAAAGTTCCTCAGGATGTGGGTCTCACAGGCCTATTTCACTATTGAATACTAGGCAAGGTTTTGGAGCAGGCTTGAGGGGCCGAATGTCCTCCACCTGCTCCTATTTTCTATGTTTCTCTTACTGGGCCGTTAACGTTGGGAAAGTGTGAAGATGGTTTGAGGAGCCAGGCCCAGGGTGGGGACCGATGGGGGACCCATTTCGTGTAGGGTCGTCTCTAAGGGTGTTGGTTCCGGCCCCTCTTCTGTTCTCCCCAGCCACACTCTCGACGAGCACGGTGGTAGAGGCATCGTCAAGAGTTTGGAACCAGTTCAGCAACATTTTGGACTGGGGACATGTCATTACTGTTGCCAGTTTGTGATAATCATAGGTTTGCACCGTAAGGGCTAGAAGCAATGTACAGGGTATGGAGGACCTGTTACATGTTACATGACCCTGAACAAGAGGTTCAGGGATTAGTTTATGGAAGGTAGGTTTGTGGGTCCAGAGGAGATGGAGGAGAAATTTCAACTCCCGTGGGCGGGTGCATTCGGATATTTGCAAGTGAGGAACTTTATCCCTAAACAGCTGTCTTTATTCCCCAGGTTACCGAGACCCACACTAATAGATAGGATGCTGCCACAGGGTGCGATGGGGCGAGGGATGATCTCTGATATATATGGGTGTTTGCATGAGACGGGGAAATCATTGCTGGAAGACGTAAAGAGAAGGTGCGAATTAGAGCTGGGCCTAGGGATAGAGTGGGGGGTGTGGAGTGAGGTCTTTCATAGGGTGAACTTTACCTTCTCCTGCGCTAGACTGAGCCCGATACAGTTTAAAGTAGTACATAGAGAGCATTTAACTAAGACGCAAATTAGGGGGTTCTTCCCTGAGGTGGGGGACAGGTGTGAGCATTGTTCAAGGGGGTTGGCAAATCACTCACACATGTTCTGATCCTGCCCCAAGCCAATTGGGTTCTGTGTCTCATTTTTCGAGATCATGTCAGAGATCATTGGGGTCAAGCTGGAGCCATGTCTGCTGATGGCGATCTTCGGGGTGTCAGACTCCCCAGACCTCCTTCAGGGGAGGAATGCTGACATGTTGGCCTTTGCCTCGTTAGTGGCCCAGAGGCGAGTCCTGCTTGGATGGAGGTCGATGGTACCACCCAGCATAGTTGGGAGACCTGACAGAATTCCTGCGATTGGAAAAGGTTAAATATACCCGGACAGGGTCGGAAGAAAGGTTCTATTCCAGATTCTCCGACAAGAGGAAACATCCTCTCCGCATCCACCTTGTCAATACCCTGTTGGATCGTAAAAGTTTCCATGAAGTCGCCTCTTACTCTTTTAGGGCGCAATCCAATTGCCACGCTGTGCCTGAAAGTCAGCTTGCCGTGGTGCAGTGTGGCTGATTAAAGCCGGGAGACTCCGCTCCCGGGATCTACCAGGCTCGCAACACCTCATAAGAGCTAACGATTTTGCGAGATGTTGCAATGTAAATCCTGCATATCAAAGCGAGAGAGTCGGTCTCATTTTAACGTGCAGTTTCCCGAGGGGTTGGGATCTATCTCTTTCACCTCGGAGACCTCAGGCGAGTGCTGTTTGTACTGGTCTCCACAATCGGGGACCAGAGGGAACAGCACTCATGGGGGTCTCCCAGGGGATCGGTTGCACCCAGTTACATGCCTTTTGGGCAGGTTGGTGACCTGGCACTGCTGGTACAATCTGGGCACCCTGGCAGTGCTTGCCTGACACCCTGGCAGTGCCACCTTGGTGCAAGCCTGGAACTGCTAGCTGGCATGGGCACTGGGGTGTTCGTGGGGAGGGGACAATCCCATAGTGCATTCTGGGAAGGGTTGGGGGTCACTTCGACGGCCTTGGAGATTGGATCGACTTTTTAAATGGCATCTCGATCTCTTGTTACATTGGGAAGTTCTGCCAAGCGGAGCTCCTCAGTGTATAAAATGGGGGCTATGTGTGGCCTCGGGCGCGCATTCACTGCTGAAGCCCCTTATACAACGAGACTTGTGTTGTATAGCCATGTGTTTCTTGCCGCTGCCAGTGTCAGGAAACACACGGCTAAATGCGCTCGCGAGGGGACTTTGTTCCCAAATAGTTGAATTGTGCCCAGAAACTCTAGTGGGTACAAACCCGTCAATCCTTTCATCATAAGACTAGCCATCCAATCCTGGTATTAGTCTAGTAAATCTTCGCTGAACCGCTTCTGACATATTTGCAGCAAGGTAGCACAGTGGGTAGCACTGTTGCTTTTTCAGCACCAGGGTCCCAGGTTCGATTCCCGGCTTGGGTCACTGTCTCTGCGGAATCTGCACGTTCTCCCCATGTCTGCGTAGGTTTCCTCCGGGTGCTCTGGTTTCCTTCCACAAGTCCCTGTTGGTAATTTGGACATTCTGAATTCTCCCTCCGTGTACCCGAACAGATACCAGAATGTGGCCACTAGGGGCTTTTCACAGTAGTTTCATTGCAATAGTTAATGTAAGCCTACTTGTGACAATAAAAATTATTGGATTAGATCTTTTCTTATGTAAGATCAGTACTGTACACAATACTCTCGACGTGGTCTCAACAACGCCCTGTACAACTGAAGCATAACCTCCCTATTTTTATAATCAATTCCCTCACAATAAACAATAACATTCTATTAGCTTTCCTAATTACTTGTGGTACCTGAACAGCCTTTTGTGATTAATGCAGTAGGACGCTCAGATCCCTCTAGACCTCAGAGCTCTGCAATCTCTCATCATTTAGATCAGAAGCTTTTTTAAATTGTTTTTCTGCTAAAATGGACAATTTCATATTTTCTCACTCCATTTGCCAGATTTTTGCCCACAAACTTAACCTATCTATGTCTCATTGTAGCCTCCTGATATCCTCTTCACAATTTACTTTCCTACTGATCTTTTTGTTGTCAGTATATTTAGCAATCATACGTTCAAGTCTCTTTATCCAAGTCATTTATATAAACTGTAAAATATGGAGGTCCCAGGACTGAGCCTGGCGGCACACCATTTGTTACATCCTGTCAACCAGAAAAAGACCCATTGATGCCTAGTTTCTGTTTCCTATTAGCTAACCAATCTTCAATCCATGACAATATGTTACTACATACACCATAAGGTTTATTTTCTGCAATGACCTTCGATGTGGCACCTTACCAAATGCCTCTGGAAATTGAGGTACAATATATCCACTCTATCCACAGCATATGTGACTCCTTCAAAGAACTGCAATAAATTGATTTGACATGATTTTTCTTTCACAAAACCATGTTGACTCTGCCTACTTGCCTTGAATTTTTCCAAGTGCCCTGCGATAACACCTTTAATAATGGCTTCTAACATTTCCCTCTGACAGATTTGAGGCTAACTGGCCTGTTGCTTCCTGCTTTCTGAACAAAGGAGTTACATTTGCGATCTTCCAATCTAATGGAACCTTCACCACATCTAGGGAATTTTGAAAAATGCATCAACTATTTCATTAACCACTTCTTTTAAGACCTTAGGGTAAAATCCACCTGGATCCAATAATTTGTCAGCCCACAGACCCAGCTATTTGCTCAATACCACTTCTCTGGGGATTGTAATTTTCCTCCATTCCTCCCTCCCTTTCATTTCCTGATTTACAGCTCTTTCTGGTATGGTACGTGTGTCATCTATAGTGAAGAACCATGCAAAATACCTCTTTAATTCATCCCCTATAGCCCTACTTTCCAAGATCAATTCCTAAGACTAACTTTCTATCGGACCAACACTCACTTTATTAACTTTTATTTAAGTATCTACAGAAACTCTTACTATCCATTTTTATATTACTAGCTAACTTTCTCTCGCACTCCCTCCCTCCTTCTCATTCTTTTTGTCATTCTCTAATGTTCTATATAGTTATAGAATCCCTGTAGTGCAGAAGAAGACCATTTGGCCCATTGAGTATGCACCAACACTCTGAAAGAGCACTTCACCCAAGCCCACCTCCTAGCCCAATAACCCCTTAATCTAACCTTTACATCCCTGGACACAAAGAGGCGATTTAGCATGGCCAATCCACCCAACCTGGACATATTTGGACTGTGGGAGGAAACCTGAGCACCCGGAGGAAACCCACACAGACACGGGGAGAATGTGCAAACTCTACACAGACAGTCACCCATGTCCAGAATTGAAGATTAAAAAAATTGGGTGGCACAGTTGTGCTGTGAGGCAGCAGTGCTAACCACTGTGCCACCCATTTTTCCTAATCTTCTGATCTGCCACTTGTCTTATCCCAAATATGTGCTTTTTCTTTCCCTTTAACAACATAGAATATACAGTGCAGGAGGCCATTCGGCCCATCGAGTCTGCACCGATCCACTTCCACCCTATCCCCATAAGCCAATAACCCCTCCTATCCTTTTTGGACACTAAGGCCAATTTAACATGGCCAATCGATCTAACCTGCACGTCTTTGGATTGTGGGAGGAAACCGGAGGAAACCTACGCAGACAAGGGGCGGACGTGCAGACTCTCCATAGACAGTGACCCAGCAGGGAATCAAACCTGGGACCCTGATGCTGTGAAGCCACAGTGCTAGCCACGTGTGCTACCCTCATGCTGTCTTTAACGTCTGTATTTAAACAAGGATGATGAGCCCCCTCCCCGTGGAATTTTTCTTTCTCATTGGAATGAATGTTCTGTGAATTCGGAAATATCCCTTGATCTATCCCTGCAGCACATTTGCCAGTTCACATTATGCTTCCATTCCCTCATAATTGTCCTTATTTAAGTTTAAAATACTAGTCTTGGGCATACTCTTCTCTCCCTTAAACTGAATGTAAAATTCAATCATATTATGATCACTGATACCTAGGGGTACCTTCACTATGAGATTATTAATTAATCCTGTCTCATTGCACAATACCAGGTCTAGTATAGCCTTCTCGATGGTTGGCTCTAGAATGTGCTGTTCTATGAAACGTACTATGAACTCCTCATCTATGCTACCTATGCCCATCTGATTTTTCCAATCTTATATGTAGATTAAAATCCCCATGATTATCGCCAAAGCTTTGAGAAGCTCCCTTTATCTCTTTTATCCTACATCCTGGTTTCCTGAACTTAATTCATTCTTGTCTAATGTTCTAATCGCATCATTAATTAACAACCGCCCCCCCCCCCCCCCCCCCCCCCCCCCACCGTTTCTTAACTTCCTGACCTTCCTAAATGTCACATAGCCATTGATATTCAGGTCCCAATCTATGTCGTTCTGTAGCCAGTCTCTGTGATGCCTACGAATCATACTTATTCATTTCTATTTGCACGATCAGTTCATCTGTTTGTTTCAAATGTTATGTGCATTTAGATACGGAGCTTTTAATTTTGTCCTTTTATTATTTTTGTAGCAGCTTGCCTACCTGCTGATTTACTCATAGATTTGCGCTCTGACCCTTCCTGTCATGTTTGTAATTTCCCATATTAGTCCCTTTCTCTCTTACTTTGTCTCTCCTCTTTGGTCTACCACATCTTCTCAAATTTGATCCCTTACTCCCACTATTCAGTTTAAAATTCTCTACTTCCCTAGTTACGTGGCTTGCTAGAACATCAGCACCTCGCATGGTTCAGATGTAGACCATTTTAACAGTACAGATTCCAATTTCTCCAGTACTGGGGCCAGAGCCCCAGGAATTGGAACCCACTTCTCCAACACCAGTCTTTGAGCTATGCATTCCTTTCTCTAATGTTATTTGTCCTATGCCAATGTGCATGTGGCTCATGTAATAATCCAAAAATTATTACCTTTGAGGTTCTGCTTCTTAATTTGGTGCCTCATACTGACTATGCAGAATCTACTTCCTCTTCCTGTCTATGTCGTTGGTATGTACACGGATCATGACCACTGGATCCTACCCCTCCCACTGCAGGTTCCTCTCCATCACTGAGCAGATATTCCAAACCCTGACACCAAGCAGGCAATGCCGCCGTCTCGATTCTCGCTTCTTGCTACAGAGAACACCATCGATCCTCCTCACTCTACTGTCCCCTACTACCATTGCATTTTTACATGCTTCCTCACTCGATGGCTTCCTGCACCATAGTCAGTCAGCTCACTCACCTTGCTATCATTCCCGACAAGTGAAAGAACCTCATATCGATTGGACAGTTGCAGAGGCTGACAGTCCAGCTCTATTGCCCTTACCTGCCTCACTCGCAGTCACACACTCCTGTCCCTGAACAGACCACCCCAGCCTAAGGGGTGCAAATGCCTCCTGAAGTAAAGCATCCAGGTAACTCTCTCGCACCCTGATGTGTCGGGTGTCCACAGCTCAGCTGTATTAATTAATTTAAGCACCCCCACTTACCAAACTCTAATGACTCTGAGCTGAAATTCCTCAAGACGCTTACTGGAGAAGGATTTGCCCTGGATCACAGTAATCCAGGAGATCCCACATGCTACAACCTTGACACATAACCTGTCCTGCGATCCTCAATGTGTTTTAAACAATTCTTCATTAAATTGTTTACTTATGGTGTTTTTTTAAACATTTTAATAACTTTACCACCAAGTTGTGCACTATTTTCAAACTTAGGAATGGGGTAGAACTTGCCCACTTACCAGATTCTCACCAAACATTTAGCTCCTTTCCCTCTAGTAAAGACCAATCGCAGAGGGTGAGAAAGACAGAAGGCGAAGGGAAAGTCAAACTCCAAACTTGCTCTCTGATTCCCTGATGCACTCCTTTTGCTTGGACTGCACGAAAGACTGAATTTATACATAACTGAACCGGGAAGACAGAAACTAGAGTAAAGTAGCTTTCCAATTAACTACTCAGCTCCCACAGCTAAGAGTGAGTTTACCCTGTCTAAACTGTTCGAAAGAAAGACGTAGCCTGCTTACACAGTGTGGTGAATGTGATTCACACTATATATAATTGCCAATATCACTCCATGTATATATGTTCGTTATCCGACCACCAGGGGGCGTCGCTCTGGGAGTACGCGAGAGTTTGTACTGGGCTCCTCCCTTGGCTCTGCCCAGGACTCCTCCCCCTGGGACCGATGTATAAAGATCAGTGCCTTAGAGCCAGCCTGCCAGTTCACCTGAAGTTCAACGACGAATAGGCTGGCTCTATTGTAAGTGTATTAAAGCCTCTGTTCAGATCCAACTGCACGTGTTCGCTGAATTGATGGTTCCATCACACAGTACTTTCCAGTTACTGTACTGAAAATTCCAGCCATGCTATTCGAACTTTCCCTCTCCCCCACCCCCCTCACTACTACTAAACCGAAGCAGTCTATTTCCACTTGTAGCAAGACTGGGACAGCATCCAGGATTGGGCTGACAAGTGGCAAGTAACATTTGTATCACACAAATGCCAGGCAATAACCATCTCCAACAAGAGAAAATCTAACCATCTCCCCATGACATTCAATGGCACTGCCATCACTGAATCCCCCCCCCACCGTCAACATCCTGGGGGTTAATATTGACCAGAAACTGAACCGGACTAGCCATATAAATACGGTGGCTTCAAGAGCAGGTCAAAGGCTAGGAATCCTGCGGCGAGTAACTCACCTCCTGCCTGCCCAAAGCCTGTCGACCATCTACAAGACACAAGTCAGGAGTGTGATGGAATACTCTCCACTTGCCTGGATGAATGCAGCTCCATCAGCATTCAAGAAACTCAATAACGTCCAGGACAAAGCGGCCACCTTGACTGGGACCCCCAACCACCACATTCACTCCCACCAACTCTGCGCACAGTGGCAGCAGTGTGTACCATCTCATGCACTGCATCCACTCACCAAGACTCCTTCAACAGCATCTTCCAAACCTCTGCTAAAGGACAAGGGCAACCAATGGAAGAGAACACCACCACTGGAAGTTCCCCACCAAGCCACATACCATCCGGATGTTCACGTACCAAGAAATAATTTTCAAAAACCCACTCTCCGCATTACCGAACTGGATTAACTCTGTCCCCTCTCCCCCACAGCACTATACTGAATGTGCCCTGTTGCTGCATGTGATTCAAAAGATGAAAACTCTCAGTGAAAATGCAAATCATGGGAAACCTTTATTGATGTCCGTAGGTTTCAAATATATTTATTAGTGATTCAACCCTAAACTCACTTACAATGTATGAATAGTGGGCAAAGACCTACTGCCAGCCAGCCAGCAGGAATGGTTTGAGCCTCCTACTGTCCGACTGGGAATGACCCCCATCACTGACCTACACACGCATTCGATCTCTGTGTGCAAATGATCATTTTCCTAATCATGCTTCTTCTGCAGGAGAGGAGCAGAAATGAGCTTCAGAATTTTTAAAAGGTGCAGTGATTGAAGTTCCTAAGATTCAGAAATGTAACTAGATCTGACGGTAATCTTGAGATTCCTGAATTGTGCGTCAGTCGACCATCCTAAGGCAGGGAGTGCAATTCCTCTCTTAATAAAATGTCACAGATTCTTCCCTCCTTTCGGAAACCTGTGCCACAGGGAAGCAAAGCTTGAGAACGCAATTTCAGTCATCCTGTGTTTTTCATGACAGAGGAGGAATTCCTCTGTCTCCCTGCGAGAGGATATACGCATTCCCCAAGAGAACAAATTTCCTTTGGGGTGAATGAGAAGATGGGCTCAGTCCCGAAAATCACATCTTATCCTTTTGATTTCCGAGTGCGAGAGGATTTCACCACAAGGACTGCTTCAGACCCAGTCTGCAGGAGGATTTCTTGGTCCTTTGGGTTTCGAAAAGCGATTCTTGAATCCTACAATAAATAAACAACTTAAAATTACAAAATATTCATAGCATGGAAACAAGCCATTTGGCCCAATTGCTCCATGTTCATGTTTATGCTCCAGTAGAAGCTCTGCCCACTCCACTTTATCTCACCAGATCATTATATCCTTTAATTCCTTTCACCCTTATGTGTTTATCTAGATTCCTCTGAAATGGATCTATTCTATTTGCCTCAACTGCTCACTGTGGTAGCGAATTCCACATTCTCACCACCCTCACTGTACTGCGATTATTAATTACTATGGTTCATTTTCAATGACTATGGTTCATTAAGTCTTTCTTGGATTTCACTTGGGCCCAAATCAAGCACGTGTGCCAACCTCTTGGGAACATTACTTGTGCAAAAGTTGACCTCATATCTTTTGACCCAAACAAAATTGGACTCAAAAATCTGGCTTTTACATGAGTGCACACGGTAAGTTGATACAACAAACATGCAAATTAGAATGGGAGGAGGCCTCTCACCCTCTCGAGCCTGCTCCACCATTCAATGGCTGATGTGATTGTAACCTGAACTCCTGCCGACCCCCGATAACCTTTCACCATCTTGTTAATCCATCTAGCTCTGCCTTAAAAATTTTCAAAAGCTCTGCTTCCAACGCTTTTTGAGGAAGAGTGTTCCAAAGACTCACGACCATCTGAGAGAAAAAAAACTTCTCGTCATCTCTGTCTTAAGTGAGTGAAGCCTTAATTTTGAACAGTGACCGCTAGTTCTAGATTCTCCTCCAAGAGGAAGCACCGTCTCTACATCCACCCTGTCAAGACCCCTCAGAACCTTAAAGGTCTCAATCGAGTCGCCCCTTACTCTTCTGAACTCGGGTGGATACAAACTTAACCTTTGATACTGATAATCAGTTACCTGCTGTGCACCGTGAGGTTCAGTAATATTATGGAATGAAAACTTTCGATCCCAGGATCCCAGGCACAGACCCAATGGGTGGAAAAGCAAAGTTGACCTATGATCATGTCCGTTAGAGGAACTAAGTTTGTTTACATTCATGATTGCCTTGAAATTCCCAGCTCCAAATCTCCCTAGTTGATGCTGTCACAAAATATCCCCTACGTGACCTTACAGACTTTAAGCGAGGGTAGGGAATAGAACTGCACGGATCCAGAAGCAAGTTCCCCCAAATGAATGAGAAAAGGGCTTTTTATTTAAACTGTGACTATAAATGTACAACATTGTTCTGCAATTTAAGGAAAGGGGAAGTGAATATTAACTTTGACCTCGAGAAATAGTTGTGCATCTGATCTCCTCTTGCCCTTTTCTTTTATATTCGTGCCTCTCTCTAATTCCACCAGTTCGCAATCACAATCCATGTTCATCAAATGCAACAGTCAACCAACACGTAGGCATATATATTCCAACAACACCGTACATTTATCTAACTACTTTATCATTGTAAAACTTCCCAAGGCACTTCACAGGTGCTTACGAAACAAAATGTGCCATATCACAGAAGCACATAATTGCTACAGCACAGAAGCAGGCCATTCGGCCCATCATGTCTATATCAGCTCTCCGAAGCAGCACTTCATCTGTTGCCATTCCCCTGCTTTCTCCCCATAACACTGCCCATTCTTTCTTTTCAGATAACTTAATTGAATTCCCATTGAACTGTCTCAATTGCCATCATGTCACATAAGGAGATGTTGGGAAAGGTGACCAAAAGCTTGAATAAAGAGGTAGGTTTTAAAGGGCGCCTTAAAGGAGAGAGAAGCAAGGAAAGTGAAAGAGTTATGGGTGGATCTCCAGAGCTCAGGGTCCGTGCAGCTGAAGGCACAGCTGCCAATGGTGGGGTGGAGGGAGTGGGGCAAGTACAGTGTTGGAGGAGTTCTTGATTGGTTGTAGGACTGCAGGAGGTAATGAGATATGGAGGAGACAAATCTACAAGAATAAGAAGTTTAAATTTGAGGCAGTGATGAACTGGGTCACTGTAGGCCAGCGAACAGGAGTCACAATAGGAGGAAGATATTGAGCCCCTGTTCTCCCATTCCAAGAGATCATGGCAGATCTGTGACACAACTCCAAAAACCAGCCTTTGCCTCATATTCCTTAATAGCCTTGGATAACTAAAATCTATCAATCTTATTTTAAAAATTCAAAAATTAATCTAGCATTAATATAATAATAATCTTTAATGTCACAAGTAGGCTTACATTAACACGGCAATCTGAAAAGCCCCTAGCCGCCACAGCCTGGCGCCTGTTCGGGTACATAGAGGGTGAATTCAGAATGTCCAAATTACCAACAGCATGTCTTTTGGGACTTGTGAGGGGAAACGGGAGCACCCGGAGGAAACCCACGCAGACACGGGGAGAATGTGCAGACTCCGCACAGACAGTGACTCAAGCCGGGAATCGAACCTGGGACCTTTATCACCACCTGGTGCGGAATACATGGAGTCCAATGCTTTCGGTGCACACACAGTGCAACTGATAACTGTCCAGCTCAGTCTGATTCTGCCAGTTCATGCTGTGAGGCTGGAGAAAGGGTTTAGCTGGTGAGGGATTTTTCCAGAGTGAAAAGCAACTTTGTGGGTGGGTTGTGGACCAGAAGGATACTGAAACGTGTACAGTCCACTGGGGCTGGGTTTGTCTTCCTTGTCATACTCCTGCAATTGGGCGTCCAATTATCCAAACAATAATGGTGGCAATTCTCTGAACTCCAGGAATGACTATGTGAGCCGGGGCTCCGTGTTTCTGACTGAGTTACTTAGTATTAAGCAATTTCTAATGGGTTTGACTTCATTGGAGAACACACACACGTGCAATGACGCTTTACCTCCAGAGTCAACTGGCTATGAAGAGTAGCAATTTAATCATATCTTTAGCATTATTTCTCTAGAAGGGACACTGGGGAATTGTGTAGCTCTCAGAGCAGATGTTCAGCCTTGTTTTCAACCACTTGAAGATCAATTCAAACTTCGCTAACTGTTTAGGTAAACTGAAAGTTTGGGGAGGGGTATTTTGCTGCTTTTAATGAAAGGGTTATTGCTGCAAAAACATCCATAAACGATGCACATCTCAAATACTGGGCTGGATTCTCCGTTTGGGAGACTAAGTTCCCACATTGGCGTGAAAACGGTGGTCTTTTACGGCAGGAAAACTGGCGCAAAACGGCCACTAATTTGCCGTTTTGCTGGGGGCTAGCAGGGAGGCAGCATAAACTCACAGCTCTAGCTGCTGATATGGCCCTGAGCATTTCTGGTTCCACGGCCGCGCATGCGCACGGCGACGGACTGCAGCGGCCGCGCCGTGCTCCATAGCGGACTCAGCCCGCGGATCCGGACCACAAAAGTAGTGCCCCCCTTCAGCCGCTCGCGCGGCCTGGACCACCCGCCCCAGCCCCCAGCCCCGAATGAAGCCCCCCTACTCGTGGATCGGTCCTCCCCCAACTGTGGCGGCGCCGGACTGAGTCCACAGCCGCCCCACAAGGTTCCCGAATGGTGTGAGCACATGTACCCCACGCCGTCAGGAACTCGGCCAGTTGGCATCGCGGGGCAGGATCTCAGGCAATGGCCTGAGGCCATGGATGTTTGGCACGCTTTTCACAGGGCGGAGAATCCAAAAACTGGCACCACTCCCGATATTGGCATCAAAACGGATTCTCCGCCCCAACGCCGAAATCGCGTTTGGCGGAGAATCCAGCCCACTGAGTCCAATGGCAGTCTTGCATTAGACTGAGTATCCACTCCCACCACCAGAGTTATGGCGCAACACATCGAGGGCCCTTCGGCAGTGCCTCCCATGACCCCTATCACCTAGAAAGATGAGCAGTAGACCCTTAGGACATCACTTCCAAGTTCCCCTCCACACCATCCTGATTTGGAACTATATTGTCATTCCTTCACTCTTGCTGGATCAAAAACCTGGAAACCCCTCCCTAACAGCACGGTAGGAGTACTTGCACTACATGAACTGCAGAAGTTCGAGAAGATGGCTCACCACCGCCTTCTTGTGGGCAATTAGGGATGGGCATGTCTCGAATCAGCTGGCATGACCAAATCCAAGAAACATTTAGTTATTTAATTTGTTACATTGCCTGATGTTGTAGTTCATACATTTTAGAGGTAAAACTTTCTAGTCTTAAAAATTGATTTTTTAAAATGTAAATTCAGTGGAAAATTCTGGTAAACATCGCGAGTCTGGCAAACCACATAGACACAAGATAATTACAATTCAAAAGGAAACTTGAGCCAACTGGATAAAGACAGAGTAAAAGTCATAAAACAGCAGGTGGTCTTGCTTAGCTAAAGAACTGGAGACATGACATCTGCAGTTATTCCAAGAAAGCACATAAGTTATTCGTGTAGTTTCCCAGAATTAAGGAAAGCTTTGGAATTAAAATATTAACTTGTACTACCAGGGAAGAGGCTATCGTTTGTCACATTACCATAAAGACGGTTGGAGAAAAGTTTTTTTGAGTTTATCTTTGAAAATTCAGTTAAGACACAGGCAGCAGGCAAGACTGGTTAAGGGAAGTAGCTAAGAGCTTTGGTCTTATGTGGCTTATAGCTCACCAGAAGTTACGAAATAAAGTCAGACCTACACCCGAAGACCTGAAATAGAGTAGATGCTAGTTTTATCATCCATGACGCAACCTCTGATTGGGAGCTGGTATTCAGCTTGGTGGCAGTTTGAAACTATAGCAGCGAGCTACTGGTAAACAGGAGTGTTTTCTGATGCTTTAAGCAGGAACCACAGGCCCATGCTGGAGTTGTGGAATTCAGAGCTGTGAGGTCTGTAAGGGAATTGGAGGGTCACTTTGCCAAAAGCTAATGGAAGAACTCCCATGAAATTTTGTACCTCGGCAAATAGCTAGAACACTGAGGATAAAGCAGATTGAGTTCTGGACAGATGATCCCAGGAAAAGTGAATGAACATTAAAGTTTCCAATTAATAGGAGAACTCTTGAGGAGAAGTAAAATGTAGAACTGGGCTTACAGCCTAAGTCTTTATAAGGTACAGTGTTGAATTAATAGTGCTAACTTTGTTTAATTGCGGCACAGAAGCACAGTGGTTAGCACTGGGACCTGGGTTCAATTCCCGGCTTGGGTCACTCTCTGTGCGGAATCTGCACTTTCTCCCTGTGTCTGTGTTGGTTTCCTCTGGGCGCTCCGGTTTCCTCCCAGAAGTCCCGGAAAAAGTGCTGTTAGGTGAATTGGACATTCTGAATTCTCCCTCAGTGTACCCGAACAGGTGCCCTAGTGTGATGACTGGGGGATTTTCACAGTAACTTCATTGCGGTGTTAATGTAAGCCTACTTGTGACACTAATAAAAGTTGTTACTATTATTCTTTTCGACAGATACTGTTTAAAATCATGAAACCTTACGGTGCAGTTCTGTCGGTTAATTTCTGGATTTTTTTCTTTAAATATTCAGGCTCTCTAACTAGATCGTAGCAATTAGAGTTTTGAAGAGCTGGGTCAGAGCTGTTCCAGCCAATATTTGGAATAAACTGGCGTCACAGTCAACCGCTGAGAGTGAAAGCTGCCAAATATCAGTTTCAGTAAACACTGGGAAACTCACCGAAACTCAGGAAGGAGCGAGTTTGTTCTGTACTTGGTTCTGTTTCTGGAGCCCTGGACAGTGAGGGGACACTGGTTATGGCTGCAGACAGAGAGAGAGAGAGAGAGAGAGAAAGAGGGAGGGAAACATGTTTACAGAATCAGTAACCATAGACATTAACACACAATCCACCGTCTTAGTTGCGATATCCTTCTTGATTATATTTAAATTACTAATTAAAAGGCTGAAAAAAAATAAACTTCCTCCTTGCAGTCAATCAATAAAGCCCTTCATAAAATGAATTAGTGACTAAGTTTTAAGGAAACAGTGCATTTATATTGTATCGTTCACAACCCCAGGATGACTGACAATGTATCACAGCCAATGAAGTATTTTTTGAAGCGTGGTTATTGCTGTTATGTTAGACACTTTAAACTCAGTAAAATTCCACAGACAGCACCGTGAAAATGACCCGATAATCTGGTTTATTCATGGGGACTGAAAGATAAATATTGGCCAGGACATGGGGAAGAACTCACCTGCTCCTCCTCTTTGACTCGTGCCATGGAATCCTTTATGTCCACCTGAGAGGGCAGATGAGGTTTAACGCCTCAGCTGATACCTCTGACAGTGCAATGCTCCTTCAGTACTGCACTGAGAGCATCAGCCTTACTCTGGAATCAGTGCCGTCGACACTCTGGGAACCTAGAGCTCATAGTCCTAATTTAAATAATAAGCAACCTATGTGTTTTTGGTCTGTGGAAATACGGTGACGCTTTAGAACCTCTTTGCAAAATGCTTTCAGGTCTGAGCAATTCCCAGCTACAGAAGCTGATAGATTACAGCAATGTTCTTCAAACTTGGGGGCGCGACCCGCGGGTGGGACGTGGGTGGGTCGCGGAGCCGTCCTTCGCGCAAATCCCGGCGCAGCAGCCGGCTTTTAATAACGCCGGCTGCAAGCGGCCTTTAAAATGACCGCGAACAGGTAAGAAAAATTCGGCCGAATGACTGGGCGTGCACGCACAGTGCGGCCGCTATTTTTTTTAAACGGTCGCAGCTTTTTGTTTTACAAGTTCGGGGGTTTTTTATTCATTTCATTTTCATTTTTTTCATTTTATTTATTTTTACAAGTTGAGGGGGGGGCGTTTATTCATTTTATTCATTTATTTTATTCATTTAATTATTTTTTTTCATTTATTTAATTCATTTTATTTTTCATTTTTTTTACAAGTTCGGGGGGGGTTTTATTTAATAAAATATTACGGAAGAAAATGCAGAACTTTGGACAGATGGAGACTCCATACTTTCCGACACCGGAAGGCTTCACCTTCCTCCAACAGGTTCCATTGGAGGAGCATGTACGAGGGCCAAAGGGACCCAAAACCATTTCCTCCATTTTTATCAGCAGCAAACAAGGTAAGAGTAAATGGTGGGTCGCTCAGGTCGGCCGGTGTGGGCCGCTCAGGGCGGCCGGCGTGGGTCGCGAAGGTCAGCCGGCGTGGGTCGCGAAGGTCGGCCGGGTTGGGTCCCAAAGGTCGGCCGGGTTGGTCCCGAAGGTTGGCCGGTTGGTAAAAATGTGTCCCCGGAAAAAAAGTTTGAAGAACACTGGATTACAGATTGTCGCTTGATCTGTTTTATGTACACAACAGGAAGCCACGCTTCTTTTCATACACTTTATTTTGAGTGGCGCTATAATTCACCCCAACAAATTGCTCTGAATGACAGACCTGTTCACCCTTTCAACAACTCAGAACATCGCAAAGCGCTTCACAACCAATGAAGTGGTAAAAATGCACCACCTGTTGTAATGTCGGAAACATGGGGCTGGATTCTTCCGCCCGCCAGCCGCAAAAACAACACGGGCGAGCCGCGGACAATGGAGAAGTCCATTGACATCGGGTGGGATTCTCCGGTTGCCGGGCATCCGTGGCCGGAGAATCCCGCCCATGGCAACCTATTTGTGCACAGCAACCTCCCACGAAGGGCAATGCAATAATAACCAGGTAATCCTGTTTTTTGTGATGGACATTGAGGGATCAATATTGGTCAGGACTCTGGGGGAAACCCCCCCTGCTCTTCTACAGATACAGCAGGTATTTACGCAGGTCAGACCTTTGTTTACTGTTTCACCTGAGAGCTGACACCTTGGACAGTGCAACACTCCCTCATTACTGCATTGGAAGGATCAGCCCGGATTTCTGTGCTCAAATCTGGAGTGGGACTTGAACCCACAACCTTGAGACCCAGACGTGAGAGCGGTACTGAGCCACTGCAGACAAAACAGCCAGTTTACACAGGGGACTTTCCTACAAATACATGCTGAACAAATAGGTAACATTGGCCACATGCAGATGATACAGCTACCAACCTTCCATCTAGTTGGAATGTTAAATAGTCAGTGCACTGATGAGAGTGAGGTAGGTTCAGATTAACCCTCATTTCAGATTTTCAGTGACACTTCTAAAGTGAGGATGTCAGATGTTCTGTCAGTTTCTGCTATCTTGGACAGTGTAAACTTTTTTACCTTGATAAATATTAGGAAACAAAAACATTTAAAGGACAACGTGAAAGAGCAGGGGAGGGGGACTAATTGAATAATTCTTTCAAATGGCTGGCAAAGCCATGATGGGCCAAATGGCCTCCAGGCTGCATAATTTCCTGACCCTACATCTCACTGGCACCATTATTGATTTTATTTCAAAGATAATTCCACTTACTCTTCTTCATACTTCGTAGAATTTTCATACTCTGTAAACAGGGAGAGAGAGAGAGAGAGAGAAACACAGAATCAAAAATGGGTTCTTTAAAAAAACCTGGTGTAATGTTTCTGAATTATTCCAGATTTATTGTCACTTTCAAGTTCCAGCAGCATTCTTGTAAATCTTCTCTGTACTCTCTCCAGAGAAGTTATGCCTTTTCAGTAATATGGTGACCAGAGCTGTACACAAAACTCAAGCTGTGGCCTAAACAGCAGTTCATAAAATTCCATCATTACATCCTTGCTTTTTGTATTCAATACCTCACCCAATAACGTAAAGCATTCCATATGATTTCTTTACCTCCTTAGTCACCTGTCCAGCCACCTTCAGGGACCCGTGGACATGCATTCCAAGGTGTCTCCCTTCCTCCACCCCTCTCGGTATCTTCCCGCTCGTTAAATATTCCCTTACTTTGTTTGCCCTCCCCAAATGCATTGCCTCACAATTTCCAGATTGCATTTGATTTGACACCTTTCCGCCCATTCAACCAAACCATTGACTCACGCAAACTCAGTACTGATGCCATCCACAGATTGAACATGGTCACGGAACAGATCTTCCTCACCTTGCTCCTCGCGAACGGTTTGTTGGAGTCAGTTGATGATCTGGAATTGTCAGTCTCAGGTGATGAAGCAGCAGATTGTGGCAGACCTAAAGGTGAAATGAAGGTAGAAAGATAGATAGATTTTTGAATAGTAAAGGAATTAAGGGTTATGGCAAGCGGGCGGGTAAGTGGAGCTGCGTCCACAAAAAGATCAGCCGTGATGTTATTGAATGGGCAGAGCAGGCTCGAGGGGCCGGATGGCCTACTCCTGCTCCTAGTTCTAATGTTTTTATGTTCTTCAACAAGGAGGCAGCAAATCAACACTGGGAATCACCTAGATTGACGAGGACACAGACCAGGGAAATACCGGGAGACGCCATATACCGAGACGTGACCACAAAATTGCCAATATACAAATTTCTACTATCCTGATTGATTAAAAACATTTGACGATTGTGCATTTTATATTTTTTTTTTTATAAATTTAGTGTATCCAATTCATTTTTTCCAATTAAGGGGCAATTTAGTGTGGCCAATCTACCTAGCCTGCACATCTTTGGGTTGTGGGGGCGAAACCCATGCAAACACGGGGAGAATGTGCAAACTCCACACAGACAGTGACCCAGAGCCGGGATCGAACCTGGGACCTCGGCGCCGTGAGGCTGCAGGGCTAACCCACTGCGCCACCGTGCTGCCCTGTGCATTTTATATTAATCTACTTTCATAGAATCATAGAATTTACAGTGCAGAAAGAGGACATTGAGCTGACTTGGCCCATCGAGTCTGCACCGGCCCTTGGAAAGAGCACCCTACTTACTTTGTTCACACTAAGAATTAATTTAACGAGAAAAAATTGTCATTGGAAACATCGGGCTAGTTGGAAAATATCTGAGAAGACAGTTCTGTGCTAAAGGTCATATCCTACCAGCAAGCTCATGGAGAGAGTGAATTTATTCAGTGGCGCTAAGTTCCCAGTTGATGTTATAAATAGATAGGAAGATCCCAGAATGGAACCCTGACTTGAAAGACCAATTTAAAAAAACAAAAACATGGAGGAACATAGTCACAGGATTGCTAATTAGTATTGACAACAAAAAGATGTTATTAAACATGAAAAGTTGGATTATGGTACAATACACCTTTTAATGTTTTATTGAAGTTATTTTACTGTGCTATTTACAATGCACATATCAGTTTCCTTTGGGGTCGGCCCCCCCTTGGGCTCCCCTGCCTCCTCCATCCGGTTGTTTTCTGGCCTCCCCTCCTTTTCCTGGTAGCCTCTCCCCCACCCCCATTCCCCCCCCTCTTCATTTCTTGTCTGCTCCCTGTGGTCCTGTTGGCTCCTGTGCTCCCCCACCCGGCCCCCCCACCCAGCCCCCCCGGTTCTACTGGCTGCTGGCTTCAAACAGGTCCTGAAACAAGTTGGTGAATGGCATCCATGCTTTGTGGAAGCCATCTTCTGAGCCTTATGAGAGGCATGGATAGAGTAGATGGGCAGGCACTCTTTCCCAGGATGGAAGGGTAAGTCACAAGTGAGCATAGGTTTAAGGTCCGTGGGGAACGTTTAGAGGAGATGTGCAAGGCAGGTTTTTTACGCAGATGGTGATGAGTGCCTGGAACGTGTTGCCAGAGGAAGTTGTGGAAGCAGATACATTAATGGCGTTCAAAAGGCATCTTGACAAACACATGGATAGGATGGGTATAGAGGGATACGACACAAGGACCTGTTGAGGGTTTTGGTCAACAGTTGATATCATGACCGGTACAGGCTTGGAAGGCCGAAGGGCCTGTTCCTATGTTGTATTGTTCTTTGTCCTTTGTTCTTTGCCATATCTAGTTGAGCCTAATTCTGAAAATCTGGATCCCACCCAGAAAGATTGCAACTGGGTGGGAGCCAACACCCAAGTGGATGAGACAAGGGAGAAGTGGGAGGAGAACCTGGGATTTGAAATAGGCTGGGGATTCTGGAGCAAAGCACTGCACAGGGTCAGCTCTACCTTCACATGCGCAAGGCTCAGTCTAATGCAGTTAAAACACAGAGCTCACTTATCCAGAACTCGAATGAGCAGGTTCTTCCTGGAGGTGGAAGATAGATGCGAATGGCGCCAAGGAGGCCCAGCCACTGAACTGTACAGGGTCAACTCCAGGAGACACAAGGCGGGGAGGGGGAGCGGCGGGGGGGGGGGGGGGGGGGGGGGTGCAGGTGCAACAACAACCTGAACCAAAGGGAAGAAAAGCAAAGGGGAAAATGGTGGGGAGCAAAATGCAGGGGAATCACAATTGCCACTGAAAACACTGTTCGGGGTGAATAAAAAAAAAAGGGGAACTGTGATGTATCGAAGTAAATAGTTGAAGCTGATCTATGTGTAAATAGTTTTACTTCTTATTTTCTCTTTTTTAACTCTCACTGTTTGTTCATATTTATATTTGTTTTGCATACCAAAAACACAATAAAATAATTTTAAAAAAAAGAAAAGGAGAGAGAATAATACTCACCGACTGAATTTGGAAACGATAGCGTGTCACACTTTCTTTCTATAAGAGAGATAATGTTTGGGTAAGTTAGCAATAGAAAATGAACAACAAAACTCTGTAGCACCAAATCTTGCAAGACATGACCTGATCTCCCGCAAGCCCCCCCCTCCTCACCCTGTCCACCAGCCCTCTCCAAACTATTTGATCATCTCAAAATTAATAATGGGCAGATATGCAAAGTGCAGCGAAACTAACAGATTCAAGGCAATCAAATTCTCGATTCATGTGACTGACCGACTAGAAGAAATGTCCTTAAAACACCAAAATACATGAACCATGTTTGGAAAAATTAATTCCTGGGATGTGAGTATCACTAGCCAGGCTGCCCATTCCTAATTTCCCTTGAGGGGGTGATGCGGAGCCACATTCTCTTGGCTGCTGCTCTCCATGTGGTGTAGACACAACCACAGCACTGGGAGAGAGTTTGGTCCAGACACAGTGAAAGAAAAGCGATACAGTCCCAGGTCCAATATCATGGGTGACCCTGAGGGGAACGCATGGGTGGTGATGTTCCCATGCGCTTTCTGCCCTTGTCCTTTCAAGTGGTAGAGGTTACAGGTTTGGAAGAGGCTGTGACTGATCCTCTCATTGCTCGATCAGAGAAACTTATGCGAATTGTACAGACTTCAAAAAATATCCAGAATTGAAGCACCTTTCGTCCTAATCCAATCTGTGGGTAAATGGTCCAAATAAATCCCAAAGCATAACTTAAAGTCACTAACACTGTTACTAGAGTTAATGGCTTGGTTGCCAGCATGGTTCCAATGGCCTGTATGGCCTCATTCTGTGCTGTAATGACTTAATGACCCTGAAGACTAAGTTAGTAGAATTTTTTTAAAAGATAAATTTAGAGTACTTAATAATTTTTATCCAATAGAGGGGTAATTTAACGTGGCCAATCCCCCTACAAGGCACATCTTTTGGGTTGTGGGGGGTGAGATCCACGCAGACATGGGGAGAATGTGCAAACTCCACAGACAGTGATCCGAGACCAGGATCGAACTCGTGTCCTCGGGGTCGTGAGGCAGCAGTGCTAAATACTGCACCACCGTACCATCCTAAATTCATAGAATTATTAGTATGGGTAATAGTTACCAGGCGAGGGATTCTCCGACCCCCCGCCGGGTCGGAGAATCGCCGGGGGGCGGTGTGAATCCCGCCCCCGCCGGCTGCCGAATTCTCCGGCTCCGGAGATTTGGCGGGGGCGTGAATCGTGCCACGACAGTCGGCAGCCTCCCCCGGCGGTTCTCTGGCCCGCGATGGGCCGAAGTCCCGCCCATTCTATGCCGGTCCCGCTGGCGTAAATTGGAGTTGGTCCCTTACCGGCGGGACCTGGCGGGCTCCGGGGTCCTCGGGGGGGCGAGGGGCGGTTTGGCCCCGGGGGGGTGCCCACACGGGGGCCTGGCCCGGGGTCGGGCCCACCCATCCGCCGGCGGGCCTGTGCCCTGGGGGCACTCTATTCCTACGCGCTGGCCGTGTAAGCCTCTGCAATGGCCGGAGCGAAGGTGAAACCCTCTGCGCATGCGCGGGGATGATGTCAGCAGACGCTGACGCTCCCGCGCATGCGCGAACCCGCGCCGGCCGGTGGGGTCCCTTCGGCCCTGCTGGCACGGCGCCAAAGGCCTTCCAAGCCAGCTGGCGGGGCGCAAACCACTCCGCTGCTGTCCTAGCCCCTGAAGGTGCGGAGGATTCCGCACCTTTGGGTCAGCCCGACCCCGGAGTGGTTCCTGCCACCCCACTGCGCTGTTTCTGCCCGCCTCGCCAATTCCCGGAGAATCCCGCCCCAGATTTCCTGGCATGGTTAATAGTTACAAATTTTTGACATGATTGATAGTTACTAGAATTAATTGCACAATAAGTAGTTCCTAAAGTTTTTTAAAAATACATTTAGAATTATAATTTTTTCCAATTAAGGGGCAATTTAGCGTGGCCAATCCACCTAACCTGCACATCTTTGGGTTGTGGGGGGCGCAAACCCCATGCAGATATGGGGAGAATGTGCAAACTCCACACGGACAGTGACCCAGAGCCGGGATCCAAACCCGAATAGTTACTAAAGTTACTGGCATTATTAGTAGATGCCAATATGATCAGTAGAGACATAATTTTCATAGTTTGTATAATAACACTCACGGGACTCATGGGGACGACCCAATTGATCTCCCGTGGGGCTGTTGGAGAGCGAGTTCCTCTGCTGAGGGGCGGAGGCCTAGCAGCTGGGGGCTAATGAAACAAACACTTAAAATCCGGACTGGATTGGGACCGGAATGATGGGTAGCCCAGCTGGGACCTCGGTGTTGTACACTGTGTTGCGGTCTTTACCTTAAGAATAAACCTGTGCTTGTATCACCTTGTCGGGTCTCCTGAAGATTTTATAGCTTGGCATAGGTGGTAACCTTGCCCATGTTTGACCTGGTGCCATGAGACTGCCTGGGGTCAATGTTGAGAACTCCCAGGGCAACTCCCTCCTGACTGTATATCACCATGCTGCCACCTCTGATAGGTCGGTCCTGCTGGTGCAACAGGATATACCCAAGAATGATAGAAAGAAAAGCTGAATTAAATAACTATCTACAACTTTAAATAAAATTGGCTTGAAACACTTACCCATCCTAAAGGCTCTCAATTTTAAACTCTGCAAAAGACACAATCATAAATTTTACTTAATCAATCTGCGAGCAATGCAGCGAAATCAATGAAATTTTACAGAAATAGTTGTGTTAATAGACTGAACAAAGGGAGGTCAGCTGGGTGTGAAGAAAGTACAGTGTAAAAAGAGAAGTGCAGGATAGAGTGTGGTTCTCAAAGGCTGGGGGAGAAACAGAAGACGGAATTTTCCCGTCTGGGAATACGTCCCGTGGTGAGGGTAGGAACATAGAGCGTTTCCCATTATAAAAAGAACAAAGAAAAGTACAGCACAGGAACAGGCCCTTCGGCCCTCCAATCCCGTGCCGACCATGCTGCCCGATTAAACTACAATCTTCTACACTTACGGGGTCCGTATCCCTCTAGTCCCATCATATTCATGTATTTGTCCAGATGCCCCTTAAATGTCACTATCGACCCTGCTTCCTCCACCTCCTCCGGCAGCGAGTTCCAGGCACCCACTACCCTCTGTGTAAAAAACTTGCCTCGTACATCTCCACTAAACCTTGCCCCTCGCACCTTAAACCTATGCCCCCTAGTAATTGACCCCTCTACCCTGGGGAAAAGCCTCTGACTATCCACTCTGTCTATGCCCTTCATAATTTTGTAGACCTCTATCAGGTCGCCCCTCAACCTCTGTCGTTCCAGTGAGAACAAACTGAGTTTATTCAACCGCTCCTCATAGCTAATGCCCTCCATACCAGGCAATGGAGGCCAGCGGTAAACCACACACCTCTCCCTAATTAATTGTGAAAATGTGGGTTTTGCGCCGTATTCTGTGGCAGAGAAGGCCCCATGGCAGGCACTCCACTATCGTATCAGGGTGTCATATTGAATAAGCGCCCAATATCACTGACCCACTATTGAAGAAAGAAGATGGACTTCCTGAAAATAAAGATGGATCTCCGGGAGCACTCTAGAACTGGAATATGGACCTGCCCGATGACACACAATCTGGGAGGTCCACCTGTAGATGCTCCCTCCCATCCACTGCTGTGATGTTCCTAGGTCCAGGGTTGCTGACAGCCTCCATTCTGAACTCCGGATACAGCCCCAGGCTATCTTTGATTAGGTCCCGCCATCCGCATTATTCCAGACGTGTTCAAGGCCGGCATGTTTTCCTGCTGGCCTTGAGGAGAATTGGGTGTTGGGGTGGGGGGAGGGGGTAGATTCTGGTTTGGACTTCATCGGCATCCCATTAGCAGGATGCAAATCAGTTTCACAGCGGTCTCCAGTGGGTTTCCCAATCCGCCATGACAGGCACCAGTGGAAGATCCTGACCTGCCGACACGACCATGGCAAAATTCCACCCAGAGTGCACAGCGTGTTTAGGGAGGGATTTCCACAGGACACATGTCAGATGGAACCCAGGCAGGCAGGAGCCGCATTTGCACATGGTTAGGGTTAAGGGCATGGAGGGATTGATAAATACAGCGAGGGGATTTGAACCTCAGAGGACACATAAATCAATGATGGCCAATGAGATCTGGTTTAATGAGTGAGGATGTCTTCGTTCAGGTTGGATGCAGGTATTCTTGCTTTAGAATTAGAGATGCCTGAGGGTTGAGTGGAGGAAGAGAGTATTGGAGTCACTAAGTCTGAAATAGTGAAAATAGAGTGAGACAGCATCAGGACAGGTACAGCATGGGGTTAGATACAAAGTAAAGCTCCCTCTACACTGTCCCATCAGACACTCCCAGAACAGGTACAGCACTGGGTTAGATACAGAATAAAGCTCCCTCTACACTGTCCCCATCAAACACTCCCAGGACAGGTATAGCACGGGGTTAGATACAGAATAAAGCTCCCTCTACACTGTCCCATCAAACACTCCCAGAACAGATACAGCATGGGGTTAGATACAGAATAAAGATCCCTCTACACTGTCCCATCAAACACTCCCAGAACAGATACAGCATGGGGTTAGATACAGAATAAAGATCCCTCTACACTGTCCCCATCAAACACTCCCAGGACAGGTACAGCACTGGGTTAGATACAGAATAAAGCTCCCTCTACACTGTCCCCATCAAACACTCCCAGGACAGGTACAGCACTGGGTTAGATACAGAATAAAGCTCCCTCTACACTGTCCCCATCAAACACTCCCAGGACAGATACAGCACGGGGTTAGATACAGAGTAAAGCTCCCTCTACACTGTCCCATCAGACACTCCCAGAACAGATACAGCATGGGGTTGGATACAGAATAAAGATCCCTCTACACTGTCCCCATCAAACACTCCCAGGGTGGATGACAATCATCCAGTGAGGCCTGAATTGGTCAAATGTGATGAGGGTGAATGATAACAGGTCCAGTCCCCGTTCTGCTTCTCAGAAATTAATTTCTTAGAGGAGTCCTTGAATAGGTGTTTGCTTTCCTCACTGAGCGAGAAAATACCCAACTCCTGTCTAGGCGGGATGCCTTAAAAAAAACCAGACTTTACAAATTTCAGTGGTCTGAGCTCTCTTACAGATTGGGCCCTAGGCATCCCATTCCGAAAACTGTCAGGGTTGCCCCTGTTTTACACTCGTGAGAAAACATTCCAGATTCTGCCCCGCAGTCATTTGGAATTACCCCGATTTGCCTGCTCAATACTGTTACTTCATCGTTTAGGTCGCCGGTACGCTGAGCTGGTGTCTTATGTCCAATACCTTGCTCCGTGTCTTTGTATTCATGGGTTCCAAGGAGGCCTTGGGCTGGGTGGATCCACTCCACTCTGAAGATGTTCCAATTTTCTGAGATGCTGGAGGAACTGGCACAGGTTCTGTATCAGAGGAAAGTAAACCAGGGAATGATTGACGATGCGCCCTGACTGTACAGAGGTAGCATTTCTGTTACAAAGTGCGCCATTTGTAAGTTTGGGTTCACCATGGTGGCTCGGGATTACTTTTTTTGACTTATTTTATTGAGCATTGAAAGAACAGGTTGTGAGACAGTTTCTCACTTAAGAACATAAGAAATAGGAGCAGGAGTAGACCATTCAGCCCATCAAGCCTGCTCCGCCGTTCAATATGATCCTGTCTGATCTTGGATCTTCCACTCCATTTTCCGACCGACTCCCTTGATTCCCTGAGAGACCAAGAATCTATCTATCTCTGCGCTAAATATAATCGACAACGGTGCATTGACAACCCTCTGGGGTAGAAAATTCCAAAGATTCATCAAACCTGTTGAGTGAGGAAAATTCCCCTCATCTCAGACCTAAATGAGCAGCCCAATATCCTGAAACTATGCCCCCTTGTTCGAGATTACCCCTCTCGGTGATTACCCTGTCAAGCCTCTTCATAATCTTGAATATTTCAACAAGATAATTTCTCATTCTTTTAAACTCCAGAGAACAGAGACCCAATTTAATGTGCCCCTCATCAGAGGACAGCCCTCTCACCCCGAGACTTATTTAGTGAACCTCCGTCTCCAATGCAAATACATTCTTCTCTAAATATGGAAAGTAAAACAGCATCCCGCATTCAAGGTGTGGGTGTCACCAAAGAATTGTGCAAATGTAGCAGGACTTCTTTAGCCTCCCATGTTAGGAAAGCAAAGGGATTGGTATTTGTATTTGTATTGGTGATGCGCTAACAATTGCACACAGAAACACGAAACGGTACAAAAGAGGCTTTATTACCGTGAGATGTAATTCCCTCAAGTGGAGCTGTAAAATGGCAGCTCAGGAGACCTCATGGATATTTATACTGCTCCCTGTGGGCAGAGCTGGCCGGCAGGGGCTCACCGACAAACTATGCAGGGGCTTACCGACAAATCTGTAATAGCAGGTACTATTGTACATCCCCTAATAGAGGCACACACATATATATACAGTGGTATTACCACAATTGGAAATCCTTAGAAATAAGGTGTCATTTTAAGTGGGTTTAATTTAATGTTTCCGTGCCTGGAAGGGTAAAACCTATAGTTAGATTCATGCTGGACAAAGGTATTTATATGTGAGGGGGTTGGTTAAGTTCCAACTGTGTTTCTTTTTTTAAATTTTTCAACAACAAATTTTCTCCCAATAAAATAAACAAGACATAGAGAAAACAGAAAGAACTCCCGCCCACCCCCCCCCCCCCCAATACAAAGCAATAAATTAATAACAAAAAAAAAGTAGCAAACATACAGTCGCAGAAACAAACCCCCTTAACAGACCCATAACCCCCCCACCCCCCCCCCCCCCTCCCGGGTTGCTGCTGAGATTGACCACCCTCTAACACTGCCACCTTGTACCGACCCACTCAGGGCAAACTTGACCCTCTCCAGTTTGATGAACCCAGCCATGTCGCTGATCCAGGACTCCGGGCTTGGGGGCTTCGCGTCCCTCCACTCTAAAATAATCCTACGCCGGGCTACTAGAGACGCAAAGGCCAGGATACCGGCCTCTCTCGCCTCCTGCACTCCCGGCTCTGATGCTACCCCAAAAATAGCGAGTCCCCAGCCCGGTTCCACCCTGGAACCGACCACCTTGGACAAGGTCTCCACCACCCCCTTCCAGAACCCCTCCAATGCCGGACACGCCCAGAACATGTGGGTGTGATTCGCCGGGCCTCCCGAACACCTCCCACACCTGTCCTCACCCCGAAAGAACTGGCTCAGCCTGGCCCCAGTCATGTGAGCCCTATGCAGCACCTTCAGCTGAATTAAGCTGAGCCGTGCACAAGAAGAGGACGAATTCACCCACCCTAGGGCGTCCGCCCATGTCCACTGGTCGATCTCCTCCCCTAGCTGCTCCTCCCACTTCGCTTTCAGCTCCTCCACCGAGGCCTCCTCCTCCTCCTGCATCACCTGATAAATCGCTGAGATCCTACCCTCACCGACCCACGTCCCCGAGAGCACCCTATCCTGCACCCCCCTTGGTGGCAATAGCGGAAACTCCGCCACCTGCCGCTTAACAAACGCCCTAATCTGCATATACCTGAAAGTATTCCCGGGGGGAGACCTCACTTCCCGTCCAACTCCTCTAAGGTCGCAAACTTCCCGTGGAGGAAAAGGTCCCCCATCTGCCTGATGCCTGCCCTATGCCAACTCAAAAACCCACCATCTATTCTCCCTGGTGCAAACCGGTGGTTGCCCCGTATCGGGGTCCAAACTGAGGCCTTCACTTCCCCCCATGCCGCCTCCACTGCCCCCAGATTTTGAGGGAAGCCACCACTACTGGACTCGTAGAATACCTTGCCGGGGGGAGTGGGAGCGGGGCCGTCACCAATGCCTCCAAACTCGTGCCCACACAGGAGACCACCTCCAACCTCTTCCATGTGGCACCCTCCCCCTCCATCACCCACCTACGAATCATTGCCACATTCGCGGCCCAGTAGTACCCACACAGGTTGGGCAACGCCAAACCACCTGCCTCCCTGCCTCACTCCAGGAATACCCTCCTCACTCTCGGGGTCTTCCGCACCCACACGAATCCCAGAATACTCTTATTAACCCTCCTAAAAATAGCCTTCGGAATCAAGATGGGGAGACACTGGAAGAGAAACAAAAACCTCGGGAGCACCTTCATCTTAACCGACTTGACCCTGCCCGCCAAAGAGAGTGGCAGCGCATCCCACCTCCTGAACTCCTCCTCCATCTGCTCCACCAGCCTCGAAAAGTTTAGCCTATGCAGGGCCCCCCAGCTCCTAGCTATCTGGATACCAAGATATCTAAAGCTCCTCTCCGCCCTCTTCAACGGGAGCTCCCCTATCTCCCTCTCCTGGTCCCCCAAGTGCAGCACAAACAGCTCACTCTTCCTCACGTTGAGCTTATAGCCCGAAAAGTCCCCAAATTCCCCAAGTATCCTCAACACCTCTGGCATCCCCCCCTTGCCGGATCCGCAACGTACAACAGTAAATCATCCGCGTACAGCGACAGCCGGTGCTCCCCCCCCCCCCCCCCCCCCCCCCCCCCCCCCCCCCCCCCTGCCCACACAATCGCCCTCCAGTTCTTCAAATCCCTCAGCGCCATGGCCTGGGGTTCAATCGCTAACGTGAAGAGCAGGGGCGACAAGGGGCACCTCTGCCTCGTCCCCCGGGACAGCCGCAAGTCCTCCGACCTCCTCCCATTCGTCACCACGCTCGCTACCGGAGCACTATACAGCAGCCTCACCCAGCTAATGAATCCCTCACCAAACCCAAATCTCCTCAACACTTCCCACAGGTAGCTCCACTCCACCCTATTGAAGGCTTTCTCCGCATTCATCGATGCTACTATTTCCGCCTCCCCGTCCGCCGTCGACATCATCATGACATTAAGAAGCTGCCGCACATTAACATTCAGCTGCCTCCCCTTCACAAACCCCGTTTTGTCCTCATGGATAACCATCGGGACCACATCTTCCACCCTCCTGGACAGTATCTTAGCCAACAACTTTGCGTCCACGTTGAGGAGCGAGATCGGCCTGTAAGACCCGCACTGGAGGGGGTCCTTATCCCGCTTCAGGATCAGTGAGATTATTGCTCTAGACATCATCGGGGGCAAAGTACCCCCTCCCTCGCCTCATTCAGGGTCCTCACTAACAACGGGCCCAGCAGGTCTGAGAACTTCTTATAAAACTCCACCGGGAACCAGTCAGGTCCCGGTGCTTTCCCTGTCTGCATGCTCCCCAGCGCCTCCATCAACTCCTCCAACTCGGTTGGGGCCCCCAGACCCTCCACCCACTCCTCCTCCACTCTTGGGAACTCCAGCCTATCCAGAAAGCGGTCCATCCCACCCACCTCCCTCGGGGGCACCGACCGGTACAGCTCCTCGTAAAAGGATCTGAACACCCCATTAATGTCCCTACCACTCCACACCAGGTTCCCCCCTGCATCTGTGACTCCCCCTATCTCTCTCGCTGCCTCCCGCTTCCGGAGCTGGTGGGCCAGCATCCGACTTGCCTTCTCCCCGTACTCATATACCGCCCCTTGCGCCATCCTCCACTGCGCCTCCGCCTTCCGGGTGGTCAGTATATCGAACTCCGTTTGGAGACTGCGACGCTTCCTCAAAAGCCCCTCTTCCGGGACATCTGCATACCTCCTGTCCACCCTTACCATTTCTTCCACCAACCTCTTCCTCTCAACCCTCTCCCCCCTCTCCCTGTGCGCACAAATAGATATCAGCTCCCCTCTAACCACCGCCTTCAGCGCTTCCCAGACCACCCCAACCTGCACCTCCCCATTGTCATTAGCTTCCAAATACCCCCCTATGCACCTACGGACCCTCCCACATACTTCCTCCTCTGACAGAAGCCCCACATCTAACCTCCACAGCGGGTGCTGATTCTTCCCCTCCCCCAGCTCCAGGTCCACCGAATGGGGAGCGTGGTCAGATATGACTATCGCCGAATACTCCGCCACCACCACTCTCGGGATTAGCGCCCTGCTGAGGACAAAAAAATCAATCCGGGAATAAGCCTTGTGGACATGGGAGAAAAAGGAAAACTCCCTACCTCCCGGCCTCAAAAACCTCCAAGGGTCTAGCCCTCCCATCTGATCCATGAACCCCCTCAGCACTGAGGCCGGCGGCGGCGTCTTGCCCATCTTAGACCTCGAACGATCCAGAGCTGGGTCCAGCACAGTATTAAAATCCCCTCCCAAGATCAAGCCCCCCGACTCCAGGTCCGGAATCCGGCTCAACATTCACCGCATGAAACCCGCATCGTCCCAGTTGGGGGTGTACACATTAACCAGAACCACCCGCTCCCCTTGAAGTCTATCACTCACCAGTACGTATCTACCACAGCTGTCCGCCACCACACTCGACACCACAAACGTCAAGCACTTGCCAACTAAAATCGCCACCCCTCGATTCTTCGCATCTAGCCCCGAGTGAAACACCTGTCCAACCCAGCCTCTTCTCAGCCTCACCTGATCCGCCACCTTAAGGTGCATCTCCTGGAGCATAGCCACGTCCGCTCCCAGCCCCTTCAAATGCGCCAAGACCCGGGAACCGCTTCACCGGTCCATTCAGCCCCCTCACGTTCCATGTGACCAGCCGAATTTGGGGGGGTCCTCCCCCTCCCTCTGCGCTGGTCAGCCATAGCTCTCCCTCGGCTCACCACGTGCCCGCAGAATCCCCCAGGCCCGTTCCCCACGGTGGCAGACCCCCCTCCCAACCCCCTCCACCCCCAGCAGTTCCCCTTCGGCCCCTCCAGCAGCAACCCGGTGCCCGCCCCTATTCCTCCCCCCAAGCTCCCCCACCACCCCCAAGCTAGGGCCCCCGCTAGCTACATAATCCCTTCCATCGTACTTCTGTAAATCAGCCGGCTCCTGCTGACCCCGGCTGCTTCCACCACCCCAACGTCCACCCCCGGTGCAACACAACCACCACTCCCCCCACCCAGTGCCGGTCCCGCCCACTGCACCTCCAGCGCGGGAAGAAAGCCCGCGCTTCCAACTCAGACCCCGCCCCCCCGACCCAACACGCGGGAAAAAGAAGGGCGCGTGACCCAGCGGGACCGCGAACAGCTCCCCAGCCCTCCACCAGTGAAAAACAAGAAAGCACCCGAATAAATAAATAACAGCCCCAAAAAGCGTAAAAGCAAAGAAGCAAAAAGGCATTACAAACACAACCAGAAAAACGAAAGGATACCCAGGAGGACAAGGCCTCCGGACTATGTACATCAGTCCCCAGCCTCCCAGTCCTCGGTTTGAGTCCAACTTCTCTGCCTGGACGAAGGCCCATGGATCCTCCGGGGAATCAAAGTAAAGCTGCCGATCTTTGTAAGTGACCCAGAGGCGAGCCGGCTGTAACAGGCCAAACTTCACCCCCTTCTTGTGGAGCGCTGCCTTTGTCCGATTAAAACCAGCCCTTCTCTTCGCCACCTCCGCACTCCAGTCCTGGTAGATCCTGATCGCCGCATTCTCCCATTTGCTACTCCTCTCCTTCTTCGCCCAACACAGCACACACTCACGGTCAACGAAGCGGTGAAAACGGACCAGCACCGCCCTAGGCAGCTCGTTCAGCTTGGGCTTCCTCAACAGCACTCGATGGGCACCCTCCAGCTCCAAGGGCCCCTGGAACGACCCCGCGCCCATTAACGAGTTCAGCATCACGGCCACGTAGGCCCCCAAGTGCGAACCTTCCAGCCCCTCTGGGAGGCCCAGGATCCGCAGGTTCTTCCGACGGGAGCGGTTCTCCATCTCCTCCATCCTCGCTAGCCATTTCTTGTGTAGCGCCTCGTGCGACTCCACCTTCACTGCCAGACCTAGGAGTTCGTCCTCGCTCTCCAAGGCCTTTTGCAGTAGCTCTTGGATCTCTGCACCCTGAGCCGACTGAGTCGCCATGAGCTTGTCCAGCGAGGCCTTAAACGGTTCCAGGATCTCAGCCTTCAGCTCTCTGAAGCAGCGCTGAAGCAGCTCCTGCTGCTCCTGCGCCCACTGCTGCCACGCTGCCGGTTCCCCGCCCGCCGCCATCTTGTTTCTCCTGCCTCGCACCTTTCTCTGCTCCAAAGCCAATTTTTTAACTGCTCCGCTCCTGGTCCAGTCCATCCACCGGCAGATAAGCGCAGTGGATGCGTTCCCACACCGGGAAAAGTCCAGCCAGCACCACTTCGGGCCCTTAAAAGAGCCCAAAAGACCGAAAATAGCGGGAGCTGCCGAACGTGCGGCTTAGCTCCGCATCACCGCAACCTGAAGTCCCCAACTGTGTTTCTATTGTGCCAGAGAGGGCAACGGCGTGAAGAATAAATAGGCCAGCAGAGGAATGCTGGGCGTTGCTTAGCAACTGGGGCCTTGTAAAGTAGAGAAGCTTTTAAGCTTTTGTTCAGCTAACTTACGTGCAGTTGGTGATAGGTAGTGAGAGAGAAGACAGCTTTTGCAGCTCTGGTAGAAGCAGTTGGTTTTAGAAGGCTGAAGAGAGAATACCTCCCTCAACTTTGCTAGAAGATGGAGTAATGGTTAAGAAAACAGATCGGAAGCCTAAGTCCAGTTAGTTAAGGAAACTAGTGAAATAAAGAGAAGTTTCCAAGAAGGAGTTAATGGAACAGACAAATCTAAGAACTAGAACAGTTTACTGTTCAGTAAAGTCACAGAGAGTTGAAAAGGCATTGGATTGTGGGAGGCCAGAAAGATATCTGTGGTAGTGCTAAAGTCTCCAAAAAATTACTACAGTTTGGGAGACATTATTTGAAATAATTGTGAAAATCAATGGCTGATTTTGATTTGATTTATTGTCACATGAACCAAAGTACAGTGAAAAGTATTTTTCTGCGGCCGAGGGAACGTACACAGTAAATACCTAGGAGACAAAAAGAATAATCAACAGAGAACATCGACAAATGGTCCATCGACAAACAGTGATTGGTTACAGTGCGGAACAAGGGGCCAAACAAAGCAAATACATGAGCAAGAGCAGCATAGGGCGTCGTGAATAGTGTTCTTACAGGGAACAGATCAGTCCGAGGGGGAGACGTTGAGGAGTCTTATAGCTGTGGGGAAGAAGCTGTTCCTATGTTGGACCTTGGAGTTTTGTGTAAGAGCCTTTATGACAAAGGAATCTTGAAGGGTATACGAATCATCTGGGGAATTTTAAGGCGAAAACCACAGACATTCATTGGCTTCAGAGAAGAGTGTGTCTTACCACAGTCATCTTGTGTGCTTATAAAGGACTCTGTGTTAATGAGACCATTGTACTTTAAGAAGTACTTGTAATCCGTGTTAATCTTAAAATCTGTGCGTATTTGTTAAGGTAAGGGGGGAAAGAAAAGAATATTATATCATTGCAATAATACAGTCTTAAAGGATAGGGATGATTAACTAACCCGTGGATTTTGCAGAATACGAGCTCTCCTTAAAAATACTCGGCTTAGTATAACTCGAGTCAGCCAGTAAGGCACCGACCAGAGAAGACCCAGTAGGGATATTTTGGGGCTGTATATAATAGTTAGTAAAATACAGTAAGTTTTTGTTCCGACCTACTCGGTGTGGACTGTTTGTTGTTCTTGCAAAAATCATAATCCAGTTTGTTCATATTTAATAACTTTTTTTCTTTTTATTAAAAATAATTTGTGGTCCGATGACTCTGTTCCCCCATGTTTTATAAAAGTCGTAAAGTTTCTGGGCGCGGCGTCCGCAGGATCGGCAGCATGGGCGATAAAAACCCTCGAGAATCGGGAAACGCGATTCTTGCTGGAGTGATCACGTTCCCCGATTTTCCCCTTGCCAGCGACGTCACAAGATTTACGCCCGCAAAGGACATGAACCTCATTTTAATGCATTTGCATTGCTTCAAATATTATTAGCGCCCCTCGCTGAGGTTTCCAACAGCTTTGGCCAGACGTGAGGCATTTGAGGGGATTCCTCCGGGGGCCCAGAGGTAATTATTGCCCCCTGGTGGTGGGGTGGAGGTGGCAGGGGCCGGGGGGGGGGTGACGGAGAGAGGGACATGCCCCATGGCACAGGTTGGACAATCCCAACCTGGCAGTTCTCGGCGGCAGTGTCCGGGACGGACCCCAGCGGGAGCTCCATTGGAGTGTGGGGCTGCATTGATGTGGGGTGTGGGTGGAGTTCTGGATTAGACCACGCTCACTCATTTTTCTTTGTTTACTGGTTCTGTGCAAGTGGAGATTTACACACCAGTTTTCTGTCTGAGCTTGACACAATCTTTGAGCCAGGGTTCCACTCTGGGATCTTCCTGTCCATCAACTGGGATTGTAACGCCAATCTCCTTGCAATGAAAGCCAACATGCCGTTTGTCTCCCTAATCGGCTGCAAAACTATATCCTAATCTTGTATGTTCCTTGTACGCATACCCCCACGTCCCTTGGAATATCAACATTTACAATTTTCACGCCTTTTAAAAAATGTCCTGCTTTTCTATTCTTACGACCAAAGTGAATAACCTCGCACATCCCTGAATGCTTGGGGTAAACGGATGTCCAATCATTCCAGAACTTTCCAGCTTGCAGCTTGGACTCCCGTGACCCCAAATTTCTCACAGTGGCTCCTGTTCCAAATTGTAACCTGTGTCGTCAGATAAGTAATGAGTGATCCATTTACCAGGCTCATCCGGGAGGATGTAAGATTCAGGGGTTCTCTCTGGCAGAGGTGGGGGAATATCTTCATCGGAACCTGAAAAACCAAATTGAAATGGAAAATTAATTTTAGTCACCACTTCATCAAAGGGTATTGGGGGGGTGGGGAGTATGGGCTCACCATAGGGGGAATGAGTGGCTGTAAGGAATGGATGGAGGAGAAAGCTTGGCATAGGGGGCATGAGGAGTAGTAGGGGGTGGGTGGAAGGGCAGAGCTTGG
The DNA here is from genome assembly GCF_902713615.1 of Scyliorhinus canicula. Classification (NCBI taxonomy): domain Eukaryota; kingdom Metazoa; phylum Chordata; class Chondrichthyes; order Carcharhiniformes; family Scyliorhinidae; genus Scyliorhinus; species Scyliorhinus canicula. Next base: position 128,090,077 of record NC_052160.1, on the reverse strand, counting down.
CGTAGGGGACATGAGGAGGACCTTTTGAGCTTATCTTTGAAAATGTCCCCTCATGCAGGCTCCTCAAAGAGGGGGTGAACCACAACTCTTTAAAATTCTGGCCAACTCCATGGAAATTGTGGAGGAGTAGGAGATGTCTGGGCAGTATTCCCCCCCCTCCCCCGTCCGGGTGGGAGAATCGCTGGGGCGCTGCGCGAATCACGCCACGCCGCCCCGACCCCTGCACGTAATTCTCCCGCCCCCCCCCCCCACAAAACCAGCCGCGTGTGAATCGCGCCGTGCCACTTGGAGAATCGCCGCAAATGGTGAGCGGCGATTCTCCAGCCCGGATGGGCCGAGCAGCCGCTCCGACACGACAGGATCCCGCCGGCGCCATCTACCCCTGGTCGCTGCTGGCGGGAACTCTGCGGGAACGCTTGGGGGGCGGCCTGTTGGGGGGGGGGGGTGGCTCCATCACTGGGGAGGGTGGCCTCCGAAGGGGTCTGGCCCGCGATCGGGGCCCACCAATCGGTAGGCCGGCCTCTCCCCCCCGGGCCTACATTCCGCTGCGGCCGGCCCCTAAACACCCACGCCATATTGCGTCGGGGCCGGCGCGCGTAAGAGGTTCTCCACGCGTGCGCAGGATGGCGCGGCCCAACTGCGCATGCGCAGGATTGAGCTGCCCCAACTGCGCATGCGTGGGTTGACACTGTGCACATTTGGCGCCGCTGTGGGGGGCCAGAATAGGACGTGCCCGGGCCCTGTTTGCGACGGCGCTTACGACGGCGTGAACACTTGGCCGCCGTATTGGAGAATCGCCCCCAAACTCTGCAATGGCGCCCGCCTGGATGGGAGTACCAGATGTGGACTTTTGACAGCAACCAGCCCACACCCTTTAAAGGCACCCCAAAAATCAGAGAGCCTGGGAATAGGAATCCCGGAATAGGGATCTGCTGCCATTTCTCATGGGCTCCTCAGTCACCCCAACTCAGTGAAAATCCGGGCCACAGTGTATAAGCAGTGTTTTAAAACCCTTTACAGTTTATTGCAAGGGCATTGACGTTTACGAACAAGGAAATCTTGTACAATTGTACAGGTCTTTGGTGTGACAATACCAGGAATAGTGCGTGTATTTTTGGTCTCCATAGTTGATCAAGAATACTGTATACATACTTTGGTGGCCCTGCAGTGAAGGTTTGTTCCTGGGGTGAGAGGGTTTACCTAGGATGAGAGGTTGTGGGTATTGGGCCTATGCTCTTTGGAGCTTAGAAGATTAACACTGTGAGGTTGTTTCCATTGACTGGGGAATCTAGAATCTGTGGACACAGTCTCAGGTTAAGAAATCAATTATTTGGCACTGTGAGGAGGAGAAATTTCTTCACACAAAGGGTTGTGAATCTTTAGAATTCTCCATCCAAGAGGCTTGCTGATGATCCATTCTTGATTACTTTCCAAGACTGAGGTAGACAGAGTTTCGATCTCTCAAGGGGTTAAGAGGAGCAGTGATACAGGGTGAGAGTAAGGTTTGAAACTCTTTTACACTTTGTTCAACAACAAGGACGTCTTGCTGCAGTATAGGGCTTTGGTGAATCCTGGAGCAGAGTGTGCAGTTTTCGTCTCCATAGTCAAGACCGAAGTGGACAGATTGTTGATCTCTTGGGGAGTCAAGAGGTATGGGGGCGGGCAGGAACATGCTGAGGTCACATTTCGGCCATGGCCGCATAGAATGGTGGAGCAGACTTGAGGGATCTCCTGCTCTTATTCCTTAGGAGCATTTGTGCACACACATGCATTACTTTAAAGCAGTGTGCCTTCTCCACCCATATCGTCCGCTTAACTGTTACACTACATTTGATAGCTCTATGAGGGCTGGTTTCTGTCCTTAAAATAGTATTTGTATATTCATTTCCAACCCTCCCCAGCACTCCAGCTTAGAGTTGGAGCTTCCTGTAGCTGCCAATTGGGTCACTCAAAGTAAATTCCTTCATTACAACGATTATTTCTTCTTCTTCTAGTAGCACCCTCGATTATTCGAGTGTTGCCAAACCATGGTTTATGCCGCGATTTAACTCTGGGAAACCCCAAGGCAACTTTAGCTGGAATGGGATTCACCCTCGTGCTGTTGGGACCATTTTGAATTACTACGCTAACCAAGAGTGACTACATTTCAAAAAAACCCTTCATTGTCTGTGAGATTGTGGAAGGCAGTATATGAATGTCAGTTATTTTCATATACTCATAGAATTGACAGTGCAAAGGAGGCCATTCAGCCCTTTGAGTCTGCGCCAGCCCTTAGAAAGCCCCTATTTAAGCCCACGCTTCCCTATCCCTGTAATCCAGTAACCCAACCTAAGCTTTTGGACACTAAGGGGCAATTTAGCATGGGCAATCCACCTAAACTGCACATTGTTGGACTGTGGAAGGAAACCAGAACACCTGGAGGTAACCCACGCCAACATGGGGAGAACGTGCAAACTCCACACAGACAGTCACCCAAGGCTGGAATTGAACCCGGGTCCCTGGAGCTTCTTTCATTTCTCGCTGTTTTGTTCAGTTGTACGAAGGTGTTGCCAGGGTGCAGAAGGAGAGGTCGGAGAAAGGGGTCGGGGTGTCAGCGAGGACTGGAGGCAGTAAGAGGGTGGAGTTGAGGAACCGAGCCCAAATCATTTACTCTGCTTCCTTCTCATTCATTCTCGGAATGCAGACTCCAGGCAACGTCTAGCTGCGCCATGAGAGGTTGTTGGTGGTGGTGAGTTGCCTTCTTGAGCCGAAAGACTTGCATTTGTATAGTGCCTTTTACAACCCTATTACCTCCCATAATGCTCTACAGCCAATTAAGTATATTTTTTGTACAATAACGAAGGAAATGTGGTAGCCAGTTTGCATACAGCAAACTCCCACGAATGGCAATGTGATTAAGGCCAGTAATCTAATTTAGTAACATTGGTCGTGAGTTAAATATTGGCCAGGACACTTGGGGAGAACTCCCTCGCCCTTCTTCAAAACAGTTAAATGAGATTCGTTTTAGCGTTTGCCTCAGAGGACAAACATTTGGTTCGAATTTATCAATGTCGCACTCCCTGAGAACTGCAAAGGAAGTGTCAGCCTAGATTAAACTTGCAAATCTCGCAACCAACACCTTTTGGATTCAGAAACGCGAGAGTGTTACCCAAAGCGGACAACTCTGTGATCTGCATGACGCAATTGCTCTCAGGGTATTGCAGTGGTTTGACAGATTGCCAGGCTGCTCCAGAGAGAACTGGAGAGTCAACAACTACCACAGACAGAGGTGGGTGAGGCGGCAGCCTTCCGTCCCTAAAGGATGCTGGTGAACACGTTGGGTATTTTTGGCAATCGAACGGCTTTATTTTTAACAATGCCAGATTTTTTTTTACTGGTAGTGTTAGGATTCAAACTTACTATTTTTCTTTGCTTCAGCAGCACTGTGCCGACGTTCTTCCTCCACTGGCTTGGCCAGGGTGGGTTTCATGTACATTGGGTTCGGTGGTAGCTCACTGTAATCGTTCTCAGATCGACAACCAGCGAGAATCAGATTGTCGAGGTGATGGCAGGGAGCATCCAGGCAGGAGAGGGCGCTGTTTTCCGCTGCTTGGAGCTGTGCTGAGTTTGGAGGTGAGAAATAGGGATCTTCAGTAAAATAAGTGGAGAGGAAGTGGGCAGGGGAACTGAGATGCATGAGGTCCTGATTGTCTGGGTCTTCGAGAATGTCGGTATGCTCTTTCTGAGCAGATCCCCAGTGACGGGTCCTTCCGACAGCTGGTAAGCTGTTTGATTTTGATGAAGAAGGTCCACTTGAAGAGGAACTCAGCAGGTCTTCCAAAGAAACAAAGAGGCTGCATTGGTTAACTTTAGACGACTCTGCGGAATGCTCAATGTCCTGACTCGTGGTAGAAAAAGGGTTTGACTTGGCCCTGGTTAAGCCGGTCTTGCTCGTAAACTCGTGCGCCTCTTGAGGCAGTCTTGCTGAGTTCTGGGGCACTTCACTCCACAGTGTCCCTTCAACGTTCAAGCTCAGCTGTCTCTCTGGAGAGTATCTTGTAATGCAGGAGGAGGGGTCCTGGGGTTCTGAGACATTTCCACACGTACTGGGTCTGTTGGTCCAATCTGTTATTAATTTGTAAGACGGCTCATGTCTGAGGGGGCAAAAACCAAATTCCTGGCGTTGATCTGAGGATTGCAAATCCGTAATCCCTTGTGTCATGAATCGCAAACTCCTTTCCTCTATTGGTGAACTGTAAAGGTAAGGACAATGTATTGAGTATAGTTGCACATGACTTTCAGCCAGCTGAAATAAACAACATTTCTGTGTCACATAATTTCGTTTCTTTCGCTCATTGAATTATTGTGACTTCTTTGGCTCAAGAATTACCTTCAAAATAACGTGGAGGCTAATGATGCTCACTCTCATTTATGTGGCAAAGTCACAGCAGCATCAGGTGAGAATGATTAAATGTGGAAACCCAAAAGTTGTTGCCCAGTTGCACTTTCAGATTCTCATGCGCATCATTGAATGCTTTGGAACATGACAAGATGATTGTAGGTTGTTAAACATGGCAAGCAGCTCAAATCTCACACTTTCTCTCCTTCCTGGGCCTCTCCAAATTCTGCACCCGTGCCACTGCTCTGAATCACCCCACCAAAGACCCTGGTGAGTGATCTACTTATTCATAGAATTTTACATCACAGAAGCTGGCCATTTGGCCCACTGTTCCTCTGCCAGTTGTTTGAAAGTATAATCCAACTAGATGTAATAGCTAAAACTGAATGCAGGGCCCTGGATGGGATTGGATGAAGGTTCTCTGCCAGCGTTCTCTGCTGTACATTCCAGCCCCCTCTCGAGTTTAAAGGCAATATTTCAATCACCTTTTTTGATTACGTTTTGCATCTGTGCGGCATTTTCTAGAGGCCCGTCTGAACACTGAATGGGTCATAGAACATAGAACATACAGTGCAGAAGTTGGCCATTCGGCCCATTGAGTCTGCATCGACCCATTTAAGCCCTCACTTCCACCCCATCCCCACAACCCAATAACCACTCCTAACCTCTTTGGACACTAAGGGCAATTTAGCATGGACAATCCACCTAACCTGCACGTCTTTGGACAGTGGGAGGAAGCCGGAGCACCCGGAGGAAACCCACGCAGACACAGGGAGAACATGCAGACTCCGCACAGAGAGTGACCCAGCAGGGAATCGAACCTGGGACCCTGGCGCTGTGAAGCCACAGTGCTCACGTGCTACCGTGCTGCAGGTGGGGCCAGATCAAAGTTGGGCCCCACCTGCCATTCAGCTCATTTGAAAACTAAAACATACTGACATGTAAAATTTTTCATCTTAAATTCACAACTGATCATAGAATCATAGAATTTACAGTGCAGAAGGAGGCCATTCGGCCCATCGAGTCTGCACCGGCTATTGGAAAGAGCATCGTACCCAAGCCCACACCTCTACCCTATCTCCATAACCCAGTAATCCCACCCAACACTAAGGGCAATTTTGGACACTAAGGGCAATTTAGCATAGCCAATCCATCTAACCTGCACATCTTTGCACTGTGGGAGGAAACCGGAGCACCCAGAGGAAACCCACGCACACACGGGGAGAACGTGCAGACTTCGCACAGACAGTGACCCAAGCCGGGAATCGAACCTGGGACCCTGGAGCCGTGAAGCAATTGTGCTAACCACTATGCTGCCGTGCTGCCCTTGAATTGGTGCAGTTAGCACTGTTGCCTCATGGCGCCGAGGACCTCAGTTCGATCCTAGCCCCAGGTCACTGTGCATGTGGAGTTTGTACATTCTCCCCGTGTCTGCGTGGGTCTTACCCCCACAACCCAAAGATGTGCAGAGTAGGTGGATTGGCCACGCTAAGTGCCCCTTAATTGGGAAAAATAATTGGATACTCAAAATTTATAAGAAAAATAGAAATAAAAATAAAATACACAACTGATCAAATGAAGTCAAAGCTTAACACTACTTCTTGATTCAAATGTTTTACTTTGGGTTTAAGCAAAGACCAGTTATAGCAATAGATTTTATACTTGGTTGACATCATTGTGCAATATTCAGAGTGTGACATACAGACAGCAGGAGGTCTCTTTGAGCCAGGGCATGTACATGCTGCAGTGTGGTCACAGCGGAATAAAATCACCCAAGGCAGAAAGCTTAACCCCAGAATAAACAGGCAGGAAATGATGTTCACCCATTTCAGCAGAAACTCACCAAACTGAGTTCCAGTCAGTATTCTCTACACTGTCCCCATCAAACACACCCAGGTCAGGTACAGCACGGGGTTAGATACACAGTAAAGCTCCCTCTACACTGTCCCCATTAAACACTCCCAGCACAGGTACAGCACGGGTGTAATGAACTCCAATTGGCTTTATTGGTTGGCCAATTGGAGTATGAGCTCCCTCAATGATAGCTCATTGAGGGGGCCCATATAATCACCTGTGTAGGCTTTGTGAGCAGTCTTAAGTTGACTGGACTGCTAGCAGCACTGTTTGTAGCTGCTCCTGTAATATCGTTATTGTAAATAAATATTGGTGTGGTGACGGAACTCCTGCCTCCCGTGGATTACTACAACGGGGTTAGATACAGAGTAAAGCTCCCTCTACACTGTCCCCATTAAACACTCCCAGGTCAGGTACAGCACGGGGTTAGATATACAGTAAAGCTCCCTCTACACTGTCCCCATTAAACACTCCCAGGTCAGGTACAGCACGGGGTTAGATATACAGTAAAGCTCCCGCTACACTGCCCCATCAAACACTCCCAGGACAGGTACAGCACGGGGTTAGATACAGAGTAAAGCTCCCTCTACACTGTCCCCATTAAACACTCCCAGGACAGGTACAGCATGAAATCAGCATGAATCATCTGAGGCATGACCCAAACAAACCTAGTGAGGACACTTTGTTAAACAGCTACATTCTCGGTCAATGCAGGTATTGTCTTTAAAATCTTAAGCATGGACTCAAAAAGTATATGAGGCCATGTTGAGCTGCTAGGAATAAGGTCAACCTCTCTGTGTTTCTAACGGTGAAGATATTTTATTCTCATTCAGAGGGCGCGATTCACCATCCGCGTTGTGCATAAACGGCAGCGGGGCACGGCAGGGCTGGTCAATGCCGGGAGATCACGGCTCGCCATGCCTCGCGGGATTGAATGTGATCTCACTCTGTGAATCCCACCCATTGTGGGTGGATCACATTTTAGCAAATCTGCATATTAGATTGAGACAGCTAATATCATTCTAATATGCACTCCCACGCCCCACACAAGGGATTGGGATCTAACCCCTTTTGCCATGGAGATCTTGGCCACGTGCTGCTCAGTGAATGAAATAGCACTTGTAGGGGTTTCCCAAGGGATTGGAGGCCCCCAGGTGCTTGCCCTCTGGGCAGTGTGGCACCTTGGCACTGCCAAGATGCCCAGGTAGTGCTGGCAGGGATGGTGCCAGGCTGGTTGTGCCAAGCTAGCATTTTCCCAAAATGGGGATTGGGCCCAGGAGCTCCTGTGTGTGTGTGGGGGGGGGGGGGGACAACTCCTGATCTCTCCTCCACTGAGGGGATCTGGCAAGCGGAGCTCCTTAATGCAGGAAATGGGCCTTGTCAGGGAGTTCCCCTCTGAGGCTCCAAATCTACCCGAATGGGAAGCGAGTGCTGTTCGATAGCGTGGGGTTTCCAAGCTCTCTGAGCACTGGGAAGCACCCGGCTAAAGGAGCTCATTCTGGGATTCTGTTCCCATTCGAGTAGATCATGCCAAGAGTCTAGATTTAGATTCAGGTCTCTGCGGTGAGGGGATGTGCCACTCGAGGTTGAACACTGCTTCCATCATCAAATTAGCTGGTGGTTGATGAATTGATTAGCATCGCTATAAAAATCTGCAAGATTGCTTTATTCATTTCTGTTGATAAGTCAGGACATCAGTTGCAAAGCTGACTTTAATGTTTATGTTCAATGCAGCAGAAAGCACTGAGCTTATCCAGGAACTAAACCGAGACCCTACCACATTATTGGTTAACTGGATTGAATCCACTTGATCAATGGGCAGTGTTTCCTGCTGTAACATGCAGTCGGAGTGTTGTCAGTAACACTGGTATTTGATCTAACTATGGACAGGTGTGCATGAAAGTTTAAGACAATCTAACACCATCAGTTAGCTACTGACCAACTTCCATGGCTAGTCACTGACTTCCTTCCTTCCATAGTAGTCACATATTGGCTTCCGTGCCTTGCTAGTGATTGAATTCTATGACTAATTATTGACTTGGTTCTGTCACTAGTTACAACAATTGGTAAAAATTGTGCCTTTAATATATTCAAATGTCTCAAGCTACCTCACAGGAACACTATCAAACAAAATTCGGTACACAAAATTTAAAAAAAGAGATATACTAAAGCTGGTGACCAAAAGCTTGATCAAAGAGGTAGGATATAAGAGGAGCAAAGACAATGGAGCTTTGTGTCTAAATTGAAGTCACAGCTGCCAAATGTGGGGTGAAGGGACTTGCGGAAGCACAACGTGGTGTTCTTTGTGTTCCTTATTTCAGCATGGGTGGCGTAGTGTCCACAAAGACCACAAAATAGCTTTAATTTAAACAAAGGTATGATTTTATTTACACTACTAAACTGGGATTCGACACATAGTCCTTAAGAATATGCAATTGATCAATAGCCACCTAACTACACTCATCTACTGCTAATCTCACTACGGGTATAAACTATAATCTAACTTTAGTTGCACTATCTGCTCTTCTGACTTTCACTAGCTAATTCCTGCGTACACTCCTCCCCTAAGTTCTAGCATCACTGCCTTATATAGTTGTAACTGTAGCTCCCTCTAGTGGCCACTCTCGACACTACATTAACCCGTGCAATGCTGATAGTTATGATAATGACACAGGCAAGATGCCAGAATCGGAGGAATGAACGTACTGCCCAGGTTCCTCTTCCTGTTTAGATCCATTCCGATCTATATCCCCAAGGCCTTTTTCAAAGCGCTGGACAAACTTATCATGGCGTTCGTATGGGAGGGGGGGGGGAGGGGGGGGGGGGGGGTAAAAATGCTAGGATCCCAAAGAAGGTCCTACAAAAAACAAAATCCAGGGGGGGGGGCTAGCCCTCCCGAATCTACAATTCTACAACTGGGCGGCAACAGCCGAGCGAGTAAGGGGATGGGTCCAGGAGCCAGAAGCCGAGTGGGTGCGTGCGAAGGAGGCCTCCTGCATGGGGACCTCCCTCCCGGCCCTCGCCACAGCAGCACTCCCATCCCCACCCAAAAAACACTCCAGCAGCCCAGTGGTGACAGCCACCCTCCAATCCTGGAACCAACTGCGGCAGCAATTTGGCCTGACCAAAATGTCGGACAAGGCTCCCATCTGCAACAACCATAGGTTCACACCAGCACTGACTGACGCCACCTTCAAAAGGTGGAGGCAGGACGGGGGGACACTGACAGTCAGGGACCTATACACGGACGACAGGATCGCAGCACTGGACGAACTGATAGAGAAATTTTGGCTAGCCGGGGGGAACGAGCTACGGTACCTGCAGCTCAAAACTTTCTTACGAAAGGAGACAAGGACGTACCCACAACCGCCACGACAGACACTACTGGAAGACCTACTGGACGCAAGTATCCTAGAGAAAGGGAACTGTAGCGACATGTATGACCGACTGGTAGAAAGGGACGACACCGTACTGGACGGGGTGGGGACTCTGGAGCGAAGCACTGCATAGGGTCAACTCCACCTCCACGTGCGCAAGGCTCAGCCTGACGCAACTAAAAGTGGTACATAGAGCCCACTTAACAAGAAACCGTATGAGTAGGTTCTTCCCGGAGGTGGAGGACAGATGTGAACGGTGCCAAAGAGGCCCGGCCAACCACGCCCACATGTTCTGGTCTTGCCCCAGACTTGTGGAGTACTGGACAGCCTTCTTCAAGGCTATGTCCAAAGTGGTGGGGGTGAGGGTGGAGCCATGCCCGATAGTGGCGGTCTTCGGGGTTTCAGACCAGCCAGATCTATTCCTGGGGAGCAGGGCGGATGCCCTTGCCTTTGCCTCCCTGATCGCCCGCCGTAGAATCCTGTTTGGCTGGTGGTCAGCAGCACCGCCCAGAGCTGCAGACTGGCTGTCCGACCTCTCGGAATCTCTCCAAATGGAGAAAATCAAATTCGCCATCCGAGGGTCAGACGACGGCTTCCACAGAACGTGGGAGCCATTCATGCAGTTGTTCTGGGACCTGATTGTGGCCAACGAACAAGAGGAAGAATAGTCGGGTGGCCAAGAATCAGGGGAAAATGTATGGGAATCGGGGAAGGTAGCCGGGGGGGGGGGGTGGAGGGCTACGGGTTCGTTATGGGGGTTTGTTCGCATGGTTTTACGCTTATTTCTTTTTCTTGTTAATTTATTGTTTTTGTATTGGAGGGGAGGGGTTACTGTGTCTCTCTGTTGTGATGAAATTTGTTGTTGAAAACTTGAATAAAAATTATTCCAAAAAAAAGGAAGGGAAAGCCGCAAGCGACAGTCTGATGGCAAGCTAAGGCCCAAAACCAAATTGTAAATAAATGCCTACAAACATGTGCCTCGGCCATATTGGGGAATGTAAAATATGTATGCCGGTTAAAGGGGGCGGCCACAGTTGTTATTATGAAGATGCTTACCTGTAAATATACATGTTAATTTTTGCGTGTTTTTTTTTCTTTTTTTTTCTAATAATTTGTAATTTGTTGGATATAAAATATGAAAACTCAATAAAAAACATTTCCAAAAAAAAAGAATCGGAGGAATGCCGAATTCCCGGGGTAACAGTAGGACTGGAACAGGTTGCAGAGATAGGGAAATAGTGACATATCACGGTAAGTTACAGGCGCACGATCCATATTATTGAGTTCCATGCTTGTTACCTGTGACGTGATGAGCCCGCTGAGAGAAGGATGGGGTTTGGTAGCTCCTGAGGTGTCTCTAATGCCATAGATGGCTCAGAAGCCTGTTAGAGCACAAATTCAAAATCAAACCGTTAGTGAACCCAGCTGCCTGGACATGACAGAACACAGGATTTGTCAAAACTCAAACGTGAGTGAAATCGATTCATGTCAGCCACGTGAATCAGGCTTGTAGTGAATCAGCAGCTGATTTTTTAACATGCTGGTCGCTATTTCACGTTGAGTTGCGAAATACTGGCAAAAATTTCAAAGTGACAGTGAGACTAGAAAATGAGTTTCCAAAAATAAAAGAAGGTACAGTTTGAAATATTATCCTGAGAAGCAAAGATCAGGCATGGTAAAACATCAGCTGACAACTCACTATGAGCTTGTTTAATTGGCAGGGCCCAATTTCACCCCCAAGAGATTCTGAAACCAATTGCAAGCAAAAGGCGACGCAGCAATGTCAGATTTCAGTTCGCGAATGCAGGTTATTTATAACTTCACAATTAAGGTTTGCGCATATAAAAACACAACTTGTGAGACACAATCACTGGGAGGCCATTACAGCCAATGGGCTTTGCTGTAGCAAATCGAATTTGGTAGCAGAAATTAGATTGGAGGGTGAAGATGAGTGAGAATTCACTGGATTACTGGGAGAAAGGAGAAAGCATTTTTCTGAAGCAAAAGTGGGGGAAGGGAGATCAAAGCAGCAGCACAAGTGGGAAAACAATGACTGATGCCGGTAGAGAATAATTTTCTGCCCACGAGAGAGAAATCAGCTACACACTCAAACACACACACATAATCACACTCAGGCACACTCACACTCAACACACACACATTTATGCACAATCACACTCACATTCACGTACACACACTCACACTTAATACACACAATCACACACACTGTCATGTGAGTGTTCCTTTAAGAAAGGTATGTTCTCTTACCATGCGATTTGTAGCACGACTTCAGTGATGTGATCTGTGGGACACAATCACGCACATGCACACACACTCACCACACACAGAATTACACTCTCACAAAATCATGCACAATCACACACACAAAATCATGCACACACACAATCGTGCACAATCACATACATATACACTCAACACACACTCAGCACACATATTCACATAAACACGTGCAATCACACACAATCACACACACACACACACTCAGACTCAACATACATGCACACACATGCAATCACGCACACACTCACCAAGCACACACAAAATCATGCACAATCACACACACAAACACACAAAATCATGCATAATCACACACACATTCAACACACAACACACACTCACACATGCACTCCCATAAACACACACACGCTCAACACACCCAATCACAAGCTCAACAAACATTTGCACACACACTCACATACACACACACGCTCAACACACTTTCAGATGAATACACACACAACCATATAAACACACACACACACTCAATCACACACTCACAATCATTCACACACTATTACACTCACAGACCCACATACTCAATACGCACTCACAATCACACACACACACAACCACATATCACACCGACATGCACACACACAAACACACACAGAATCGCACACACACACACGGTCTGAGCGTCAGACATACATTCTGACCTTCATGCACCCACAACCATCTATAACCTGAATTGAGTTGCATTGGGTCAGTACTTTCCTGTAAGCCATTTGCAGTTTTAGTCTCAATGTGACTTCCTGACTGAAACCACATCACTCAGCAGCCTCAGTAAGAAGCTGCTCTAAAACCGACCCACTCAATTCAGCATTAACTTTACTTATTTAAAGAGAAAACAGGTCAAACCTGAGGATTGTGTGTGCAGAACCTGGGTGTTGCACATGAGTAAAACTGAATTTCGATTTCATCTGCCTCACCTACTACTAGTCAGGAATGAAGGGCTGACGTTGCTCGTGTTAGACACACACGGCAGGTCTGTGAGTTTCCCGAAAACAGACAAGGTCACGGTTTTAGTTTGCTGACTACTTTCACATTCTGTTGTACAAATCCTAACACTCCTGGTGACTCTCAGGCCCACTTTGACCACTTCATTATCCTCCCTTGGTATCTTGATATGCAGAACCTGCGGAGCGAAGTGTTCCCGAGACTTCCAGCACCCCAAATTCTATTTTGATTTGTGGAAATCCCTATAAATTCAAATTCAAGGACTTTGTGGTAGATGTTCACGGTCCGAGAGGAACCAACGTTTCTTAAATTCTTTCAGGGATATGGGGGCTCCCGACATGTCCAGCAATTGTTGCCCATCCATAATTGCCCTTGAGAAGGGCCAACAAATTCTAACGTTGTATTCAGTGACATGCACAAAGAAGTGTCTTTCATTCTTGGTCCATCAGCAAGTCCAGCTGCCAGACAGAGCTTGCTGTGATGGAAAAGCAAAACGGAAGGAAAGAAGCAACAGAGAGAGTGAAAGGGAAAGAAAAGGAATGGGATGGGGAAAGGAAGTAAAATGGAAGAGAAAAAGAATGAGAGAAAGAAACAAAAATGAGATAGAAGCAGGAGGAGGTCGAGGAAGGAGAAAAGAGAAGCTGAGAAAGGAGAGAAAAAGGCAGAGAGTAAGAGAGAGAGAGAGGGGGAAAAAAAGGCAGAAAGAATGAAGGAAAGCGAAATAAGGAGAGAGAAGGAAATAATAATAGATACAAAATGGAGATTAATAGGAATAGATCTTGTTCGCTTTTGCAGGAAGAAGGGTAGCTGTGGTCAGGGCTCAGTGGCTTTATCTGGTTGACTCATGTGGAGGCAGATGTGAGCTTCATTCTGGTCCATCCATCCCACTGCCCAGCTGGAGTCCCAGAACTCTGTCTAACTGAAGTGACTGGCACAGTGAGGCATGGTGCCTCCTGAAAGAGAATCAGGCTTAGTGCTGCTTCACTACAGGGCTGTGGGTGAAGTGAAGGACTAACTGGATGAACACTGATGGTAAAGAAACCAACTTGATGCAATTAAACTGTGTCTGGAATATGAGTGATAGATAGATAGATTGATAGATAGATAGATAGAGTGACTGATAGATAGAGAGATAGTGATTGATAGACAGATAGAGAGATAGAGTGATAGATAGAGTGATAGAGTGATAGATCGAGTGATAGAGTGATAGATAGAGTGAGAGAGTGATTGATAGAGTGAGAGAGTGATTGATAGAGTGATTGATAGAGTGAGAAAGTGATAGAGTGATAGGGTGATTGATAGATAGATATATAGATAGAAAGAATATAGAAATCTGCACCGGCACTTGGAAAGAGCACCCTACTTAAGCCCAAGCCTCCACCCTATCCCCGTAACCCCACCTAACCATTTGGGCACTTATAAGGGCAATTTATCATGGCAAATCCACCTAACCTGCACATCTTTGGACTGAGTTTGGGGTACAGTACTGTAGTAGTTTGGGGTACAGTAGTGTAGGGGTTTTCAGGTACAGTAGTGTAGGGCCTTTGGGGTACAGTAGTGTAGGGGTTTGGGAGTACAGGAATCTAGGTGTTTGGGGTACAGTGATGTTGAGGTTTTGGGGTACAGCAGTGTATGGGCTTTGGGGGTACAGTGATATTGGAGTCTTGGGGGGTACAGCAGGGTAGGAATTTTGAGGTGCAGTAGTGTAGGTGTTTTGGGGTACAGTAGTGTTGGGCTTTACAGGTACAGTTGGCTAGGTGTTTGGGCTACAGTGATATTGAGGTTTTGGGGTACAGTAGTGTAGGGGCTTTGGTGTACAGTAGTGTTGGGGATTTGAGGTACAGTGATGTTGGGGTTTGGGAGTACACTAGTATAGGTGTTTTGGGGTACAGTAGTGTAGGGGCCCAGTCCATCATATAAACCTGCCTCCCATCCATTGACTCCATCTACGCCTCCCGCTGCCTGGGGAAAGTGGGCAGCATAATCAAAGACCCCTTCAACCTGGCTTACTCACTCTTCCAACTTCTTCCATCGGGCAGGAGATACAAAAGTCTGAGAACACGCACAAACAGACTCAAAACAGCTGTTATCAGACTGCTAAACGACCCTCTTATAGACTGACCTCATTAACACTACACCCCTATATGTTTCACACAATGCTGGTGTTATGTAGTTACATAATGTACCTTGTGTTGCCCTATTATGTATTTTCTTTTATTTCCTTTTCTTTTCATGTACTTAATGATCTGTTGAGCTGCTCGCAGAAAAATACTTGTCACTGTACCTCGGTACACGTGACAATAAACAGAATCTAGGGGTTTTGGGGTACAGTGATGTTCGGGTTTGGGGTACGGTGATGTTCGGGTTTGGGGTACAGTGATGTCAGGACTTTGTGGTACAGTGATGTTGGGGTTTGGGGTACAGTGATGTTGGGGTTTGGGGTACAGTGATGTTGGGGTTTGGGGTACAGTGATGTTGGGGTTTGGGGTACAGTGATGTTGGGGTTTGGGGTACAGTGATGTTGGGGTTTGGGGTACAGTGATGTTGGGGTTTGGGGTACAGTGATGTTGGGGTTTAGGGTACAGTGATGTTGGGGTTTGGGGTACAGTGATGTTGGGGTTTGCGGTACAGTGATGTTGGGGTTTTGGGGCACAGTGATGTTGGGGTTTGGGGTACAGTGATGTTGGGGTTTGGATACAGTGATGTTGGGGTTTGGGGTACAGTGATGTTGGGGTTTTGGGGTACAGTGATGTTGGGGTTTGGGGTACAGTGATATTGGGGTTTGGGGTACAGTGATGTTGGGGTTTGGGGTACAGTGATGTTGGGGTTTGGGGTACAGTGATGTTGGGGTTTGGGGTACAGTGATGTTGGGGTTTGCGGTACAGTGATGTTGAGGTTTGGGATACAGTGACGTTGGGGTTTTGGGGTACAGTGATGTTGGGGTTTTGGGGTACAGTGATGTTGGGGTTTGGGGTACAGTGATGTTGGGGTTTGGGTTTCAGTGATGTTGGGGTTTTGGGGTACAGTGATGTTGCGGTTTGGGGTACAGTGATGTTGGGGTTTTGGGGTACAGTTTTGTTGGGGTTTGGGGTACAGTGATGTTGGGGTTTGGGGTACAGTGATGTTGGGGTTTTGGGGTACAGTGATGTAGGAGTTTTGGGGTACAGCAGTGTAGGGTTTGGGGTACAATGGTGTAGGAGTTTTGGGGTACAGCAGTGTAGGGTTTTGGGTACAGTGGTGTAGGGGTTTTGGGGTACAGCAGTGTAGGGGATTAGGGGTACAGCGGTGTAAGGGTTTTGGGGTACAGCAGTGGAGGGGTTTTGAGGTACAGTGGTGTAGATGATTTGGGGTACAGCAGTGTAGGGGTTTGGGGTACAGTGGTGTAAATGATTTTGGGTACAGCAGTGTAGGGGTTTTAGGGGACAGCAGTGTAGGGGTTTAGGGGTACAGTGGTGTAGATGATTTGGGGTACAGCAGTGTAGGGGTTTTGGGGGACAGCGGAGTAGGGTTTCTGAGGTACAGTGGTGTAGATGATTTGGGGTACAGTAGTGTAGGGGTTTTAGGGTACAGCAGTGTAGGGGGTTTGGGGTACAGTGGTGTAGATGTTTTGGGGTACAGCAGTGCAGGGGTTTTGGGGTACAGCAGCGTAGGTGGTTTGGGGTACAGCAGTGTAGGGGTTTTGGGGTACATCAGTGTAGGGGGTTTGGGGTACAGCAGTGTAGGGTTTTGGGGTACAGCAGCGTAGGTGGTTTGGGGTACAGCGTTGTAGGGGTTTTTGGGATACAGCAGTGTAAGGGTTTGGGGTATAGCAGTGTAGGGGTTTTGGGGTATGCAGTGTAGGGGTTTTGGGGTACAGCAGTGTAAGGGTTTTGAGGTACAGCGGTGTAAGGTTTTGGGGTACAGCAGTGTAGGGGTTTAGGGGTACACCGGTGTAGGGGTTTTGGGGTACAGCAGTGTAAGGGTTTTGGGGTACAGCGGTGTAGGGATTTTGGGGTACAGCAGTGTAGGGGTTTGGGGGGACAGCAGTGTAGGGTTTTTGGGGTACAGCAGTGTAGGGGGTTTGGGGTACAGCAGTGTAGGGGGTTTGGGGTACAGCAGTGTAGGGGGTTTGGGGTACAGCAGTGTAGGGGTTTTGGGGTATAGCAGTGTAGGGGTTTTGGGGGACAGCATTGTAGGGGGTTAGGGGTACAGCAGTGTAGGGGGTTTGGGGTACAGCAGTGTAGGGGTTTTGGGGACAGCAGTGTAGGGGTTTTGGGGTACAGCAGTGTAGGGGTTTTGGGTACAGCAGTGTAGGGGTTTGGGGTACAGCAGTGTAGGGGTTTTGGGGTACAGCAGTGTATGGGTTTTGGGGTACAGCAGTGTAGGGGTGTTGGGGTACAGCAGTGTAGGGGTTTTGGGGGACAGCAGTGTAGGGGTTTTGGGGTACAGCAGTGTAGGGGTTTTGGGAGACAGCAGTGTAGGGGTTTGGGGTACAGCAGTGTAGGGGGTTTGGGGGTACAGCAGTGTAGGGGGTTTGGGGTACAGCAGTGTAGGGGCTTTGGGGTACAGCAGTGTAGGGGTTTTGGGGTATAGCAGTGTAGGGGCTTTGGGGTACAGCAGTGTAGGGGTTTTGAGGGACAGCAGTGTAGGGGTTTTGGGGTACAGCAGTGTAGGGGTTTTGGGGATTAGTGGTGTAGATGATTTAGGGTACAGCGGTTTTGGGGTTTTGGGGTACAGCAGTGTAGGGGTTTTGGGGTACACCGGTGTAGGGGTTTTGGGGTACAGCAGTGTAGGGATTTTGGGGTACAGCAGTGTAGGGGGTTTGGGGTATAGCTGTGTAGGGCTTTTGGGGTACAGCAGTGTAGGGGTTTTGGGGGACAGTAGTGTAGGGGTTTTGGGGAAAGCAGTGTAGGGGTTTTAGAGTACAGCAGTGTAGGGGATTTGGGGTACAGCAGTGTAGGGGTTTTGGGGTACAGCAGTGTAGGGGTTTGGGGTACAGATCTGTAGGGGTTTTGAGGTACAGTGGTGTAGATGATTTGGGGCACATTGGTGTAGATGATTTGGGGTACAGCGGTGTAGGGGTTTTGGGGTACTGCAGTGCAGGTGTTTTGAGGTACAGTGGTGTAGATGATTTGGGGTACAGCAGTGTAGGGGTTTGGGGTACAGTGGTGTAGATGATTTGGGATACAGCAGTGTAGAGGTTTTAGGGGACAGCGGAGTAGGAGTTTTGGGGTACAGCAGTGTCGGTGTTTTGAGGTACAGTGCTGTAGATGATTTGGGGTACAGCGGTGTAGGGGTTTTGGGGTACACCGGTTTTGGGGACAGCAGTGTAAGGGTTTTGGGGTACAGCGGTGTAGGGGTACAGCAGTGTAGGGGTTTTGGGGGACATCAGTGTAGGGTTTTTGGGGTACAGCAGTGTAGGGGGTTTGGGGTACATCAATTGAGGGGGTTTGGGGTACAGCAGTGTAGGGGGTTAGGGGTACAGCAGTGTAGGGGGTTTGGGGTACAGCAGTGTAGGGGGTTTGCGGTACAGCAGTGTAGGGGTTTTGGGGTATAGCAGTGTAGGGGTTTTGGGGGACAGCATTGTAGGGGGTTTGGGGTACAGCAGTGTAGGGGGTTTGGGGTACAGCAGTGTAGGGGTTTTGGGGACAGCAGTGTAGCGGTTTTGGGGTACAGCAGTTTAGGGGTTTTGGGGTACAGCAGTGAAGGGGTTTTGGGGATCAGTGGTGTAGATGATTTAGGGTACAGCGGTGTGGGGGTTTCGGGGATTAGTGGTGTAGATGATTTAGGGTACAGCAGTGTAGGGGGTTTGGGGTACAGCAGTGTAGGGGTTTTGGGGTATAGCAGTGTAGGGGGTTTGCGGTACAGCAGTGTAGGGGTTTTGGGGTACAGCAGTGTAGGGGTTTTGGGGTATAGCAGTGTAGGGGCTTTGGTGTACAGCCGTGTAGGGGTTTTGAGGGACAGCAGTGTAGGGGTTTTGGGGTACAGCAGTGTAGGGGTTTTGGGGATTAGTGGTGTAGATGACTTAGGGTACAGCGGTTTTGGGGTTTTGGGGTACAGCAGTGTAGGGGTTTTGGGGTACAGCAGTGTAGGGGGTTTGGGGTACAGCAGTGTAGGGGGTTTGGGGTACAGCAGTGTAGGGGTTTGGGGTACAGCAGTGTAGGGATTTTGGGGTACAGCAGTGTAGGGGGTTTGGGGTATAGCAGTGTAGGGGTTTTGGGGGACAGCAGTGTAGGGTGTTTGGGGTACAGCGGTGTAGGGGGTTTGGGGCACAGCAGTGTAGGGGGTTTGGGGTACAGCAGTGTAGAGGTTTTGGGGACAGCAGTGTAGCGGTTTTGGGGTACAGCAGTTTAGGGGTTTTGGGGTACAGCAGTGTAGGGGTTTTGGGGATCAGTGGTGTAGATGATTTAGGGTACAGCGGTGTGGGGGTTTTGGGGATTAGTGGTGTAGATGATTTAGGGTACAGCGGTGTTGGGGTTTTGGGGTACAGCAGTGTAGGGGGTTTGGGGTACAGCAGTGTAGGGGTTTTGGTGATTAGTGGTGTAGATGATTTAGGGTACAGCGGTGTAGGGAGTTTGGGGTACAGCAGTGTAGAGGGTTTGGGGTACAGCAGTGTAGGGGTTTTGGTGTACTGCAGGGTAGGGGTTTGGGGTACAGCAGTGTAGCGGGTTTGGGGTACACCGGTGTAGGGCTTTTGGGGAACAGCGGTGTTGGGGTTTTGGGTTACAGCAGTGTAGGGGGTTTGGGGTACAGCAGTGTAGGGGTTTTGGGGTACAGCAGTGTAGGGGTTTTGGGGGACAGCAGTGTAGGGGTTTTGGGGGACAGCAGTGTAGGGGTTTTGGGGGACAGCAGTGTAGGGAGTTTGGGGTATAGCAGTGCAGGGGGTTTGTGGTACAGCAGTGTAGGGGTTTTGGGGTACAGCAGTGTAGGGGTTTTGGGGGACAGCAGTGTAGGGGTTTGGGGTACAGCAGTGTAGGGGGTTTGGGGTACAGCAGTGTAGGGGGTTTGTGGTACAGCAGTGTAGGGGGTTTTGGGGTACAGCAGTGTAGGGGGTTTGGGGTACAGCAGTGTAGGGGGTTTGTGGTACAGCAGTGTTGGGTTTTGGAGGACAGCAGTGTAGGAGTTTTGGGGTACAGCGATGTAGGGGTTTTGGGGTACAGCAGTGTAGGGGGTTTGCGGCACAGCAGTGTAGGGGTTTTGGGGTACAGCAGTTTGGGGGACAGCAGTGTAGGGGTTTTGGGGTACAGCAGTGTAGGGGTTTTGGGGTACAGCAGTTTAGGGGTCTTGGGGGAAAGCAGTGTAGGGGTTTTGGGGTGCAGCAGTGTTGGGGTTTTGGGGTACAGCAGTGTAGGGGGTTAGGGGTACAGTAGTGTAGGGGGTTTGGGGTACAGCCGTGTAGGGGTTTTGGGGTACAGCTGTGTAGGGGTTTTGGGGGAAAGCAGTGTATGGGGTTTGGGGTACAGCAGTGTAGGGATTTTGGGGACAGCAGTGTAGGGGGTTTGGGGGACAGCAGTGTAGGGGTTCTGGGGTACAGCATTGTAGGGGTTTTGGTGTACAGCAGTGTAGGGGGGTTGGGGTACAGCAGTGTAGGGGTTTTGGGGTACAGCATTGTAGGGGTTTTGGGGTACAGCATTGTAGGGGTTTTGGGGTACAGCAGTGTAGGGGGTTAGGGGTACAGCAGTGTAGGGGTTTTGGGGTACAGCAGTGTAGGGGTTTTGGGGTACAGCAGTGTAGCGGGTTTGGGGTACACCGGTGTAGGGCTTTTTGGGGACAGCAGTGTAGGGGTTTTGGGGTATAGCAGTGTAGGGGTTTTGGGGTACAGCAGTGTAGGAGTTTTGGGGGACAGCAGTGTAGGGGTTTTGGGGTACAGAAGTGTAGGGGTTTTGGGGTACAGCTGTGTAGGGGTTTTGGGGTACAGCAGTGTAGGGGTTTTGGGGTACAGCTGTGTAGGGGGTTTGGGGTACAGCAGTGTAGGGGTTCTGGGGTACAGTGGTGTAGTGAATCTTAGACAGCAGTTGAAATTGCTGAACATACAGACCTCAACAGGAGAGAAACTTCATTTTATTTCCGTTAAATTATAAAAGTCCCGCTTTTGAGTACAGGGCTGTTTCTCCAGCAGAACTTTTTGTTTGTATGCCATCTGTTTAACCACATCCGGAGTGTGTGTTTTCCTACCAATCGTTGTAGACTCACACAGTGCAGAAACCACAGCTCTCTGCGCTGTTCTGCAGCAGCTCACTCAAGGAGGAAGTTGACAAATAGAAGGCACTACAAAAATAAGCATATTGGCATCCTGCGAGTGCTGTTTGTTCTCGGAGGAGCTGAGAGAAAGCATATTATTTACAACTCCCTCCCCCCACCCCGTTCAGACTGCTGTATATATGCGACCTTGTCATGGACAAAAACCCAATGTCAGCACTTTCCCATCCTCTCCAAGTATTCTACAGAGTCTCCTGTTAATAAATTCAATTATTTCCTCGCACTTGTCTGTTGGAACCTTGCAGACCCCACGAATGGACTAATGGGATTGTTGGCCTCAAAGCAATGAAGCGTAATGGGAGATTTAACAGGGATGTAGAGAGCCTAATTCCTGCTGGTAGCAGAGCGGGTACTCAGAGGAGGCAGAGTTAAGATTGGGATTTCCCATTGGTCCCACCCCACGCCAGAGGATTTCCCATCGATCCCATCCCACCCGCTGATGTGAACAGAAGGATAATTCCGGCCAAAGAGTTTGCGTTGTAAGATTATTTTATTCGACGAAGGCTGTTAACATCACCACATCTAAGAAGCATATGGACGGGAACTTGAAACGCAATAGCATACAAGGCTATGGACCGGCTGGAAAATGGGATGAGGATAGTTAGCTGCTTGATGGCCGGTGCAGACATAATAGGCGGAAGGGCCTCAAACTGTGCTGTAAAACTCCCCATGACATATTTCTAGCTGTGATCCTATCTAATGACAAATTCAAACTGGGGAAAGCAACTGGCCATCCTAAACAGCATGACGAGGATTAGACATAAAACCAAAGCAAAAAATAAATAAGTAAGTCTCTTCAGCCCATCGAGTCTGTACTAGCCCATGAAAGGCCTATCCAATTAGCACTCCTCCCCTGCTCTTTCCCCACAGCCCTGAAGACATCTCCGTTACAAAATACAAGGCACCACTTCAACCAATTTATACTTTTTCTTTTTGCACACAAAGTATTTTAAACCTATTATTTGTTGGAATTTCAGAAACGAAATATTGCGGATGTTGGAGATCCAAAATAAAACCAGCAGGTGCCGGAAATGTTCAGAAGGTCAGGCAGCATCTGTGGAGAGAGAAACATACGCTTCTAGCTGAGGACCTCTCTGAGGTTCCGATGAAGGGGCATTATTGACCTGTGTTTCTCTCCACTGATGCTGCCAGACCGTCTGGGCCTGCATTGCATCAACCCGGAAAGGGTAGAGTAGATTCGCCAGGAGAAGGTTGAACTGGCTGAAAAGGAAATTAAGAAAGAAGAGAGTACTGAAATCCTGAAACATGAAATTAATTGTTTTGCCAATGGTACATCATGGTATGTAAGAAACTCCTCAGCCATTTTCTCCCAGGATTGAACTGCAGAGAGTGGGATTTGAAAAATACAATCACTGAGGGGGGAATCTGAGACCAGGGCACTATTCCGACTAGAAATACATAGGGGCGAAGGGTTTGAGAGTACCTTTGGACAGGGTGTGGTGGCTTAGTGAGAAGAGGGAGTTCAGTGAGGAGAGGTGGGCGGACACCTTTGCTTTCATAACTTTTGCACCTTGTCAGAATTGGTTCCACAGGGGAGGAGGTGAATGCCCGGTTTTGGTGAGTATTGGTGAATGCCCGGTGTTGGTGAGTATCTGATGAATGCCCGGTATTGGTGAGTATTGATGAATGCCCGGTGTTGGTGAGTATCTGATGAATGCCTATGTTGGTGAGTATTGGTAAATGCCCGGTGTTGGTGAGTATTGGTGAATGCCCGGTGTTGGTGAGTATCTGATGAATGCCTGTGTTGGTGAGTATTGCATGAATGCCCGGTGTTGGTGAGTATCTGGTAAATGCCCGGTGTTGGTGAGTATTGGTGAATGCCCGGTGTTGGTGAGTATCTGGTGAATGCCGGTGTTGGTGAGTTTCTGGTGAATGCTGGTGTTGGTGAGTATCTGGTGAATGTCAGTGTTGGTGAGTATCTGGTGAATGCCCGGTGTTGGTGAGTATCTGGTGAATGCCCAGTATTGGTGAGTATTGGTGAATGCCCGGTGTTGGTGAGTATTGGTGAATGCCGGTGTTGGTGAGTATTGGTGAATGCCCAGTATTGGTGAGTATTGGTGAATGCCCGGTGTTGGTGAGTATTGGTGAATGCCCGGTGTTGGTGAGTATCTGGTGAATGCCCAGTATTGGTGAGTACCTGGTGAATGCCGGTGTTGGTGAGTATCTGGTGAATGCCGGTGTTGGTGAGTACCTGGTGAATGCCAGTGTTGGTGAGTATCTGGTGAATGCCCGGTGTTGGTGAGTTTCTGGTGAATGCCGGTGGTGGTGAGTTTCTGGTGAATTCTGGTGTTGGTGAGTATCTGATGAATGCCCGGTGTTGGTGAGTATCTGATGAATGCCTGTGTTGGTGAGTATCTGGTGAATACCCGGTTTTGGTGAGTATTGGTGAATGCCCGGTGTTGGTGAGTATCTGGTGAATGCCGGTGTTGGTGAGTTTCTGGTGAATGCTGGTGTTGGTGAGTTTTTGGTGAATGCTGGTGTTGGTGAGTATCTGGTGAATGTCAGTGTTGGTGAGTATCTGGTGAATGCCCGGTGTTGGTGAGTATCTGGTGAATGCCGGTGTTGGTGAGTTTCTGGTGAATGCCCGGTGTTGGTGAGTGTCTGGTGAATGCTGGTGTTGGTGAGTATCTGGTGAATGCCCAGTATTGGTGAGTATTGGTGAATGCCCGGTGTTGGTGAGTGAATGCCCAGTATTGGTGAGTATTGGTGAATGCCCGGTGTTGGTGAGTATTGGTGAATGCCGGTGTTGGTGAGTATTGGTGAATGCCCAGTATTGGTGAGTATTGGTGAATGCCCGGTGTTGGTGAGTATTGGTGAATACCGGTGTTTGGTGAGTATCTGGTGAATGCCCAGTATTGGTGAGTACCTGGTGAATGCCGGTGTTGGTGAGTATCTGGTGAATGCCGGTGTTGGTGAGTACCTGGTGAATGCCAGTGTTGGTGAGTATCTGGTGAATGCCTGGTGTTGGTGAGTTCCTGGTGAATGCCGGTGGTGGTGAGTTTCTGGTGAATTCTGGTGTTGGTGAGTATCTGATGAATGCCCGGTGTTGGTGAGTATCTGATGAATGCCTGTGTTGGTGAGTATCTGGTGAATATCCGGTTTTGGTGAGTATTGGTGAATGCCCGGTGTTGGTGAGTATCTGGTGAATGCCGGTGTTGGTGAGTTTCTGGTGAATGCTGGTGTTGGTGAGTTTTTGGTGAATGCTGGTGTTGGTGAGTATCTGGTGAATGTCAGTGTTGGTGAGTATCTGGTGAATGCCCGGTGTTGGTGAGTATCTGGTGAATGCCGGTGTTGGTGAGTTTCTGGTGAATGCCCGGTGTTGGTGAGTGTCTGGTGAATGCTGGTGTTGGTGAGTATCTGGTGAATGCCCAGTATTGGTGAGTATTGGTGAATGCCCGGTGTTGGTGAGTATCTGGTGAATGCCCAGTATTGGTGAGTATTGGTGAATGCACGGTGTTGGTGAGAATTGGTGAATGCCTGTGTTGGTGAGTATCTAGTGAATGCCCAGTATTGGTGAGTATTGGTGATTGCCCGGTGTTGGTGAGTATTGGTGAATGCCCAGTATTGGTGAGTATTGGTGAATGCCCGGTGTTGGTGAGTATTGGTTAGTGCCGGTGTTGGTGAGTATCTGGTGAATGCCCAGTATTGGTGAGTATTGGTGAATGCCCGGTGTTGGTGAGTATTGGTGAATGCCTATGTTGGTGAGTATTGGTGAATGCCCGGTGTTGGTGAGTTTCTGGTGAATGCCCGGTGTTGGTGAGTTTCTGGTGAATGCCGGTGTCGGTGAGTTTCTGCTGAATGCCTGTGTTGGTGAGTATTGGTGAATGCCCGGTGTTGGTGAGTTTCTGCTGAATGCCCGGTGTTGGTGAGTTTCTGGTGAATGCCCGGTTTTGGTGAGTTTCTGGGAATGCCGGTGTTGGTGAGTACCTGGTGAATGCCCGGTATTGGTGAGTATCTGATGAATGCCCGGTGTTGGTGAGTTTCTGGTGAATGCCCGGTGTTGGTGAGTTTCTGGTGTATGCCGGTGGTGGTGAGTTTCTGGTGAATTCTGGTGTTGGTGAGTATCTGATGAATGCCCGGTGTTGGTGAGTATCCGGTGAATGCCCGGTTTTGGTGAGTATTGGTGAATGCCCGGTGTTGGTGAGTATCTGGTGAATGCCCGGTGTTGGTGAGTATCTGGTGAATGCCCGGTGTTGGTGAGTATCTGATGAATGCCCAGTGTTGGTGAGTATCTGGTGAATGCCCGGTATTGGTGAGTATTGGTGAATGCCCGGTGTTGGTGAGTATCTGATGAATGCCTGTGTTGGTGAGTATTGGTGAATGCCCGGTGTTGGTGAGTTTCTGGTGAATGCCCGGTGTTGGTGAGTTTCTGGTGTATGCCGGTGGTGGTGAGTTTCTGGTGAATTCTGTTGTTGGTGAGTATCTGATGAATGCCCGGTGTTGGTGAGTATCCGGTGAATGCCCGGTTTTGGTGAGTATTGGTGAATGCCCGGTGTTGGTGAGTTTCTGGTGAATGCCGGTGTCGGTGAGTTTCTGCTGAATGCCTGTGTTGGTGAGTATTGGTGAATGCCCGGTGTTGGTGAGTATCTGATGAATGCCTGTTTGCCCGGTGTTGGTGAGTTTCTGGTGAATGCCCGGTTTTGGTGAGTTTCTGGGAATGCCGGTGTTGGTGAGTAACTGGTGAATGCCCGGTATTGGTGAGTATCTGATGAATGCCCGGTGTTGGTGAGTACCTGGTGAATGCCCGGTGTTGGTGAGTTTCTGGGTTATGCCGGTGGTGGTGAGTTTCTGGTGAATTCTGGTGTTGGTGAGTAATCTGATGAATGCCCGGTGTTGGTGAGTATCGGTGAATGCCCGGTTTTGGTGAGTATTGGTGAAATGGCCCCGTGTTGGTGAGTATCTGGTGAATGGCCCGGTGTTGGTGAGTATCTGGTGAATGCCCGGTGTAGTGAGTATCTGATGAATGCCCAGTGTTGGTGAGTATCTGGTGAATGCCGGTATTGGTGAGTATTGGTGAATGCCCGGTGTTGGTGAGTATCTGATGAATGCCTGTGTTGGTGAGTATTGGTGAATGCCCGGTGTTGGTGAGTATTGGTGAATGCCCGGTGTTGGTGAGTATCTGGTGAATGCCGGGGTTCGTGAGTTTCTGGTGAATGCTGGTGTTGGTGAGTTTCTGGTGAATGCCCGGTGTTGGTGAGTTTCTGGTGAATGCCCGGTGTTGGTGGGTTTCTGGTGAATGCCGGTGTTGGTGAGTTTCTGGTGAATGCCGGGTGTTGGTGAGTATCTGATGAATGCCTGGTGTTGGTGAGTTTCTGGTGAATGCCTGGTGTTGGTGAGTATCTGGTGAATGCCCGGTTTTGGTGAGTATTGGTGAATGCCTGGTGTTGGTGAGTATCTGATGAATGCCTGTGTTGGTGAATGCCGGTGTTGGTGAGTTTCTGGTGAATACTGGTGTTGGTGAGTATCTGGTGAATGCCCGGTGTTGGTGAGTATTGGTGAATGCCCGGTGTTGGTGAATATCTGATGAATGCCTGTGTTGGTGAGTATTGGTGAATGCCGGTGTTGGTGAGTTTCTGGTGAATGCCTGTGTTGGTGAGTATCTGGTGAATGTCAGTATTGGTGAGTTTCTGGTGAATGCCCGGTGTTGGATGAGTATCTGGTGAATGCTGGTATTGGTGAGTATTGGTGAATGCCCGGTTTTGGTGAGTATTGGCGAATGCCGGTGTTGGTGAGTTTCTGGTGAATGCCTGTGTTGGTGAGTATCTGGTGAATACTGGTATTGGTGAGTTTCTGGTGAATGCTCGGTGTTGGTGAGTATCTGGTGAATGCTGGTATTGGTGAGTATTGGTGAATGCTCGGTGTTGGTGAGTATATGATGAATGCCCGGTATTGGTGAGTATTGGTGAATGCTTGGTAAGTGGCCAAGGTCTGTTTTCCAAATGTTCAGTTTGTGAAAAGATCAATTAACGTCTCGGAGAGAATAAATTATTGAACAATATAATTAAGTAATTAGTTAATGATGATAGGACAGGTAATGTGTCAAACCTGCAGCATGTGGGAGCACAAAGATTATGGTGTTATCCAGGGCAAGCATATCTGCTGTAAGTGTCTGCAGCTTGACGAGCTTCGATTCGGAGTCATTGAGCTGCAGGCTGAGCTGCAGACACTGCTACACATCGAGGAGGGAGAGAATTACCTGGACGCTTTGTTTCAGGAGGCAGTCACACCCCTTAGGATAGAATCTTCTGGTTTGGAAAGTCATCAGGGACAGGAGGGTGTAACTGTAGCTGAGGCAGGTAAGGAAACCCAGAGGTCTTAATGGGCTGCAAGCGGTTGGGTGCGTTGCATTTGGCTTGTGCCTGACACAGTATTGGTCCTCTCCCGCTATGCACCCTGCGCAACAGGATTGGCGCTGGGCGCAAAGTGGTGGGGAAATCGTGCTGAATGTAACAATCTTATTCAAAAAGGGAGGGAGACAATAAACAGGTATCTACAGGCCATTTTGCTTAACTTTTGTCATTGGGTAAATGTTAGAGTGCATTATAAATGATGTAATAACAGAGCATTTAGAAATACATAATATAATCAAGAAGAGTCAGAATGGCTTCATGGAGGGGAAATCATGCCTGACAAATGTATTAGAATTTTTTGAGGTGGTAACGAGCAGGATAGATAAAGGGGAACCAGTTGATGTAATGTACTTGGATTTCCAAAAAGGTACTGCAACACAACAGCAACATGCACTTATATAGCTCCTTTAACATAGTAAGCCCTGACTCTTCAAAACACTTCACAAGCATGATGACCAGACACAGAGCCACATGAGGAGACATTGGGGAAGGTGATCAGAAGCTTGATCAAGCGGTAATTTTCAAGGAATGTCTTAAAGGAAAGTGCAAGATAAAGAGGTGAAAAGGTTTAGAGGAGGGATTCCAGAGTTCAGGGAGACTTTAGGGTTTAGAGTTTCACGTGAGTTTAGTCTTTAGAATTTAGAGTTTAAAAAAGGTTTAGGATTTAGAGTTTAGAGTTTAGGATTAGGCACTGGTTGTGTTATTTACTTATGTTTGCTTGGTATTTAGTGCACATTAACACAGTTGCAAACTAGGACGTAATACTGAAATAAAGGCAAAATAATGCGGATTTGGAAATCTGAATTAAAAGATTACTCGGAAGAAAATGGACTCAAAACGTTAACTCTGTTTCTCTCTCCATAGATAATGAGTTTTTGCAGCATTTTCTGTTATTATTATAACAAGTAACACAACTGCCTGAAGTAGGCAGAGCTCTTAAAGACTGTGAATGGCAACTTTGAAATTGAAGCTGATGCAAATGGGTAATGGTCATCGCTTTTTGACCAATTTAGTGCCTTGCCTGTATTATATGTTGGTGTGATACGTGATGGGGACTGTACTGATTATGGGCGTTAGAATTGGGGTTCTGTTCATTTAAACAGTGTCAGTAATGAATGGGTGGGCTCTAACAGAACTTGTCAAATCATGAATGGTTCTGAGACTGGATATAGGTCAAGGGGGGGTGGCACGGTTGCACAGTTAGTACTGCTGCCTCACAGCACCAGGGACCCAGGTTCAATTCCACCCTTGGGTGAATGTCTGTGTGCAGTCTGCACGTTCTCCCCGTGTCCGCGTGGGTTCGCTCCGGGTGCTCTGGTTTCCTCCCACAGTCCAAAGATGTGCAGGTTAGGTTGATTGGCCATGATAAATTGCCCTTTAGTGACCAGAGGTGAAGATTAGGTGGGGTTAGGGGGATAGGGTGGGGAGTCGGCCTAGGTAGAGTGCTCTTTCTGTGGGTCGGTGCAGACTCGATGAGCTGAATAGCCTCCTTCTGCACTGTAGGGATTTTATGGATAAGCAATGATAGCAAAGTGCAGGTTGCTGAAGAGACTCACGTGGAAATTTCAGCAACAATGCACAAAACTAAGGCAGAGAATAGCTCACCTCCTCATCACAGAAGGATGTGTTGGTATTTAGGAATTCTAGTTGCTTCTCAAAGAGATGACTGATTGCACTGTAAACCAGCCCGTACTGTTCCTGCAACAGAGAGAAAAAAACAGATTGTCACTAACTGTGCGTTTTTGGTCAAGTTATAATCTAAACAGTAAGAAAAGGCCATTAAGTCATTGATTGATATTGATACTAAACCACATGCACATGCACCCACATCTGACATACACGCCCTGACACACATGCACACCCTGACAAACATGCACACACACACCCACCCTGACACACACGCACCCACCTGTGCAGCAGCCAACAATGTAAGATTAGGCAGTGATGATCCATGGAAAATAAACACTAAAATCTTCTCACTTGTTCTGGACTGTCCCACCAGAGAAAATAGTTTCTCTCAGCCCTTAAGGACTTATCATAGTCCTTTAACATTTTAACTTACTCGATAAGATCACCTGCAACGTTCGAAGCTTAAGCGAAAACAAACCAATTTTAAGTAAACTGTCCTCTTAATTTAACCCTTTAAGTCTCTGCCCCTCGAAATCAGCTGCCAAGGTGACAGAGCTCCAGAATTCCCCCCCCCCCCCCACTTCCTCCTTAAAAACACGCTTCAAAACACTCAGTGGCCAAGCTTTTGAACTCCTGTTCTGATTTCTCCTTGTGAAATGAAAATGAAAATCGCTTATTGTCACGAGTAGGCTTCAATGAAGTTACTGTGAAAAGCCCCTAGTCGCCACATTCCGGCGCCTGTCCGGGGAGGCTGGTACGGGAGTCAAACCGTGCTGCTGGCCTGCTTGGTCTGCTTTAAAAGCCAGCGGTTTAGCTCAGTGAGCTAAACCACTGTGGCTTGATGTCAAATATTGTTTGATAATCACTCCTGTCAAACACCTCGTGATGTGTTACTAAGCTCAAGGTGCTTTATTCATCCAGTTTATGTAGTTAAAGGCTACAACCGCAGTTGTGAGGCGGTGCGACCTCAACTCATTCCTATTACCGCAGAGAATGTTTTGTGCATTGGTGCTGAAATTTCCCCTAGATTCTCTTCAGCAACCTGCACTTTGCTATCATCGCTTATCCATAAAATCCCTACAGTGCAGAAGGAGGCCATTCGGCCCATCGAGTCTGCACCGACCCACTGAAAAAGCACCCTACCTAAGCCGACTCCCCACCCTATCCCCCTAACCCCACCTAACCTTTTTGGACACAAAGGGGCAATTTATCATGGCCAATCCACCTAACCTGCACATCTTTGGACTGTGAGAGGAAACTGGAGCGAACCCACGCGGACACGGGGAGAAAGTGCAGACTGCACACAGACATTCACCCAAGGGTGGAATTGAACCTGGGTCCCTGGGTCTGCAGGAAATAACGCAGTTTAATTCTATTTGAGTTAAAATAGGAAGTTGCTGGGCCAGGCTCAACACCTCTTAGAACCTTACTGTGCGAGTCACAAAACCGCACCGTGCTCTTGTTCACAGAGGAGCTAATCCAGTTACTAATTTTAGAAAAGTGCTAATTAAATAAGCATTTTCAACATCATGATTGATCATGCAAATAAATGAATATCCTTAATCCCACACACCGCGGTGAATTCACCAATCTCAGTCTTGCAGATGCAATCTGGAGAGATGCACACGGTGCTGACAAAATTCGTCAAAACTTATAAACTGCAACAAATTGCATTTATTTAGCACATTTAACAGAGCAAAACCTCCCCAAGGAGCTTCACAGTAGGTTAATCAGAATAAATTTCACACCAAGCCACATGGGGAGATAGGACAGTTAGTCAAAAGCTTGGACAAAGAGATAGATTAAAGGTGTGTGTGTGTGTGTTGTGGGGGGGGGGGGGGGGGGAGGGTGGGGGGGGGGGGAAGGACCAGGTTTATGTAGGGAATCCAGGTTTGGGGCCCAGGCTGTCCATTGGTAGAGCACTGGAAATCGGACAGGAACTAAGGAATTGGGACTGAGCGCAGTACATGTTGCAACTTGCATTCCCAGTGGGCGAAGCTCCTCACTGGACACCTGGATTATTAAACTTCCTCATTCAATTGTCCAAGTTTAATATCTTCATGGGCACTGTGGAGTCTTGGAGGCCTCAACATTAGCTTTCATCCCCTGCCCCCATTAATTCCAGTTGCTGATAATAACAGATATTTGGGTTTGATTAGGATCAACAATGAGCCTTCCAGAAACGGTCCTTTCCCCAAACCTCGAGAATCAACAACAGGTCAAAGCAGCAAGTGGAAAATGTCAACCCAATATAGGAGTGAGTTAGGGATGGGCAATAATGCTGGCCACATGCTAGCCAGCAATACCCACATCCCGTGAATGAACAAAGACAAATAAAAGCTACCTGGACTTCAAGGGCTGGACTGCCCCATGTTTTGAACCTCAAACTGCACAGTACATGACTAAATCGGATGAGGGGTGAAAGAGGGGCTGAATGGCCTACTCCCATTTCATAAGAACATGAAGAGCTGGAGTAGGACATAAAGCCCCTAGAGCCTGTTCCCCTATTCAATACTATCTTGGCTGATTTCTTATCTCAACCCTACTTTGCCGACCTATTCTCATATCCCTTGATTCTCTAGACCCGGATTCTAGGCTCAAGTTTTTCTGCATCGGGTTACACTGCAGGAACAAATTGGATCTTCGATTAAGGAGTTTTATAGACTTTTGCCAATAAAGTTATTCAGGCATTTGGGGAAAAAGTGGGTAAATGGAGATGACAGACAGATTAACCATCAGTTACTTGAATAGTGGCAGACTTGAGGGGCTGACTGGCCTTCTCCTATTCCAAAGCCAAAACTCCTGGGAGGTGAAACATGTTCCTTTTCATGCAGGGGGAGGAATGGGCCTCTTTCACTGTCGAGATTCTATGACACAAATCCTCACTTCACAGAATGTCCAGTTCATCTGTCAAAAATCTAAAAGTGAAAGAGGTGCTTGAAATGTTTTGGACGCCACTGAAGAAAAATGTATGATTTGTGGAATGGAAGTTTAAATGGATAAGTCCCTATGAAATGTCTGAAATTAATGTTAGTTGGCAAATGTTGCCCGAGGCTTATCTCATTTCAAAAAAATCCTACCTGTGAGTCTCTGACATTACTGAGGGTGGTTTCACTTCAATGCTATTAAAAAAGCAGACCACTGGGACTTTAACCTGTCACATCTCATTTGCATCAGGTCACAGCCTAATTCAAGTAAACTTTCTTCTGCCTAGTTGAAACCATCAAGTCAAAAGTTCAAGCCCAAAATTTATTTTTTCAATTTTTCTCTTGTTATTTGTTTATGCTTGTTAATTTTGAATACACGGTGCACGCCTTTTAGTTCTGTGCTAACAGTCTACTATTAACAGGATGGCATGGTAGCAAGCGATTAGCAGTGGGCTGGTTTAACTCACTGGGCTAAATCGCTGGCTTTTAAAGCAGACCAAGCAGGCCAGCAGCACAGTTCGATTCCCGTACCAGCCTCCCTGGACAGGTGCCGGAATGTGGCGACTAGGGGCTTTTCACAGTAACTTCATTGAAGCCTACTCGTGACAATAAGTGATTTTCATTTCATTTCATTTTCAGTGCTGCCTCACGGTGCCAGGACCCGGGTTATGTTCCGGCCTTGGTTGACTGTGTGGCATTTTCACTTTCTCCCTGTGTCTGCGTGGGTTTCTTCCGGGTGCTCCGGTTTCCTCCCAAAGTGCAGGTTAGGTGGATTGGCCATGATAAAATTGTCCCTCAATGGCCCTCAATGATGTATAGGAGGTAGGGTTATGGGGATAGGGTGTGGGAGAGGGCCTGGGGGGTGCTCTTTCAGAGAGTCAGTGCAGACTTGATAGGCCAAATGGCCTCCGTCTGCACTGTAGAGACTCTATGATACTCAGTGTTTACTGCAAGCAGCAGGCAATGACCTCCCCTTTCCAATCTTCAGTTTCTTTGCACTTTGCTCCAAAGCTAGATGTTCTGTGTACCTAACTTTACACTGCCAATTTAATATTGGCACAAAGGTCAAAAATACTTTGCAGCAATGTTCTCTGTAAAAGTTTGTTGTTTTCCGTGGCTATTTTTTACATATGCGGTCCCTTCAAAAAATATGTTGTGGCCACAGTTGTGCATTTGACAAAAAAAAGGCATGTGTTGTATCTTCCACTCTACCGCATAGCCATGCATGTGCACAGCTTACTGGAATCATTGCTTTGCGCCAAATCTGTAGCAGTTCTTCTTTTTTTTATTCGCTTATGGGACGTGGACATCGCAGGCTGCGTCAGCATTTGTTGCCCTTGAGTGGGCAGTTAAGAGTCAACCACATTTTATTAAATTAATGCTTGTGGGAGCTTGCTGTGTGCAAATTGGCTTTTGTGTTTCCTTCCAATGCAAGAGTGAGTGCATTTCTTTTCAGAAGAAGTACCTCATTGATGGTATTGGGACATCCTGAGATCATGATATATAATGAAAATCCTTTCCATTTCTTGTTCAATACTATTATTTTAATTTTAATTTGATCATAACTGACTCTGCAGCCCATATGCAATCTGTGTACTTGTTGTTTTGTACGGTATAAGGTCAATTTGCAGTCTTTGCTGATTAGTCACAAATAACGTCTATACCATTGGATAAACACAAGGATAGTTAACAAGAATTTTAGCTCCATTTGCCTTAAATATCGTGGGCTTCTGTTCAAAGTAGAGAGGCAGGATGAGAAACTTCAGTAATGAGGATAGGTTGGAGAGGTTGGGATGTCCTCTTTGGAGAGAAGAAGTCTAAGAGGAGATTTGGTAGAGATGTTCAAATTCATGGAGGGGCTGAATAGAGTGGATAGGGAAAAACTGTTCCCACTCATATAAGGATTGAAAGGTCACAGATTTAAAGTGATTTGCAAAAGAAGCAAATGTGACGTGAGGTAAAAAACCTTTTCATACAACAAGTGGTTGGGTCAGGAATGCACTGCCTGGAATGTGCTGGAGGCAGTTTCAATCAAGGCATTCAAGCGGGCATTAGATTATTGCTTGAATAGAAACAAATGCAGGGGTGTGGGAACAAAGCAAGGAAATGGCACTAAGCCATGCTGCTCATTTGAATAGCCAGTGCAAACATGATGGGCCAAATGGCTTCCTTCTGCACCATAACAATTCTGTGATTCTGTGGTTCAGAGTCCCTCAACAAGCATCACCAAAAACAATAATCCAAAAGCAAAATATTGCAGACGCTGGGCATCCTCAAAACTGAAGCAGTCTGTGCCTTTGTGCAGCAAGACATGGACAACAAAATAGGCTTGGGCGAATGAGCAGCAAGTAACTCCCATATCACATAAATGTCAGACAATGACCATCTCCAATAAGAAAGAATTAACCATTGCCTCTTGACATTCTGTGGCAATTTTATTGCCGAATCCCTACTATCAACATCCTGGGAGTAATTGACCAGAAACTGAACTGGACCATGTAAATACTGTGGCTACCAGAGCAAGTCAGAGGTTAGCAATTCTGTGGGGAATAACTCACCTCCTGACTCCCCAAAGCCTGTCCACCATCTACAAGTCTCAAGTCAGGAGTGTGATGGAGTATTCTCCACTTCCCGTACCAGCCTCCCCGGACAGGCGCCGGAATGTGGCGACTAGGGGCTTTTCACAGTAACTTCATTGAAGCCTACTCGTGACAATAAGCGATTTTCATTTCATTTTCACTTGCTAGATGGGTACAGCAACAACATTCAAAAAGCTGTACATCATACTGCAAAAAGAAGCCCACTTTGTTTGCACCATCTACCACTACCTCAAATATTCACTTCCTCCACCATTGATACACACTGGCAGCCGTGTGTACCATCTACAAGGTGCACTGCAGCAACTCATCAAGGCTCCTTTTCTAGTACCTTCCAAACCTGTGATTCCTACCACCCTGAAGGAAGAGAGCAGCAGTGCACGAGAACACCACCACCTGCAAGATACCCTCAAAGACACACAGCACTGTAGCTTGGAACTATATTGCCGTTCGTTCAATATTGCTGGTTTAAACTCCTGAGACTCCCTCTCGAAAGTATTGTGGATGTTCATACACCACAAGGACTGCAGTGGCTCAAGAGGAGTTCACCAACACTTTCTCAAGGGCAATTAGGGAGGGGCAATAAATGTTGTCCTATCCAGCGACACTTACATTCTGTGGGGAAAACAATTGGAAAGACTCAGCAGGTCTGGTGGCATCTGAGCAAGAGAAACAGATTAACATTCAGGTCATGAACTTTCAGCAGATCATCCTGATAAAAGGTCCTGACTTGAAACATTGGACTGAATTTGACTGGATGCCATGTTACCTGCAACCAAGCCCCACCCTGTCTGAAAGGTCGGCAGGGAGCGTGTCCATGAAAAAGCCTGCAGTCGTTGCCTTGCAGTCACTTTACACTCAAACCAGTATTAATTGACTCAGGAGAATACTTGCACCCCATTTGCAGAGGAAGTCCTGCCCCAGAGAGCTGCCAGCCAATCTGCTTGGACAGAAGCTCTGTCATTCCAGCAGTTCCAGTTGAGCAGTGGTCTGCTGGGAATTCAGCTAGAACCCAAAGAAAAGGTTGTTATGGAAGTCAGGGTGAAGTAAGTCTGTGGTATCATGGCTTGAGAGACATCGGGGGAAAGGGGTGAGTTAGTGGAGGAGTGCCTGCATTGGGCACAGGGGACTCCTCAATGAAGATTATTCC
Source organism: Scyliorhinus canicula (assembly GCF_902713615.1). Taxonomy (NCBI): domain Eukaryota; kingdom Metazoa; phylum Chordata; class Chondrichthyes; order Carcharhiniformes; family Scyliorhinidae; genus Scyliorhinus; species Scyliorhinus canicula. Next base: position 128,054,298 of record NC_052160.1, on the reverse strand, counting down.
ACCTCCTTGCCTGACACCAGCACACCCAGAAAAGTAAAAGTGGCCTGGCTACCTGCTTGACTGGGCCTCCCGCTGCCATATTTAAAATAGCAGTGGAGGGGTGGGGGGAGGGGGGGGGGGTAGTGGTGAAGGCTGGAGAGTGGATGAGACAGTTAACTGGCCATTATTGGCCACTCAAGAGTTTTGATGGGCCCCAAGGGTGAGTGGACTGTCCAACACCTCCCCCCCATCTCCCCTGGTTGGGGGTGGGCGGTAAGGCAGCAGGCAGGACATGCGTAGCCTTATGAACTCCGGTGTCGTCAAACATGCCGTAAAACCTAGTCCATTAGCTCTCCACAAATGCTGTCAGGCTGCAGAGTGCTGCCAGCAAATTCTGTTCGAGAACACCAAAATCAGAGAGTTTGAAGTGTTATCTCATTGTTGTTTGTGAGACCTTCTTGTGCGCAAATGGGATGTCATGTTCTCTGCCCTGCAAAAGTGGCTACTCTTCGAAAGGGCTTCATTTCTTATCTTATTCCACTTGGAGAGGTTTGACCCACTCAGTGAGCAGTGCAACACCATCCCATCTACTTGCTAATGAAGCCAAAGGGATTACACCAGGAGGTGAGGTTGCCAGTTTCCACACAGCAAGTGAAAAAGCCCCATGAAAATAGAACTATTGACCTTACTAATTTATTTTATCTTCCCATCAAGAACTTCCTTCCCAATTCACAAAACCACCATAATTGAAATCAGAAGCGCGCTGTATTGGGGGAATAGCAGAAGGAAGCATATTTTTCATCGCTCCATCTGTTGAACAATTTTGAAAGCAGACTTTGACAACATAGAATATAGGAACAGGAGCAGACCATTTAGCCCCTTGAGCCTGTGTGCGATTCAATGAGATAATCACTGATCTGTGACTTAACTCCAGATATGTGTCTTTGCCCCATGTTTCTGAATAGCTTTGCATAACAAAAATCGAGCAATCTCAGATTTAAAATTTATAATTGATCTGGCATCAATTGGCATTTGTGAAAGAGAGTTCCTTTGTAAAGATATTTCCTAATTTGACTAAAGGTTTGGGTCTAATTGTTAGACTTGTTATAATCCACAGTCGG